>NC_140659.1:4952427-5567095 GCF_978046115.1 Saccoglossus kowalevskii
GTCATCACATATATATGTTAGTTTTTGTAGCCATCACATTTATCTTTTAGCTATTGCAGTCATCATATTTATCTGTTAGCTATTGCAGTCATCAAATTTATCTATTAGCAATTGCAGCCATCACATTTATTTGTTAGCTATTGCAGTCATCACATTTATCTGTTAGCAATTGCAGCCATCACATTTATTTGTTAGTTATTGTAGTCATCACTTTTATCTGTTACTAATTGCAGTCATCACATATATATGTTAGTTTTTGTAGCCATCACATTTATCTTTTAGCTATTGCAGTCATCCATTAATCTGTTAGCTATTGCAGTCATCATATTTATCTGTTAGCTATTGCAGTTATCACATTTATCTGTTAGGTATTGTAGTCATCACATTTATCTGTTAGCTATTGCAGTCATCACATTTATCTGTTAGCTATTGCAGTCATCACATATATATGTTAGTTATTGCAGCCATCACATTTATCTGTTAGCTATTGCAGTCATCACATTTATCTGTTAGCTATTGCAGTCATCACATTTATCTGTTAGCTATTGCAGTCATCACATGTATCTGTTAGTTATTGCAGCCATCACATTTATCTGTTAGCTATTGCAGTCAACACATTTATCTGTTAGCTATTGCAGTCATCACATTTATCTGTTAGCAATTGCAGTCATCACATTTATCTGTTAGCTATTGCAGTCATCACATGTATCCGTTAGTTATTGCAGCCATCACATTTATCTGTTAGCTATTGCAGTCATCACATTTATCTGTTAGCTATTGCAGTCATCACATATATCTGCTAGCTATTGTAGTCATCACATGTATCCGTTAGTTATTGCAGCCATCACATTTATCTGTTAGCTATTGCAGTCATCACATATATATGTTAGTTTTTGTAGCCATCACATTTATCTTTTAGCTATTGCAGTCATCCATTAATCTGTTAGCTATTGCAGTCATCACATTTATCTGTTAGCTATTGCAGTCATCACATGTATCTGTTAGTTATTGCAGTTATCACATTTATCTGTTGGCTATTGCAGTCATCACATATATCTGTTAGGTATTGCAGTCATCACATTTATCTGTTAGCTATTGCAGTCATCACATATCTCTTAGGTATTGCAGTCATCTTATTTGTCTGTTAGCTATTGCAGTGATCACATTTATCTGTTAGCTATTGCAGTGATCACATTTATCTGTTAGCTATTGCAGTGACCACATTTATCTGTTAGTTATTACACCCATCACATTTATCTGTTAGTTATTGCAGTCATCACATTTATTTGTTAGTTATTGTAGTCATCACATTTATCTGTTAGCTATTGCAGTCATCACATATATATGTTAGTTTTTGTAGCCATCACATTTATCTTTTAGCTATTGCAGTCATCACATTTATCTGTTAGCTATTGCAGTCATCACATGTATCTGTTAGTTATTGCAGTCATCACATTTATCTGTTGGCTATTGCAGTCATCACATGTATCTGTTAGGTATTGCAGTCATCACATTTATCTGTTAGCTATTGCAGTCATCACATATCTCTTAGGTATTGCAGTCATCTTATTTATCTGTTAGCTATTGCAGTCATCACATTTATCTGTTAGCTATTGCAGTGATCACATTTATCTGTTAGCTATTGCAGTGACCACATTTATCTGTTAGTTATTACATCCATCACATTTATCTGTTAGTTATTGCAGCCATCACATTTCTCTGTTAGCTATTGCAGTCATCACATTTATCTGTTAGCTATTGCAGTCATCACATATCTCTTAGGTATTGCAGTCATCTTATTTATCTGTTAGCTATTGCAGTGATCACATTTATCTGTTAGCTATTGCAGTGATCACATTTATCTGTTAGTTATTACATCCATCACATGTATTTGTTAGTTATTGCAGTCATCACATTTATCTGTTAGTTATTACAGCCATCACATTTATCTGTTAGCTATTGCAGTCATCACATTTATCAGTTAGTTATTGCAGTCATCACATTTATCTGTTGGCTATTGCAGTCATCACATATATCTGTTAGTTATTACAGCCATCACATTTATCTGTTAGCTATTGCAGTCATCACATTTATCTGTTAGCTATTGCAGTCATCACATTTATCAGTTAGTTATTGCAGTCATCACATTTATCAGTTAGTTATTGCAGTCATCACATTTATCTGTTAGTTATTACAGCCATCACATTTATCTGTTAGCTATTGCAGTCATCACATGTATCAGTTAGTTATTGCAGTCATCACATTTATCTGTTGGCTATTGCAGTCATCACATATATCTGTTAGCTATTGCAGTCATCACATTTATCTGTTGGCTATTGCAGTCATCACATATATCTGTTAGGTATTGCAGTCATCACATTTATCTGTTAGCTATTGCAGTGATCACATTAATCTGTTAGCTATTGCAGTGATCACATTTATCTGTTAGCTATTGCAGTGACCACATTTATCTGTTAGTTATTACATCCATCACATTTATCTGTTAGTTATTGCAGCCATCACATTTCTCTGTTAGCTATTGCAGTCATCACATTTATCTGTTAGCTATTGCACTCATCACATATCTCTTAGGTATTGCAGTCATCTTATTTATCTGTTAGCTATTGCAGTGATCACATTTATCTGTTAGCTATTGCAGTGATCACATTTATCTGTTAGTTATTACATCCATCACATGTATTTGTTAGTTATTGCAGTCATCACATTTATCTGTTAGTTATTACAGCCATCACATTTATCCGTTAGCTATTGCAGTCATCACATTTATCAGTTAGTTATTGCAGTCATCACATTTATCTGTTGGCTATTGCAGTCATCACATATATCTGTTAGTTATTACAGCCATCACATTTATCTGTTAGCTATTGCAGTCATCACATTTATCTGTTAGCTATTGCAGTCATCACATTTATCAGTTAGTTATTGCAGTCATCACATTTATCTGTTAGTTATTGCAGTCATCACATTTATCTGTTAGTTATTACAGCCATCACATTTATCTGTTAGCTATTGCAGTCATCACATGTATCAGTTAGTTATTGCAGTCATCACATTTATCTGTTGGCTATTGCAGTCATCACATATATCTGTTAGCTATTGCAGTCATCACATTTATCTGTTGGCTATTGTAGTCATCACATTTATCTGTTAGCTATTGCAGTCATCACATTTATTTGTTAGCTATTGCAGTCATCATATTTATCTGTTAGGTATTGCAGTCATCACATTTATCTGTTAGCTATTGCAGTCATCACATTTATCTATTAGCTATTGCAGTCATCACATTTATCTATTAGCAATTGCAGCCATCACATTTATTTGTTAGTTATTGTAGTCATCACATTTATCTGTTAGCTATTGCAGTCATCACATATATATGTTAGTTTTTGTAGCCATCACATTTATCTTTTAGCTATTGCAGACATCATATTTATCTGTTAGCTATTGCAGTCATCACATTTATCTATTAGCAATTGCAGCCATCACATTTATTTGTTAGCTATTGCAGTCATCACATTTTTCTGTTAGTTATTGCAGTCATCACATTTATCTGTTGGCTATTGCAGTCATCACATATATCTGTTAGCTATTGCAGTCATCACATTTATCTGTTGGCTATTGCAGTCATCACATATATCTGTTAGGTAGTGCAGTCATCACATTTATCTGTTAGCTATTGCAGTCATCACATATCTCTTAGGTATTGCAGTCATCTTATTTGTCTGTTAGCTATTGCAGTGATCACATTTATCTGTTAGCTATTGCAGTGATCACATTTATCTGTTAGCTATTGCAGTGACGACATTTATCTGTTAGTTATTACATCCATCACATTTATCTGTTAGTTATTGCAGTCATCACATTTATTTGTTAGTTATTGTAGTCATCACATTTATCTGTTAGCTATTGCAGTCATCACACATATATGTTAGTTTTTGTAGCCATCACATTTATCTTTTAGCTATTGCAGTCATCACATTTATCTGTTAGCTATTGCAGTCATCACATGTATCTGTTAGTTATTGCAGTCATCACATTTATCTGTTGGCTATTGCAGTCATCACATGTATCTGTTAGGTATTGCAGTCATCACATTTATCTGTTAGCTATTGCAGTCATCACATATCTCTTAGGTATTGCAGTCATCTTATTTATCTGTTAGCTATTGCAGTGATCACATTTATCTGTTAGCTATTGCAGTGATCACATTTATCTGTTAGCTATTGCAGTGACCACATTTATCTATTAGTTATTACATCCATCACATTTATCTGTTAGTTATTGCAGCCATCACATTTCTCTGTTAGCTATTGCAGTCATCACATTTATCTGTTAGCTATTGCAGTCATCACATATCTCTTAGGTATTGCAGTCATCTTATTTATCTGTTAGCTATTGCAGTGATCACATTTATCTGTTAGCTATTGCAGTGATCACATTTATCTGTTAGTTATTACATCCATCACATGTATTTGTTAGTTATTGCAGTCATCACATTTATCTGTTAGTTATTACAGCCATCACATTTATCTGTTAGCTATTGCAGTCATCACATTTATCAGTTAGTTATTGCAGTCATCACATTTATCTGTTGGCTATTGCAGTCATCACATATATCTGTTAGTTATTACAGCCATCACATTTATCTGTTAGCTATTGCAGTCATCACATTTATCTGTTAGCTATTGCAGTCATCACATTTATCAGTTAGTTATTGCAGTCATCACATTTATCAGTTAGTTATTGCAGTCATCACATTTATCTGTTGGCTATTGCAGTCATCACATATATCTGTTAGGTATTGCAGTCATCACATTTATCTGTTAGCTATTGCAGTCATCACATATCTCTTAGGTATTGCAGTCATCTTATTTATCTGATAGCTATTGCAGTGATCACATTTATCTGTTAGCTATTGCAGTGATCACATTTATCTGTTAGCTATTGCAGTGACCACATTTATCTGTTAGTTAGTACATCCATCACATTTATCTGTTAGTTATTGCAGCCATCACATTTCTCTGTTAGCTATTGCAGTCATCACATTTATCTGTTAGCTATTGCAGTCATCACATATCTCTTAGGTATTGCAGTCATCTTATTTATCTGTTAGCTATTGCAGTGATCCCATTTATCTGTTAGCTATTGCAGTGATCACATTTATCTGTTAGTTATTACATCCATCACATGTATTTGTTAGTTATTGCAGTCATCACATTTATCTGTTAGTTATTACAGCCATCACATTTATCCGTTAGCTATTGCAGTCATCACATTTATCAGTTAGTTATTGCAGTCATCACATTTATCTGTTGGCTATTGCAGTCATCACATATATCTGTTAGTTATTACAGCCATCACATTTATCTGTTAGCTATTGCAGTCATCACATTTATCTGTTAGCTATTGCAGTCATCACATTTATCAGTTAGTTATTGCAGTCATCACATTTATCTGTTAGTTATTGCAGTCATCACATTTATCTGTTAGTTATTACAGCCATCACATTTATCTGTTAGCTATTGCAGTCATCACATGTATCAGTTAGTTATTGCAGTCATCACATTTATCTGTTGGCTATTGCAGTCATCACATATATCTGTTAGCTATTGCAGTCATCACATTTATCTGTTGGCTATTGCAGTCATCACATTTATCTGTTAGCTATTGCAGTCATCACATTTATTTGTTAGCTATTGCAGTCATCATATTTATCTGTTAGGTATTGCAGTCATCACATTTATCTGTTAGCTATTGCAGTCATCACATTTATCTATTAGCTATTGCAGTCATCACATTTATCTATTAGCAATTGCAGCCATCACATTTATTTGTTAGTTATTGTAGTCATCACATTTATCTGTTAGCTATTGCAGTCATCACATATATATGTTAGTTTTTGTAGCCATCACATTTATCTTTTAGCTATTGCAGTCATCATATTTATCTGTTAGCTATTGCAGTCATCACATTTATCTATTAGCAATTGCAGCCATCACATTTATTTGTTAGCTATTGCAGTCATCACATATTTCTGTTAGTTATTACAGTCATCACATTTATCTGTTGGCTATTGCAGTCATCACATATATCTGTTAGCTATTGCAGTCATCACATTTATCTGTTGGCTATTGCAGTCATCACATTTATCTGTTAGCTATTGCAGTCATCACATTTATATGTTAGGTATTGCAGTCATCACATTTATCTGTTAGCTATTGCAGTCATCACATTTATCTGTTAGCAATTGCAGCCATCACATTTATTTGTTAGTTATTGTAGTCATCACATTTATCTGTTACTAATTGCAGTCATCACATATATATGTTAGTTTTTGTAGCCATCACATTTATCTTTTAGCTATTGCAGTCATCACATTTATCTATTAGCAATTGCAGCCATCACATTTATTTGTTAGCTATTGCAGTCATCACATTTATCTGTTAGTTATTGCAGTCATCACATTTATCTGTTGGCTATTGCAGTCATCACATATATCTGTTAGCTATTGCAGTCATCACATTTATCTGTTGGCTATTGCAGTCATCACATTTATCTGTTAGCTATTGCAGTCATCACATTTATTTGTTAGCTATTGCAGTCATCATATTTATCTGTTAGGTATTGCAGTCATCACATTTATCTGTTAGCTATTGCAGTCATCACATTTATCTGTTAGCAATTGCAGCCATCACATTTATTTGTTAGTTATTGTAGTCATCACATTTATCTGTTAGCTATTGCAGTCATCACATATATATGTTAGTTTTTGTAGCCATCACATTTATCTTTTAGCTATTGCAGTCATCCATTAATCTGTTAGCTATTGCAGTCATCACATTTATCTGTTAGCTATTGCAGTTATCACATTTATCTGTTAGGTATTGTAGTCATCACATTTATCTGTTAGCTATTGCAGTCATCACATTTATCTGTTAGCAATTGCAGTCATCACATTTATCTGTTAGCTATTGCAGTCATCACATGTATCCGTTAGTTATTGCAGCCATCACATTTATCTGTTAGCTATTGCAGTCATCACATTTATCTGTTAGCTATTGCAGTCATCACATATATCTGCTAGCTATTGTAGTCATCACATGTATCCGTTAGTTATTGCAGCCATCACATTTATCTGTTAGCTATTGCAGTCATCACATTTATCTGTTGGTTATTGCAGTCATCACATATATCTGTTAGGTATTGCAGCCATCACATGTATCTGTTAGCTATTGCAGTCATCACATTTATCTGTTAATTATAGCAGTCATCACATTTATCTCTTAGTTATTACAGCCATCACGTTTATCTCTGAGCTATTGCAGTCATCACATTTATATGTTAGCTATTGCAGTCATCACATGTATCTGTTAGTTATTGCAGCCATCACATTTATCTGTTAGCTATTGCAGTCATCACATTTATCTGTTGGCTATTGCAGTCATCACATATATCTGTTAGGTATTGCAGTCATCACATATCTCTTGGGTATTGCAGTCATCTTATTTATCTGTTAGCTATTGCAGTGATCACATTTAACTGTTAGCTATTGCAGTGACCACATTTATCTGTTAGTTATTACATCCATCACATTTATCTGTTAGTTATTGCAGCCATCACATTTCTCTGTTAGCTATTGCAGTCATCACATTTATCTGTTAGCTATTGCAGTCATCACATATCTCTTAGGTATTGCAGTCATCTTATTTATCTGTTAGCTATTGCAGTGATCAAATTTATCTGTTAGCTATTGCAGTGATCACATTTATCTGTTAGCTATTGCAGTCATCATATGTATCTGTTAGGTATTGCAGTCGTCACATTTATCTGTTAGCTATTGCAGTCATCACATTTATCTATTAGCAATTGCAGCCATCACATTTATTTGTTAGTTATTGTAGTCATCACATTTATCTGTTAGCTATTGCAGTCATCACATATATATGTTAGTTTTTGTAGCCATAACATTTATCTTTTAGCTATTGCAGTCATCATATTTATCTGTTAGGTATTGCAGTCATCACATTTATCTGTTAGTTATTGCAGTCATCACATTTATCTGTTGGCTATTGCAGTCATCACATATATCTGTTAGCTATTGCAGTCATCACATTTATCTGTTGGCTATTGCAGTCATCACATTTATCTGTTAGCTATTGCAGTCATCACATTTATTTGTTAGCTATTGCAGTCATCATATTTATCTGTTAGGTATTGCAGTCATCACATTTATCTGTTAGCTATTGCAGTCATCACATTTATCTGTTAGCAATTGCAGCCATCACATTTATTTGTTAGTTATTGTAGTCATCACATTTATCTGTTAGCTATTGCACTCATCACATATATATGTTAGTTTTTGTAGCCATCACATTTATCTTTTAGCTATTGCAGTCATCCATTAATCTGTTAGCTATTGCAGTCATCACATTTATCTGTTAGCTATTGCAGTTATCACATTTATCTGTTAGGTATTGTAGTCATCACATTTATCTGTTAGCTATTGCAGTCATCACATTTATCTGTTAGCAATTGCAGTCATCACATTTATCTGTTAGCTATTGCAGTCATCACATGTATCCGTTAGTTATTGCAGCCATCACATTTATCTGTTAGCTATTGCAGTCATCACATTTATCTGTTAGCTATTGCAGTCATCACATATATCTGCTAGCTATTGTAGTCATCACATGTATCCGTTAGTTATTGCAGCCATCACATTTATCTGTTAGCTATTGCAGTCATCACATTTATCTGTTAGTTATTGCTGTCATCACATTTAACTGTTAGTTATTACATCCATCACATTTATCTGTTAGCTATTGCAGTCATCACATTTATCAGTTAGCTATTGCAGTCATCACATTTATCTGTTGGTTATTGCAGTCATCACATATATCTGTTAGGTATTGCAGCCATCACATGTATCTTTTAGCTATTGCAGTCATCACATTTATCTGTTAGTTATACCAGTCATCACATTTATCTCTTAGTTATTACAGCCATCACGTTTATCTCTTAGCTATTGCAGTCATCACATTTATCTGTTAGCTATTGCAGTCATCACATTTATCTGTTAGCAATTACAGGCATCACATTTATCTGTTAGCTATTGCAGTCATCACATTTATCTGTTAGTTATTGCAGTCATCACACTTATCTGTTAGTAATATACAGCCATCACATTTATCTGTTAGCTATTGCAGTCATTACATTTATATGTTAGCAATTACAGCCATCACATATATCTGTTAGTTATTGCAGCCATCACATTTATCTGTTAGCTATTGCAGTCATCACATTTATCTGTCAGTTAGTGCAGTCATCACATATATCTTTAGCTATTGCAGTCAGCACATTTATCTGTTAGCTATTGCAGTCATCAAATATATCTGTTAGCTATTGCAGTCATCACATTTATCTGTTAGTTATTACATCCATCACATTTATCTGTTAGCTATTGCAGTCACCACATATATCTGTTAGTTATTGCAGCCATCACATTTATATGCTAGCTATTGCAAACATCACATTTATCTGTTGGCTATTGCAGTCATCACATATATCTGTTAGGTATTGCTGCCATCACATTTATCTGTTAGCTATTGCAGTCATCACATTTATATGCTAGCTATTGCAGTCTTCACATTTATCTGTTAGCTATTGCAGTCATCACATATATCTGTTAGTTATTGCAGTCATCACATATATCTGTTAGTTATTGCAGCCATCACATTTATCTGTTAGCTATTGCAGTCATCACTTTTATCTGTTGGCTATTGCAGTCATCACATTTATCTGTTAGTTATTACATCCATCACATTTATCTGTTAGTTATTGCAGCCATCACATTTCTCTGTTAGCTATTGCAGTCATCACATTTATCTGTTAGCTATTGCAGTCATCACATATCTCTTAGGTATTGCAGTCATCTTATTTATCTGTTAGCTATTGCAGTGATCAAATTTATCTGTTAGCTATTGCAGTGATCACATTTATCTGTTAGCTATTGCAGTCATCATATGTATCTGTTAGGTATTGCAGTCGTCACAGTTATCTGTTAGCTATTGCAGTCATCACATTTATCTATTAGCAATTGCAGCCATCACATTTATTTGTTAGTTATTGTAGTCATCACATTTATCTGTTAGCTATTGCAGTCATCACATATATATGTTAGTTTTTGTAGCCATAACATTTATCTTTTAGCTATTGCAGTCATCATATTTATCTGTTAGGTATTGCAGTCATCACATTTATCTGTTAGCTATTGCAGTCATCACATTTATCTATTAGCAATTGCAGCCATCACATTTATTTGTTAGCTATTGCAGTCATCACATTTATCTGTTAGTTATTGCAGTCATCACATTTATCTGTTGGCTATTGCAGTCATCACATATATCTGTTAGCTATTGCAGTCATCACATTTATCTGTTGGCTATTGCAGTCATCACATTTATCTGTTAGCTATTGCAGTCATCACATTTATTTGTTAGCTATTGCAGTCATCATATTTATCTGTTAGGTATTGCAGTCATCACATTTATCTGTTAGCTATTGCAGTCATCACATTTATCTGTTAGCAATTGCAGCCATCACATTTATTTGTTAGTTATTGTAGTCATCACATTTATCTGTTAGCTATTGCAGTCATCACATATATATGTTAGTTTTTGTAGCCATCACATTTATCTTTTAGCTATTGCAGTCATCCATTAATCTGTTAGCTATTGCAGTCATCACATTTATCTGTTAGCTATTGCAGTTATCACATTTATCTGTTAGGTATTGTAGTCATCACATTTATCTGTTAGCTATTGCAGTCATCACATTTATCTGTTAGCAATTGCAGTCATCACATTTATCTGTTAGCTATTGCAGTGATCACATTTATCTGTTAGCTATTGCAGTCATCACATTTATCTGTTAGCTATTGCAGTCATCACATATATCTGCTAGCTATTGTAGTCATCACATGTATCCGTTAGTTATTGCAGCCATCACATTTATCTGTTAGCTATTGCAGTCATCACATTTATCTGTTGGTTATTGCAGTCATCACATATATCTGTTAGGTATTGCAGCCATCACATGTATCTGTTAGCTATTGCAGTCATCACATTTATCTGTTAATTATAGCAGTCATCACATTTATCTCTTAGTTATTACAGCCATCACGTTTATCTCTGAGCTATTGCAGTCATCACATTTATATGTTAGCTATTGCAGTCATCACATGTATCTGTTAGTTATTGCAGCCATCACATTTATCTGTTAGCTATTGCAGTCATCACATTTATCTGTTGGCTATTGCAGTCATCACATATATCTGTTAGGTATTGCAGTCATCACATATCTCTTGGGTATTGCAGTCATCTTATTTATCTGTTAGCTATTGCAGTGATCACATTTAACTGTTAGCTATTGCAGTGACCACATTTATCTGTTAGTTATTACATCCATCACATTTATCTGTTAGTTATTGCAGCCATCACATTTCTCTGTTAGCTATTGCAGTCATCACATTTATCTGTTAGCTATTGCAGTCATCACATATCTCTTAGGTATTGCAGTCATCTTATTTATCTGTTAGCTATTGCAGTGATCAAATTTATCTGTTAGCTATTGCAGTGATCACATTTATCTGTTAGCTATTGCAGTCATCATATGTATCTGTTAGGTATTGCAGTCGTCACATTTATCTGTTAGCTATTGCAGTCATCACATTTATCTATTAGCAATTGCAGCCATCACATTTATTTGTTAGTTATTGTAGTCATCACATTTATCTGTTAGCTATTGCAGTCATCACATATATATGTTAGTTTTTGTAGCCATAACATTTATCTTTTAGCTATTGCAGTCATCATATTTATCTGTTAGGTATTGCAGTCATCACATTTATCTGTTAGTTATTGCAGTCATCACATTTATCTGTTGGCTATTGCAGTCATCACATATATCTGTTAGCTATTGCAGTCATCACATTTATCTGTTGGCTATTGCAGTCATCACATTTATCTGTTAGCTATTGCAGTCATCACATTTATTTGTTAGCTATTGCAGTCATCATATTTATCTGTTAGGTATTGCAGTCATCACATTTATCTGTTAGCTATTGCAGTCATCACATTTATCTGTTAGCAATTGCAGCCATCACATTTATTTGTTAGTTATTGTAGTCATCACATTTATCTGTTAGCTATTGCACTCATCACATATATATGTTAGTTTTTGTAGCCATCACATTTATCTTTTAGCTATTGCAGTCATCCATTAATCTGTTAGCTATTGCAGTCATCACATTTACCTGTTAGCTATTGCAGTTATCACATTTATCTGTTAGGTATTGTAGTCATCACATTTATCTGTTAGCTATTGCAGTCATCACATTTATCTGTTAGCAATTGCAGTCATCACATTTATCTGTTAGCTATTGCAGTCATCACATGTATCCGTTAGTTATTGCAGCCATCACATTTATCTGTTAGCTATTGCAGTCATCACATTTATCTGTTAGCTATTGCAGTCATCACATATATCTGATAGCTATTGTAGTCATCACATGTATCCGTTAGTTATTGCAGCCATCACATTTATCTGTTAGCTATTGCAGTCATCACATTTATCTGTTAGTTATTGCTGTCATCACATTTAACTGTTAGTTATTACATCCATCACATTTATCTGTTAGCTATTGCAGTCATCACATTTATCAGTTAGCTATTGCAGTCATCACATTTATCTGTTGGTTATTGCAGTCATCACATATATCTGTTAGGTATTGCAGCCATCACATGTATCTTTTAGCTATTGCAGTCATCACATTTATCTGTTAGTTATACCAGTCATCACATTTATCTCTTAGTTATTACAGCCATCACGTTTATCTCTTAGCTATTGCAGTCATCACATTTATCTGTTAGCTATTGCAGTCATCACATTTATCTGTTAGCAATTACAGGCATCACATTTATCTGTTAGCTATTGCAGTCATCACATTTATCTGTTAGTTATTGCAGTCATCACACTTATCTGTTAGTTATATACAGCCATCACATTTATCTGTTAGCTATTGCAGTCATTACATTTATATGTTAGCAATTACAGCCATCACATATATCTGTTAGTTATTGCAGCCATCACATTTATCTGTTAGCTATTGCAGTCATCACATTTATCTGTCAGTTAGTGCAGTCATCACATATATCTTTAGCTATTGCAGTCAACACATTTATCTGTTAGCTATTGCAGTCATCAAATATATCTGTTAGCTATTGCAGTCATCACATTTATCTGTTAGTTATTACATCCATCACATTTATCTGTTAGCTATTGCAGTCACCACATATATCTGTTAGTTATTGCAGCCATCACATTTATATGCTAGCTATTGCAAACATCACATTTATCTGTTGGCTATTGCAGTCATCACATATATCTGTTAGGTATTGCTGCCATCACATTTATCTGTTAGCTATTGCAGTCATCACATTTATATGCTAGCTATTGCAGTCTTCACATTTATCTGTTAGCTATTGCAGTCATCACATATATCTGTTAGTTATTGCAGTCATCACATATATCTGTTAGTTATTGCAGCCATCACATTTATCTGTTAGCTATTGCAGTCATCACTTTTATCTGTTGGCTATTGCAGTCATCACATTTATCTGTTAGTTATTACATCCATCACATTTATCTGTTAGTTATTGCAGCCATCACATTTATCTGTTAGCTATTGCAGTCATCACATTTATCTGTTAGCTATTGCAGTCATCACATATATCTGATAGCTATTGTAGTCATCACATGTATCCGTTAGTTATTGCAGCCATCACATTTATCTGTTAGCTATTGCAGTCATCACATTTATCTGTTAGTTATTGCTGTCATCACATTTAACTGTTAGTTATTACATCCATCACATTTATCTGTTAGCTATTGCAGTCATCACATTTATCAGTTAGCTATTGCAGTCATCACATTTATCTGTTGGTTATTGCAGTCATCACATATATCTGTTAGGTATTGCAGCCATCACATGTATCTTTTAGCTATTGCAGTCATCACATTTATCTGTTAGTTATACCAGTCATCACATTTATCTCTTAGTTATTACAGCCATCACGTTTATCTCTTAGCTATTGCAGTCATCACATTTATCTGTTAGCTATTGCAGTCATCACATTTATCTGTTAGCAATTACAGGCATCACATTTATCTGTTAGCTATTGCAGTCATCACATTTATCTGTTAGTTATTGCAGTCATCACACTTATCTGTTAGTTATATACAGCCATCACATTTATCTGTTAGCTATTGCAGTCATTACATTTATATGTTAGCAATTACAGCCATCACATATATCTGTTAGTTATTGCAGCCATCACATTTATCTGTTAGCTATTGCAGTCATCACATTTATCTGTCAGTTAGTGCAGTCATCACATATATCTTTAGCTATTGCAGTCAACACATTTATCTGTTAGCTATTGCAGTCATCAAATATATCTGTTAGCTATTGCAGTCATCACATTTATCTGTTAGTTATTACATCCATCACATTTATCTGTTAGCTATTGCAGTCACCACATATATCTGTTAGTTATTGCAGCCATCACATTTATATGCTAGCTATTGCAAACATCACATTTATCTGTTGGCTATTGCAGTCATCACATATATCTGTTAGGTATTGCTGCCATCACATTTATCTGTTAGCTATTGCAGTCATCACATTTATATGCTAGCTATTGCAGTCTTCACATTTATCTGTTAGCTATTGCAGTCATCACATATATCTGTTAGTTATTGCAGTCATCACATATATCTGTTAGTTATTGCAGCCATCACATTTATCTGTTAGCTATTGCAGTCATCACTTTTATCTGTTGGCTATTGCAGTCATCACATTTATCTGTTAGTTATTACATCCATCACATTTATCTGTTAGTTATTGCAGCCATCACATTTCTCTGTTAGCTATTGCAGTCATCACATTTATCTGTTAGCTATTGCAGTCATCACATATCTCTTAGGTATTGCAGTCATCTTATTTATCTGTTAGCTATTGCAGTGATCACATTTATCTGTTAGCTATTGCAGTGATCACATTTATCTGTTAGTTATTACATCCATCACATTTATTTGTTAGTTATTGCAGTCATCACATTTATCTGTTAGTTATTACAGCCATCACATTTATCTGTTAGCTATTGCAGTCATCACATTTATCAGTTAGTTATTGCAGTCATCACATTTATCTGTTGGCTATTGCAGTCATCACATATATCTGTTAGTTATTACAGCCATCACATTTATCTGTTAGCTATTGCAGTCATCACATTTATCTGTTAGCTATTGCAGTCATCACATTTATCAGTTAGTTATTGCAGTCATCACATTTATCTGTTAGTTATTGCAGTCATCAAATTTTAACTGTTAGTTATTACAGCCATCACATTTATCTGTTAGCTATTGCAGTCATCACATTTATCTGTTGGCTATTGCAGTCATCACATATATCTGTTAGCTATTGCAGTCATCACATTTATCTGTTAGCTATTGCAGTCATCACATTTATCTGTTAGCTATTGCAGTCATCACATTTATCTATTAGCAATTGCAGCCATCACATTTATTTGTTAGTTATTGTAGTCATCACATTTATCTGTTAGCTATTGCAGTCAATACATATATATGTTAGTTTTTGTAGCCATCACATTTATCTTTTAGCTATTGCAGTCATCATATTTATCTGTTAGGTATTGCAGTCATCACATTTATCTGTTAGCTATTGCAGTCATCACATTTATCTATTAGCAATTGCAGCCATCACATTTATTTGTTAGCTATTGCAGTCATCACATTTATCTGTTAGTTATTGCAGTCATCACATTTATCTGTTGGCTATTGCAGTCATCACATATATCTGTTAGCTATTGCAGTCATCACATTTATCTGTTGGCTATTGCAGTCATCACATTTATCTGTTAGCTATTGCAGTCATCACATTTATTTGTTAGCTATTGCAGTCATCATATTTATCTGTTAGGTATTGCAGTCATCACATTTATCTGTTAGCTATTGCAGTCATCACATTTATCTGTTAGCAATTGCAGACATCACATTTATTTGTTAGTTATTGTAGTCATCACATTTATCTGTTAGTTATTGCAGTCATCACATTTATCTGTTAGTTATTACAGCCATCACATTTGTCTGTTAGCTATTGCAGTCATCACATTTATCTGTTGGCTATTGCAATCATCACATATATCTGTTAGCTATTGCAGTCATCACATTTATCTGTTAGCTATTGCAGTCATCACATTTATTTGTTAGCTATTGCAGTCATCATATTTATCTGTTAGGTATTGCAGTCATCACATTTATCTGTTAGCTATTGCAGACATCACATTTATCTATTAGCAATTGCAGCCATCACATTTATTTGTTAGTTATTGTAGTCATCACATTTATCTGTTAGCTATTGCAGTCATCACATATATATGTTAGTTTTTGTAGCCATCACATTTATCTTTTAGCTATTGCAGTCATCATATTTATCTGTTAGGTATTGCAGTCATCACATTTATCTGTTAGCTATTGCAGTCATCACATTTATCTATTAGCAATTGCAGCCATCACATTTATTTGTTAGCTATTGCAGTCATCACATTTATCTGTTAGTTATTGCAGTCATCACATTTATCTGTTGGCTATTGCAGTCATCACATATATCTGTTAGCTATTGCAGTCATCACATTTATCTGTTGGCTATTGCAGTCATCACATTTATCTGTTAGCTATTGCAGTCATCACATTTATTTGTTAGCTATTGCAGTCATCATATTTATCTGTTAGGTATTGCAGTCATCACATTTATCTGTTAGCTATTGCAGTCATCACATTTATCTGTTAGCAATTGCAGACATCACATTTATTTGTTAGTTATTGTAGTCATCACATTTATCTGTTAGCTATTGCAGTCATCACATATATATGTTAGTTTTTGTAGCCATCACATTTATCTTTTAACTATTGCAGTCATCCATTAATCTGTTAGCTATTGCAGTCATCACATTTATCTGTTAGCTATTGCAGTTATCACATTTATCTGTTAGGTATTGTAGTCATCACATTTATCTGTTAGCTATTGCAGTCATCACATTTATCTGTTAGCTATTGCAGTCATCACATATATATGTTAGTTATTGCAGCCATCACATTTATCTGTTAGCCATTGCAGTCATCACATTTATCTGTTAGTTATTGCAGTCGTCATATTTATCTGTTAGGTATTGCAGTCATCACATTTATCTGTTAGCTATTGCAGTCATCACATTTATCTGTTAGCTATTGCAGTCATCACATGTATCTGTTAGTTATTGCAGCCATCACATTTATCTGTTAGCTATTGCAGTCAACACATTTATCTGTTAGCTATTGCAGTCATCACATTTATCTGTTAGCTATTGCAGTCATCACATTTATCTGTTAGCAATTACAGGCATCACATTTATCTGTTAGCTATTGCAGTCATCACATTTATCTGTTAGTTATTGCAGTCATCGCACTTATCTGTTAGTTATTACAGCCATCACATTTATCTGTTAGCTATTGCAGTCATTACATTTATCTGTTAGCAATTGCAGTCATCACATTTATCTGTTAGCTATTGCAGTCATCACATGTATCCGTTAGTTATTGCAGCCATCACATTTATCTGTTAGCTATTGCAGTCATCACATTTATCTGTTAGCTATTGCAGTCATCACATATATCTGCTAGCTATTGTAGTCATCACATGTATCCGTTAGTTATTGCAGCCATCACATTTATCTGTTAGCTATTGCAGTCATCACATTTATCTGTTAGTTATTGCTGTCATCACATTTAACTGTTAGTTATTACATCCATCACATTTATCTGTTAGCTAATGCAGTCATCACATTTATCAGTTAGCTATTGCAGTCATCACATTTATCTGTTGGTTATTGCAATCATCACATATATCTGTTAGGTATTGCAGTCATCACATGTATCTGTTAGCTATTGCAGTCATCACATTTATCTGTTAGTTATACCAGTCATCACATTTATCTCTTAGTTATTACAGCCATCACGTTTATCTCTTAGCTATTGCAGTCATCACATTTATCTGTTAGCTATTGTAGTCATCACATTTATCTGTTAGCAATTACAGCCATCACATATATCTGTTAGTTATTGCAGCCATCACATTTATCTGTTAGCTATTGCAGTCATCACATTTATCTGTCAGTTAGTGCAGTCATCACATATATCTTTAGCTATTGCAGTCAGCACATTTATCTGTTAGCTATTGCAGTCATCAAATATATCTGTTAGCTATTGCAGTCATCACATTTATCTGTTAGTTATTACATCCATCACATTTATCTGTTAGCTATTGCAGTCACCACATATATCTGTTAGTTATTGCAGCCATCACATTTATATGCTAGCTATTGCAAACATCACATTTATCTGTTGGCTATTGCAGTCATCACATATATCTGTTAGGTATTGCTGCCATCACATTTATCTGTTAGCTATTGCAGTCATCACATATATCTGTTAGCTATTGCAGTCATCACATATATCTGTTAGTTATTGCAGTCATCACATATATCTGTTAGTTATTGCAGCCATCACATTTATCTGTTAGCTATTGCAGTCATCACTTTTATCTGTTGGCTATTGCAGTCATCACATTTATCTGTTAGTTATTACATCCATCACATTTATCTGTTAGTTATTGCAGCCATCACATTTCTCTGTTAGCTATTGCAGTCATCACATTTATCTGTTAGCTATTGCAGTCATCACATATCTCTTAGGTACTGCAGTCATCTTATTTATCTGTTAGCTATTGCAGTGATCACATGTATCTGTTAGCTATTGCAGTGATCACATTTATCTGTTAGTTATTACATCCATCACATTTATTTGTTAGTTTTTGCAGTCATCACATTTATCTGTTAGTTATTACAGCCATCACATTTATCTGTTAGCTATTGCAGTCATCACATTTATCAGTTAGTTATTGCAGTCATCACATTTATCTGTTGGCTATTGCAGTCATCACATATATCTGTTAGTTATTACAGCCATCACATTTATCTGTTAGCTATTGCAGTCATCACATTTATCTGTTAGCTATTGCAGTCATCACATATATATGTTAGTTTTTGTAGCCATCACATTTATCTTTTAGCTATTGCAGTCATCCATTAATCTGTTAGCTATTGCAGTCATCACATTTATCTGTTAGCTATTGCAGTTATCACATTTATCTGTTAGGTATTGTAGTCATCACATTTATCTGTTAGCTATTGCAGTCATCACATTTATCTGTTAGCTATTGCAGTCATCACATATATATGTTAGTTATTGCAGCCATCACATTTATCTGTTAGCTATTGCAGTCATCACATTTATCTGTTAGTTATTGCAGTCGTCATATTTATCTGTTAGGTATTGCAGTCATCACATTTATCTGTTAGCTATTGCAGTCATCACATTTATCTGTTAGCTATTGCAGTCATCACATGTATCTGTTAGTTATTGCAGCCATCACATTTATCTGTTAGCTATTGCAGTCAACACATTTATCTGTTAGCTATTGCAGTCATCACATTTATCTGTTAGCTATTGCAGTCATCACATTTATCTGTTAGCAATTACAGGCATCACATTTATCTGTTAGCTATTGCAGTCATCACATTTATCTGTTAGTTATTGCAGTCATCACACTTATCTGTTAGTTATTCCAGCCATCACATTTATCTGTTAGCTATTGCAGTCATTACATTTATCTGTTAGCAATTGCAGTCATCACATTTATCTGTTAGCTATTGCAGTCATCACACGTATCCGTTAGTTATTGCAGCCATCACATTTATCTGTTAGCTATTGCAGTCATCACATTTATCTGTTAGCTATTGCAGTCATCACATATATCTGCTAGCTATTGTAGTCATCACATGTATCCGTTAGTTATTGCAGCCATCACATTTATCTGTTAGCTATTGCAGTCATCACATTTATCTGTTTGTTTTTGCTGTCATCACATTTATCTGTTGGTTATTGCAGTCATCACATATATCTGTTAGGTATTGCAGCCATCACATGTATCTGTTAGCTATTGCAGTCATCACATTTATCTGTTAGTTATAGCAGTCATCACATTTATCTCTTAGTTATTACAGCCATCACGTTTATCTCTTAGCTATTGCAGTCATCACATTTATCTGTTAGCTATTCCAGTCATCACATTTATCTGTTAGCAATTACAGGCATCACATTTATCTGTTAGCTATTGCAGTCATCTCATTTATCTGTTAGTTATTGCAGTCATCATACTTATCTGTTAGTTATTACAGCCATCACATTTATCTGTTAGCTATTGCAGTCATCACATTTATCTGTTAGCTACTGCAGTCATCACATATATCTGTTAGCCATTGCAGTCATCACATTTATCTGTTAGCTATTCCAGTCATCACATTTATCTGTTAGCAATTACAGGCATCACATTTATCTGTTAGCTATTGCAGTCATCACATTTATCTGTTAGTTATTGCAGTCATCATACTTATCTGTTAGTTATTACAGCCATCACATTTATCTGTTAGCTATTGCAGTCATCACATTTATCTGTTAGCTACTGCAGTCATCACATATATCTGTTAGCCATTGCAGTCATCACATTTATCTGTTAGCTATTGCAGTCATCACATTTATCTGTTAGCAATTACAGCCATCACATATATCTGTTAGTTATTGCAGCCATCACATTTATCTGTTAGCTATTGCAGTCATCACATTTATCTGTCAGTTAGTGCAGTCATCACATATATCTTTAGCTATTGCAGTCAGCACATTTATCTGTTAGCTATTGCAGTCATCAAATATATCTGTTAGCTATTGCAGTCATCACATTTATCTGTTAGTTATTACATCCATCACATTTATCTGTTAGCTATTGCAGTCACCACATATATCTGTTAGTTATTGCAGCCATCACATTTATATGCTAGCTATTGGAAACATCACATTTATCTGTTGGCTATTGCAGTCATCACATATATCTGTTAGTTATTAAAGCCATCACATTTATCTGTTAGCTATTGCAGTCATCACATTTATCTGTTCGTTATTGCAGTCATCACATTTATCTGTTAGCTATTGCAGTCATCACATTTATCTGTTAACTATTGCAGTCATCACATTTATCTGTTAGCTATTGCAGTCATCACATTTATCTGTTAGCTATTGCAGTCATCACATATATATGCTAGCTATTGCAGTCTTCACATTTATCTGTTAGCTATTGCAGTCATCACATATATCTGTTAGGTATTGCAGTCATCACATTTATCTGTTAGCTAGTGCAGTCATCGTATTTATCTGTTGGCTATTGCAGTCATCACATATATCTTTTAGTTATTGCAGCCATCACATTTATCTGTTAGCTATTGCAGTCATCACATTTATCTGTCAGTTAGTGCAGTCATCACATATGTCTGTTAGCTATTGCAGTCATCACATGTATATGTTATTTATTGCAGACATCACATTTATCTGTTAGCTATTGCAGTCAACACATTTATCTGTTAGCTATTGCAGTCATCACATTTATCTGTTAGCAATTACAGCCATCACATATATCTGTTAGTTATTGCAGCCATCACATTTATCTGTTAGCTATTGCAGTCATCACATTTATCTGTCAGTTAGTGCAGTCATCACATATATCTGTTAGCTATTGCAGTCATCACATGTATCTGTTAGTTATTGCAGCCATCACATTTATCTGTTAGCTATTGCAGTCATCACATTTATCTGTTAGCTATTGCAGTCATCACATTTATATGCTAGCTATTGCAGTCATCACATTTATCTGTTAGCTATTGCAGTCATCACATATATATGTTAGTTATTGCAGCCATCACATTTATCTGTTAGCTATTGCAGTCATCGCATTTATCTGTTAGCTATTGCAGTCATCACATTTATCTGTTAGGTATTCCAGCCATCACATGTATCTGTTAGCTATTGCAGTCATCACATTTATCTGTTAGTTATTGCAGTCATCTCATTTATCTGTTAGCTATTGCAGTCATTACATTTATCTGTTAGCTATTGCAGTCATCACATTTATCTGTTAGCTATTGCAGTCATCACATATCTCTTAGCTATTGCAGTCATCTCATTTATCTGTTAGCTGTTGCAGTGATCACATATATATGTTAGCTATTGCAGTGTTCACATTTATCTGTTAGCTATTGCAGTCATCACATTTATCTGTTAGCTATTGCAGTCATCACATATCTCTTAGCTATTGCAGTCATCTCATTTATCTGTTAGATATTGCAGTGATCACATATATCTGTTAGCTATTGCAGTGATCACATTTATCTGTTAGCTATTGTAGTCATCACATTTATCTGTTAGGTATACCGGCCATCACATGTATCTGTTAGCTATTGCAGTCATCACATTTATCTGTTAGTTATTGCAGTCATCTCATTTATCTGTTAGCTATTGCAGTCATCACATTTATCTGTTAGCTATTGCAGTCATCACATTTATCTGTTAGCTATTGCAGTCATCACATATATATTAGCTATTGCAGTCATCTCATTTATCTGTTAGCTATTGCTGTGATCACATTTATCTGTTAGCTATTGCAGTGATCATATTTATCTGTTAGCTATTGCAATCATCACATTTATCTGTTAGCTATTGCTGTCATCACATTTATCTGTTAGCTATTGCTGTCATCACATTTATCTGTTAGCTATTGCAGTCATCTCATTTATCTGTTAGATATTGCAGTGATCACATATATCTGTTAGCTATTGCAGTGATCACATTTATCTGTTAGCTATTGTAGTCATCACATTTATCTGTTAGGTATACCGGCCATCACATGTATCTGTTAGCTATTGCAGTCATCACATTTATCTGTTAGTTATTGCAGTCATCTCATTTATCTGTTAGCTATTGCTGTCATCACATTTATCTGTTAGCTATTGCAGTCATCACATTTATCTGTTAGCTATTGCAGTCATCACATATATATTAGCTATTGCAGTCATCTCATTTATCTGTTAGCTATTGCTGTGATCACATTTATCTGTTAGCTATTGCAGTGATCACATTTATCTGTTAGCTATTGCAGTCATCACATTTATCTGTTAGCTATTGCTGTCATCACATTTATCTGTTAGCTATTGTAGTCATCACATTTATCTGTTAGCTATTGCAGTCATCACATTTATCTGTTAGCTATTGCAGTCATCACATATATATGTTAGTTATTGCAGCCATCACATTTATCTGTTAGCTATTGCAGTCATCACATTTATCTGTTAGTTATTGCAGTCATCTCATTTATCTGTTAGCTATTGCAGTCATCACATTTATCTGTTAGCTATTGCAGTCATCACATTTATCTGTTAGCTATTGCAGTCATCACATATCTCTTAGCTATTGCAGTCATCTCATTTATCTTTTAGCTATTGCAGTGATCACATTTATCTGTTAGCTATTGCAGTGATCACATTTATCTGTTAGCTATTGCAGTCATCACATTTATCTGTTAGCTATTGCTGTCATCACATTTATCTGTTAGGTATTGTAGTCATCACATTTATCTGTTAGCTATTGCAGTCATCACATTTATCTGTTAGCTATTGCAGTCATCACATATATATGTTAGTTATTGCAGCCATCACATTTATCTGTTAGCTATTGCAGTCATCACATTTATCTGTTAGTTATTGCAGTCATCATATTTATCTGTTAGCTATTGCAGTCATCACATATATATGTTAGTTATTGCAGCCATCACATTTATCTGTTAGCTATTGCAGTCATCACATTTCTGTGTTAGTTATTGCAGTCATCTCATTTATCTGTTAGCTATTGCAGTCATCACATTTATCTGTTAGCTATTGCAGTCATCATATTTATCTGTTAGGTATTGCAGTCATCACATTTATCTGTTAGCAATCGCAGTCATCACATTTATCTTTTAGCTATTGCAGTCAGCATATTTATCTGTTAGCTATTGCAGTCATCAAATATATCTGTTAGCTATTGCAGTCATCACATTTATCTGTTAGTTATTACATCCATCACATTTATCTGTTAGCTATTGCAGTCATCACATTTATCTGTTAGTTATTGCAGCCATCACATTTATCTGTTAGCTATTGCAGTCAACACATTTATCTGTTAGCTATTGCAGTCATCACATTTATCTGTTAGCAATTACAGGCATCACATTTATCTGTTAGCTATTGCAGTCATCATATTTATCTGTTAGTTATTGCAGTCATCACACTTATCTGTTAGCTATTACAGCCATCACATTTATCTGTTAGCTATTGCAGTCATTACATTTATCTGTTAGCTATTGCAGTCAACACATTTATCTGTTAGCTATTGCAGTCATCACATTTATCTGTTAGCTATTGCAGTCATCACATTTATCTGTTAGCAATTACAGGCATCACATTTATCTGTTAGCTATTGCAGTCATCACATTTATCTGTTAGTTATTGCAGTCATCACACTTATCTGTTAGTTATTACAGCCATCACATTTATCTGTTAGCTATTGCAGTCATTACATTTATCTGTTAGCAATCGCAGTCATCACATTTATCTTTTAGCTATTGCAGTCAGCATATTTATCTGTTAGCTATTGCAGTCATCAAATATATCTGTTAGCTATTGCAGTCATCACATTTATCTGTTAGTTATTACATCCATCACATTTATCTGTTAGCTATTGCAGTCATCACATATATATGTTAGTTATTGCAGCCATCACATTTATCTGTTAGCTATTGCGGTCATCACATTAATCTGTTGGCTATTGCAGTCATCACATTTATCTGTTAGCTATTGCAGTCATCACATATATCTGTTAGTTATTGCAGCCATCACATTTATATGCTAGCTATTGCAAACATCACATTTATCTGTTAGCTATTGCAGTCATCACATTTATCTGTTAGCTATTGCAGTCATCTTATTTATCTGTTAGCTATTGCAGTCATCACATTTATCTGTTACCTATTGCAGTCATCACATTTATCTGTTAGCCATTGCAGTCATCACATATCTCTTAGCTATTGCAGTCATCTCATTTATCTGTTAGCTATTGCAGTGATCACATTTATCTGTTAGCTATTGCAGTCATCACATTTATCTGTTAGCTATTGCAGTCATCACATTTATCTGTTAGCTATTGCTGTCATCACATTTATCTGTTAGGTATTGCAGTCATCACATTTATCTGTTAGCTATTGCAGTCATCACATATATATGTTAGTTATTGCAGCCATCACATTTATCTGTTAGCTATTGCAGTCATCACATTTATCTGTTAGTTATTGCAGTCATCACATTTATCTGTTAGTTATTGCAGTCATCACACTTATCTGTTAGTTATTACAGCCATCACATTTATCTGTTAGCTATTGCAGTCATAACATTTATCTGTTAGCTATTGCAGTCAACACATTTATCTGTTAGCTATTGCAGTCATCACATTTATCTGTTAGCTATTGCAGTCATCACATTTATCTGTTAGTTATTGCAGCCATCACATTTATCTGTTAGCTATTGCGGCCATCACATATATATGTTAGTTATTGCAGCCATCACATTTATCTGTTAGCTATTGCAGTCATCACATTTATCTGTTAGTTATTGCAGTCATCATAGTTATCTGTTAGCTATTGTAGTCATCACATTTATCTGTTAGCTATTGCAGTCATCACATTTATCTGTTAGCTATTGCAGTCATCACATATATATGTTAGTTATTGCAGCCATCACATTTATCTGTTAGCTATTGCAGTCATCACATTTATGTGTTAGTTATTGCAGTCATCTCATTTATCTGTTAGCTATTGCAGTCATCACATTTATCTGTTAGCTATTGCAGTCATCACATTTATGTGTTAGCTATTGCAGTCATCACATATCTCTTAGCTATTGCAGTCATCTCATTTATCTGTTAGCTATTGCAGTGATCACATATATCTGTTAGCTATTGCAGTGATCATATTTATCTGTTAGCTATTGCAGTCATCACATTTATCTGTTAGCTATTGCTGTCATCACATTTATCTGTTAGGTATTGTAGTCATCACATTTATCTGTTAGCTATTGCAGTCATCACATTTATCTGTTAGCTATTGCAGTCATCACATATATATGTTATTTATTGCAGCCATCACATTTATCTGTTAGCTATTGAAGTCATCACATTTATCTGTTAGTTATTGCAGTCATCATATTTATCTGTTAGGTATTGCAGTCATCACATTTATCTGTTAGCTATTGCAGTCATCACATTTATCTGTTAGTTATTGCAGCCATCACATTTATCTGTTAGCTATTGCAGTCAACACATTTATCTGTTAGCTATTGCAGTCATCACATTTATCTGTTAGCTATTGCAGTCATCACATTTATCTGTTAGCAATTACAGGCATCACATTTATCTGTTAGCTATTGCAGTTATCACGTTTATCTGTTAGTTATTGCAGTCATCACATTTATCTGTTAGTTATTACATCCATCACATTTATCTGTTAGCTATTGCAGTCATCACATATATATGTTAGTTATTGCAGCCATCACATTTATCTGTTAGCTATTGCGGTCATCACATTAATCTGTTGGCTATTGCAGTCATCACATTTATCTGTTAGCTATTGCAGTCATCACATATATCTGTTAGTTATTGCAGCCATCACATTTATATGCTAGCTATTGCAAACATCACATTTATCTGTTAGCTATTGCAGTCATCACATTTATCTGTTAGCTATTGCAGTCATCTTATTTATCTGTTAGCTATTGCAGTCATCACATTTATCTGTTACCTATTGCAGTCATCACATTTATCTGTTAGCCATTGCAGTCATCACATATCTCTTAGCTATTGCAGTCATCTCATTTATCTGTTAGCTATTGCAGTGATCACATTTATCTGTTAGCTATTGCAGTCATCACATTTATCTGTTAGCTATTGCAGTCATCACATTTATCTGTTAGCTATTGCTGTCATCACATTTATCTGTTAGGTATTGCAGTCATCACATTTATCTGTTAGCTATTGCAGTCATCACATATATATGTTAGTTATTGCAGCCATCACATTTATCTGTTAGCTATTGCAGTCATCACATTTATCTGTTAGTTATTGCAGTCATCACATTTATCTGTTAGTTATTGCAGTCATCACACTTATCTGTTAGTTATTACAGCCATCACATTTATCTGTTAGCTATTGCAGTCATAACATTTATCTGTTAGCTATTGCAGTCAACACATTTATCTGTTAGCTATTGCAGTCATCACATTTATCTGTTAGCTATTGCAGTCATCACATTTATCTGTTAGTTATTGCAGCCATCACATTTATCTGTTAGCTATTGCGGCCATCACATATATATGTTAGTTATTGCAGCCATCACATTTATCTGTTAGCTATTGCAGTCATCACATTTATCTGTTAGTTATTGCAGTCATCATAGTTATCTGTTAGCTATTGTAGTCATCACATTTATCTGTTAGCTATTGCAGTCATCACATTTATCTGTTAGCTATTGCAGTCATCACATATATATGTTAGTTATTGCAGCCATCACATTTATCTGTTAGCTATTGCAGTCATCACATTTATGTGTTAGTTATTGCAGTCATCTCATTTATCTGTTAGCTATTGCAGTCATCACATTTATCTGTTAGCTATTGCAGTCATCACATTTATGTGTTAGCTATTGCAGTCATCACATATCTCTTAGCTATTGCAGTCATCTCATTTATCTGTTAGCTATTGCAGTGATCACATATATCTGTTAGCTATTGCAGTGATCATATTTATCTGTTAGCTATTGCAGTCATCACATTTATCTGTTAGCTATTGCTGTCATCACATTTATCTGTTAGGTATTGTAGTCATCACATTTATCTGTTAGCTATTGCAGTCATCACATTTATCTGTTAGCTATTGCAGTCATCACATATATATGTTATTTATTGCAGCCATCACATTTATCTGTTAGCTATTGAAGTCATCACATTTATCTGTTAGTTATTGCAGTCATCATATTTATCTGTTAGGTATTGCAGTCATCACATTTATCTGTTAGCTATTGCAGTCATCACATTTATCTGTTAGTTATTGCAGCCATCACATTTATCTGTTAGCTATTGCAGTCAACACATTTATCTGTTAGCTATTGCAGTCATCACATTTATCTGTTAGCTATTGCAGTCATCACATTTATCTGTTAGCAATTACAGGCATCACATTTATCTGTTAGCTATTGCAGTTATCACGTTTATCTGTTAGTTATTGCAGTCATCACACTTATCTGTTAGTTATTACAGCCATCACATTTATCTGTTAGCTATTGCAGTCATTACATTTATCTGTTAGCTATTGCAGTCAACACATTTATCTGTTAGCTATTGCAGTCATCACATTTATCTGTTAGCTATTGCAGTCATCACATTTATCTGTTAGCAATTACAGGCATCACATTTATCTGTTAGCTATTGCAGTCATCACATTTATCTGTTAGTTATTGCAGTCATCACACTTATCTGTTAGTTATTACAGCCATCACATTTATCTGTTAGCTATTTTAGTCATTACATTTATCTGTTAGCAATCGCAGTCATCACATTTATCTTTTAGCTATTGCAGTCAGCATATTTATCTGTTAGCTATTGCAGTCATCAAATATATCTGTTAGCTATTGCAGTCATCACATTTATCTGTTAGTTATTACATCCATCACATTTATCTGTTAGCTATTGCAGTCATCACATATATATGTTAGTTATTGCAGCCATCACATTTATCTGTTAGCTATTGCGGTCATCACATTAATCTGTTGGCTATTGCAGTCATCACATTTATCTGTTAGCTATTGCAGTCATCACATATATCTGTTAGTTATTGCAGCCATCACATTTATATGCTAGCTATTGCAAACATCACATTTATCTGTTAGCTATTGCAGTCATCACATTTATCTGTTAGCTATTGCAGTCATCACATATATATGTTAGTTATTGCAGCCATCACATTTATCTGTTAGCTATTGCAGTCATCACATTTATCTGTTAGTTATTGCAGTCATCTTATTTATCTGTTAGCTATTGCAGTCATCACATTTATCTGTTAGCTATTGCAGTCATCACATTAATCTGTTAGCTATTGCAGTCATCACATATATATGTTAGTTATTGCAGCCATCACATTTATCTGTTAGCTATTGCAGTCATCACATTTATCTGTTAGTTATTGCAGTCATCACATTTATCTGTTAGTTATTGCAGTCATCACACTTATCTGTTAGTTATTACAGCCATCACATTTATCTGTTAGCTATTGCAGTCATTACATTTATCTGTTAGCTATTGCAGTCAACACATTTATCTGTTAGCTATTGCAGTCATCACATTTATCTGTTAGCTATTGCAGTCATCACATATATATGTTAGTTATTGCAGCCATCACATTTATCTGTTAGCTATTGCAGTCATCACATTTATCTGTTAGTTATTGCAGTCATCACATTTATCTGTTAGTTATTGCAGTCATCACACTTATCTGTTAGTTATTACAGCCATCACATTTATCTGTTAGCTATTGCAGTCATTACATTTATCTGTTAGCTATTGCAGTCAACACATTTATCTGTTAGCTATTGCAGTCATCACATTTATCTGTTAGCTATTGCAGTCATCACATTTATCTGTTAGCAATTACAGGCATCACATTTATCTGTTAGCTATTGCAGTCATCACATTTATCTGTTAGTTATTGCAGTCATCACACTTATCTGTTAGTTATTACAGCCATCACATTTATCTGTTAGCTATTGCAGTCATTACATGTATCTGTTAGCAATCGCAGTCATCACATTTATCTTTTAGCTATTGCAGTCAGCATATTTATCTGTTAGCTATTGCAGTCATCAAATATATCTGTTAGCTATTGCAGTCATCACATTTATCTGTTAGTTATTACATCCATCACATATATATGTTAGTTATTGCAGCCATCACATTTATCTGTTAGCTATTGCAGTCATCACATTTATCTGTTAGTTATTGCAGTCATCTCATTTATATGTTAGCTATTGCAGTCATCACATTTATCTGTTAGCTATTGCAGTCATCACATTTATCTGTTAGCTATTGCAGTCATCACATTTATCTGTTAGCTATTGCAGTCATCTCATTTATCTGTTAGCTATTGCAGTGATCACATTTATCTGTTAGCTATTGCAGTGATCACATTTATCTGTTAGCTATTGCAGTCATCACATTTATCTGTTAGCTATTGCTGTCATCACATTTATCTGTTAGGTATTGTAGTCATCACATTTATCTGTTAGCTATTGCAGTCATCACATTTATCTGTTAGCTATTGCAGTCATCACATATATATGTTAGTTATTGCGGCCATCACATTTATCTGTTAGCTATTGCAGTCATCACATTTATCTGTTAGTTATTGCAGTCATCATATTTATCTGTTAGGTATTGCAGTCATCACATTTATCTGTTAGCTATTGCAGTCATCACATTTATCTGTTAGTTATTGCAGCCATCACATTTATCTGTTAGCTATTGCAGTCAACACATTTATTTGTTAGCTATTGCAGTCATCACATTTATCTGTTAGCTATTGCAGTCATCACATTTATCTGTTAGCAATTACAGGCATCACATTTATCAGTTAGCTATTGCAGTCATCACATTTATCTGTTAGTTATTGCAGTCATCACACATATCTGTTAGTTATTACAGCCATCGCATTTATCTGTTAGCTATTGCAGTCATTAAATTTATCTGTTAGCAATCGCAGTCATCACATTTATCTTTTAGCTATTGCAGTCAGCATATTTATCTGTTAGCTATTGCAGTCATCAAATATATCTGTTAGCTATTGCAGTCATCACATTTATCTGTTAGTTATTACATCCATCACATTTATCTGTTAGCTATTGCAGTCATCACATATATATGTTAGTTATTGCAGCCATCACATTTATCTGTTAGCTATTGCGGTCATCACATTAATCTGTTGGCTATTGCAGTCATCACATTTATCTGTTAGCTATTGCAGTCATCACATATATCTGTTAGTTATTGCAGCCATCACATTTATATGCTAGCTATTGCAAACATCACATTTATCTGTTAGCTATTGCAGTCATCACATTTATCTGTTAGCTATTGCAGTCATCACATTTATCTGTTAGCAATTACAGGCATCACATTTATCAGTTAGCTATTGCAGTCATCACATTTATCTGTTAGTTATTGCAGTCATCACACATATCTGTTAGTTATTACAGCCATCGCATTTATCTGTTAGCTATTGCAGTCATTACATTTATCTGTTAGCAATCGCAGTCATCACATTTATCTTTTAGCTATTGCAGTCAGCATATTTATCTGTTAGCTATTGCAGTCATCAAATATATCTGTTAGCTATTGCAGTCATCACATTTATCTGTTAGTTATTACATCCATCACATTTATCTGTTAGCTATTGCAGTCATCACATATATATGTTAGTTATTGCAGCCATCACATTTATCTCTTAGCTATTGCAGTCATCTCATATATCTGTTAGGTATTGCAGTCATCACATTTATCTGTTAGCTATTGCAGTCATCATATTTATCTGTTGGCTATTGCAGTCGTCACATATATCTGTTAGTTATTGCAGCCATCACATTTATCTGTTAGCTATTGCAGCCATCACATTTATCTGTTAGCTATTGCAGTCAACACATTTATCTGTTAGCTATTGCAGTCATCACATTTATCTGTTAGCAATTACAGCCATCACATATATCTGTTAGCTATTGCAGTCATCACATGTATCTGTTAGTTATTGCAGCCATCAAATTTATCTGTTAGCTATTGCAGTCATCACATTTATCTGTTAGCTATTGCAGTCATCACATTTATATGCTAGCTATTGCAGTCATCACATTTATCTGTTAGCTATTGCAGTCATCACATATATATGTTAGTTATTGCAGCCATCATATTTATCTGTTAGCTATTGCAGTCATCGCATTTATCTGTTAGTTATTGCAGTCATCACATTTATCTGTTAGGTATTCCAGCCATCACATGTATCTGTTAGCTATTGCAGTCATCACATTTATCTGTTAGTTATTGCAGTCATCTCATTTATCTGTTAGCTATTGCAGTCATCACATTTATCTGTTAGCTATTGCAGTCATCACATTTATCTGTTAGCTATTGCAGTCATCACGTATCTCTTAGCTATTGCAGTCATCTCATTTATCTGTTAGCTGTTGCAGTGATCACCTATATCTGTTAGCTATTGCAGTGATCACATTTATCTGTTAGCTATTGCAGTCATCACATTTATCTGTTAGCTATTGCAGTCATCACATATCTCTTAGCTATTGCAGTCATCTCATTTATCTGTTAGATATTGCAGTGATCACATTTATCTTTTAGCTATTGCAGTCAGCATATTTATCTGTTAGCTATTGCAGTCATCAAATATATCTGTTAGCTATTGCAGTCATCACATTTATCTGTTAGTTATTACATCCATCACATTTATCTGTTAGCTATTGCAGTCATCACATATATATGTTAGTTATTGCAGCCATCACATTTATCTGTTAGCTATTGCGGTCATCACATTAATCTGTTGGCTATTGCAGTCATCACATTTATCTGTTAGCTATTGCAGTCATCACATATATCTGTTAGTTATTGCAGCCATCACATTTATATGCTAGCTATTGCAAACATCACATTTATCTGTTGGCTATTGCAGTCATCACATATATCTGTTAGGTATTGCTGCCATCACATTTATCTGTTAGCTATTGCAGTCATCACATTTATATGCTAGCTATTGCAGTCATCACATTTATCTGTTAGCTATTGCAGTCATCACATATATCTGTTAGTTATTGCAGCCATCACATTTATCTGTTAGGTATTGCAGTCATCACATTTATCTGTTGGCTATTGCAGTCATCACATATATCTGTTAGGTATTGCAGTCATCACATTTATCTGTTAGCTATTGCAGTCATCATATTTATCTGTTGGCTATTGCAGTCGTCACATATATCTGTTAGTTATTGCAGCCATCACATTTATCTGTTAGCTATTGCAGCCATCACATTTATCTGTTAGCTATTGCAGTCAACACATTTATCTGTTAGCTATTGCAGTCATCACATTTATCTGTTAGCAATTACAGCCATCACATATATCTGTTAGCTATTGCAGTCATCACATGTATCTGTTAGTTATTGCAGCCATCACATTTATCTGTTAGCTATTGCAGTCATCACATTTATCTGTTAGCTATTGCAGTCATCACATTTATATGCTAGCTATTGCAGTCATCACATTTATCTGTTAGCTATTGCAGTCATCACATATATATGTTAGTTATTGCAGCCATCATATTTATCTGTTAGCTATTGCAGTCATCGCATTTATCTGTTAGTTATTGCAGTCATCACATTTATCTGTTAGGTATTCCAGCCATCACATGTATCTGTTAGCTATTGCAGTCATCACATTTATCTGTTAGTTATTGCAGTCATCTCATTTATCTGTTAGCTATTGCAGTCATCACATTTATCTGTTAGCTATTGCAGTCATCACATTTATCTGTTAGCTATTGCAGTCATCACGTATCTCTTAGCTATTGCAGTCATCTCATTTATCTGTTAGCTGTTGCAGTGGTCACCTATATCTGTTAGCTATTGCAGTGATCACATTTATCTGTTAGCTATTGCAGTCATCACATTTATCTGTTAGCTATTGCAGTCATCACATATCTCTTAGCTATTGCAGTCATCTCATTTATCTGTTAGATATTGCAGTGATCACATATATCTGTTAGCTATTGCAGTGATCACATTTATCTGTTAGCTATTGCAGTCATCACATTTATCTGTTAGCTATCGCAGTCATCACATTTATCTGTTAGCTATTGCAGTCATCACATTTATATGTTAGCGATTGCAGTCATCACATTTATCTGTTAGCTATTGCAGTCATCACATTTATCTGTTAGTTATTGCAGTCATCACATTTATCTGTTAGCTATTGCAGTCATCACATTTATCTGTTAGCTATTGCAGTCATCACATATATATGTTAGTTATTGCAGCCATCACATTTATCTGTTAGCTATTGCAGTCATCACATTAATCTGTTAGCTATTGCAGTCATCACATTTATCTGTTAGCTATTGCAGTCATCACATTTATCTGTTAGTTATTGCAGTCATCTCATTTATCTGTTAGCTATTGCAGTTATCACATTTATCTGTTAGCTATTGCAGTCATCACATTTATCTGTTAGCTATTGCAGTCATCACATATCTATTAGCTATTGCAGTCATCTCATTTATCTGTTAGCTATTGCAGTGATCACATTTATCTGTTGGCTATTGCAGTCATCACATATATCTGTTAGGTATTGCAGTCATCACATTTATCTGTTAGCTATTGCAGTCATCATATTTATCTGTTGGCTATTGCAGTCGTCACATATATCTGTTAGTTATTGCAGCCATCACATTTATCTGTTAGCTATTGCAGCCATCACATTTATCTGTTAGCTATTGCAGTCAACACATTTATCTGTTAGCTATTGCAGTCATCACATTTATCTGTTAGCAATTACAGCCATCACATATATCTGTTAGCTATTGCAGTCATCACATGTATCTGTTAGTTATTGCAGCCATCACATTTATCTGTTAGCTATTGCAGTCATCACATTTATCTGTTAGCTATTGCAGTCATCACATTTATATGCTAGCTATTGCAGTCATCACATTTATCTGTTAGCTATTGCAGTCATCACATATATATGTTAGTTATTGCAGCCATCATATTTATCTGTTAGCTATTGCAGTCATCGCATTTATCTGTTAGTTATTGCAGTCATCACATTCATCTGTTAGGTATTCCAGCCATCACATGTATCTGTTAGCTATTGCAGTCATCACATTTATCTGTTAGTTATTGCAGTCATCTCATTTATCTGTTAGCTATTGCAGTCATCACATTTATCTGTTAGCTATTGCAGTCATCACATTTATCTGTTAGCTATTGCAGTCATCACGTATCTCTTAGCTATTGCAGTCATCTCATTTATCTGTTAGCTGTTGCAGTGATCACCTATATCTGTTAGCTATTGCAGTGATCACATTTATCTGTTAGCTATTGCAGTCATCACATTTATCTGTTAGCTATTGCAGTCATCACATATCTCTTAGCTATTGCAGTCATCTCATTTATCTGTTAGATATTGCAGTGATCACATATATCTGTTAGCTATTGCAGTGATCACATTTATCTGTTAGCTATTGCAGTCATCACATTTATCTGTTAGCTATCGCAGTCATCACATTTATCTGTTAGCTATTGCAGTCATCACATTTATATGTTAGCTATTGCAGTCATCACATTTATCTGTTAGCTATTGCAGTCATCACATTTATCTGTTAGTTATTGCAGTCATCACATTTATCTGTTAGCTATTGCAGTCATCACATTTATCTGTTAGCTATTGCAGTCATCACATATATATGTTAGTTATTGCAGCCATCACATTTATCTGTTAGCTATTGCAGTCATCACATTAATCTGTTAGCTATTGCAGTCATCACATTTATCTGTTAGCTATTGCAGTCATCACATTTATCTGTTAGTTATTGCAGTCATCTCATTTATCTGTTAGCTATTGCAGTTATCACATTTATCTGTTAGCTATTGCAGTCATCACATTTATCTGTTAGCTATTGCAGTCATCACTTATCTATTAGCTATTGCAGTCATCTCATTTATCTGTTAGCTATTGCAGTGATCACATTTATCTGTTAGCTATTTCAGTGATCACATTTATCTGTTAGCTATTGCAGTCATCACATTTATCTGTTAGCTATTGCTGTCATCACATTTATCTGTTAGCTATTGTAGTCATCACATTTATCTGTTAGCTATTGCAGTCATCACATTTATCTGTTAGCTATTGCAGTCATCACATATATATGTTAGTTATTGCAGCCATCACATTTATCTGTTAGCTATTGCAGTCATCACATTTATCTGTTAGCTGTTGCAGTGATCACCTATATCTGTTAGCTATTGCAGTGATCACATTTATCTGTTAGCTATTGCAGTCATCACATATCTCTTAGCTATTGCAGTCATCTCATTTATCTGTTAGATATTGCAGTGATCACATATATCTGTTAGCTATTGCAGTGATCACATTTATTTGTTAGCTATTACAGTCATCACATTTATCTGTTAGCTATCGCAGTCATCACATTTATCTGTTAGGTATTCCAGCCATCACATGTATCTGTTAGCTATTGCAGTCATCACATTTATCTGTTAGTTATTGCAGTCATCTCATTTATCTGTTAGCTATTGCAGTCATCACATTTATCTGTTAGCTATTGCAGTCATCACATATCTGTTAGCTATTGCAGTCATCTCATTTATCTGTTAGCTATTGCAGTGATCACATTTATCTGTTAGCTATTTCAGTGATCACATTTATCTGTTAGCTATTGCAGTGATCACATTTATCTGTTAGCTATTGCTGTCATCACATTTATCTGTTAGCTATTGTAGTCATCACATTTATCTGTTAGCTATTGCAGTCATCACATTTAACTGTTAGCTATTGCAGTCATCACATATATATGTTAGTTATTGCAGCCATCACATTTATCTGTTAGCTATTGCAGTCATCACATTTATCTGTTAGTTATTGCAGTCATCTCATTTATCTGTTAGCTATTGCAGTCATCACATTTATCTGTTAGCTATTGCAGTCATTACATTTATCTGTTAGCTATTGCAGTCATCTCATTTATCTGTTAGCTATTGCAGTGATCACATTTATCTGTTAGCTATTGCAGTGATCACATTTATCTGTTAGCTGTTGCAGTCATCACATTTATCTGTTAGCTATTGCTGTCATCACATTTATCTGTTAGGTATTGTAGTCATCACATTTATCTGTTAGCTATTGCAGTCATCACATTTATCTGTTAGCTATTGCAGTCATCACATATATATGTTAGTTATTGCAGCCATCACATATATCTGTTAGTTATTGCAGCCATCACATTTATCTGTTAGCTATTGCAGTCATCACATTTATCTGTTAGCTATTGCAGTCATCACATATCTCTTAGCTATTGCAGTCATCTCATTTATCTTTTAGCTATTGCAGTGATCACATTTATCTGTTAGCTATTGCAGTGATCACATTTATCTGTTAACTATTGCAGTCATCACATTTATCTGTTAGCTATTGCTGTCATCACATTTATCTGTTAGGTATTGTAGTCATCACATTTATCTGTTAGCTATTGCAGTCATCACATTTATCTGTTAGCTATTGCAGTCATCACATATATATGTTAGTTATTGCAGCCATCACATTTATCTGTTAGCTATTGCAGTCATCACATTTATCTGTTAGTTATTGCAGTCATCATATTTATCTGTTAGCTATTGCAGTCATCACATATATATGTTAGTTATTGCAGCCATCACATTTATCTGTTAGCTATTGCAGTCATCACATTTATGTGTTAGTTATTGCAGTCATCTCATTTATCTGTTAGCTGTTGCAGTCATCACATTTATCTGTTAGCTGTTGCAGTCATCATATTTATCTGTTAGGTATTGCAGTCATCACATTTATCTGTTAGCAATCGCAGTCATCACATTTATCTTTTAGCTATTGCAGTCAGCATATTTATCTGTTAGCTATTGCAGTCATCAAATATATCTGTTAGCTATTGCAGTCATCACATTTATCTGTTAGTTATTACATCCATCACATTTATCTGTTAGCTATTGCAGTCATTACATTTATCTGTTAGCTATTGCAGTCAACACATTTATCTGTTAGCTATTGCAGTCATCACATTTATCTGTTAGCTATTGCAGTCATCACATTTATCTGTTAGCAATTACAGGCATCACATTTATCTGTTAGCTATTGCAGTCATCACATTTATCTGTTAGTTATTGCAGTCATCACACTTATCTGTTAGTTATTACAGCCATCATATTTATCTGTTAGCTATTGCAGTCATTACATTTATCTGTTAGCAATCGCAGTCATCACATTTATCTTTTAGCTATTGCAGTCAGCATATTTATCTGTTAGCTATTGCAGTCATCACATTTATCTGTTAGCTATTGCAGTCATCACATTTATCTGTTAGCTATTGCAGTCATCACATATATATGTTAGTTATTGCAGCCATCACATTTATCTGTTAGCTATTGCAGTCATCACATTAATCTGTTAGCTATTGCAGTCATCACATTTATCTGTTAGCTATTGCAGTCATCACATTTATCTGTTAGTTATTGCAGTCATCTCATTTATCTGTTAGCTATTGCAGTTATCACATTTATCTGTTAGCTATTGCAGTCATCACATTTATCTGTTAGCTATTGCAGTCATCACATATCTATTAGCTATTGCAGTCATCTCATTTATCTGTTAGCTATTGCAGTGATCACATTTATCTGTTAGCTATTTCAGTGATCACATTTATCTGTTAGCTATTGCAGTCATCACATTTATCTGTTAGCTATTGCTGTCATTACATTTATCTGTTAGCTACTGTAGTCATCACATTTATCTGTTAGCTATTGCAGTCATCACATTTATCTGTTAGCTATTGCAGTCATCACATATATATGTTAGTTATTGCAGCCATCACATTTATCTGTTAGCTATTGCAGTCATCACATTTATCTGTTAGCTGTTGCAGTGATCACCTATATCTGTTAGCTATTGCAGTGATCACATTTATCTGTTAGCTATTGCAGTCATCACATATCTCTTAGCTATTGCAGTCATCTCATTTATCTGTTAGATATTGCAGTGATCACATATATCTGTTAGCTATTGCAGTGATCACATTTATTTGTTAGCTATTACAGTCATCACATTTATCTGTTAGCTATCGCAGTCATCACATTTATCTGTTAGGTATTCCAGCCATCACATGTATCTGTTAGCTATTGCAGTCATCACATTTATCTGTTAGTTATTGCAGTCATCTCATTTATCTGTTAGCTATTGCAGTCATCACATTTATCTGTTAGCTATTGCAGTCATCACATATCTGTTAGCTATTGCAGTCATCTCATTTATCTGTTAGCTATTGCAGTGATCACATTTATCTGTTAGCTATTTCAGTGATCACATTTATCTGTTAGCTATTGCAGTGATCACATTTATCTGTTAGCTATTGCTGTCATCACATTTATCTGTTAGCTATTGTAGTCATCACATTTATCTGTTAGCTATTGCAGTCATCACATTTAACTGTTAGCTATTGCAGTCATCACATATATATGTTAGTTATTGCAGCCATCACATTTATCTGTTAGCTATTGCAGTCATCACATTTATCTGTTAGTTATTGCAGTCATCTCATTTATCTGTTAGCTATTGCAGTCATCACATTTATCTGTTAGCTATTGCAGTCATCACATTTATCTGTTAGCTATTGCAGTCATCTCATTTATCTGTTAGCTATTGCAGTGATCACATTTATCTGTTAGCTATTGCAGTGATCACATTTATCTGTTAGCTGTTGCAGTCATCACATTTATCTGTTAGCTATTGCTGTCATCACATTTATCTGTTAGGTATTGTAGTCATCACATTTATCTGTTAGCTATTGCAGTCATCACATTTATCTGTTAGCTATTGCAGTCATCACATATATATGTTAGTTATTGCAGCCATCACATATATCTGTTAGTTATTGCAGCCATCACATTTATCTGTTAGCTATTGCAGTCATCACATTTATCTGTTAGCTATTGCAGTCATCACATATCTCTTAGCTATTGCAGTCATCTCATTTATCTTTTAGCTATTGCAGTGATCACATTTATCTGTTAGCTATTGCAGTGATCACATTTATCTGTTAGCTATTGCAGTCATCACATTTATCTGTTAGCTATTGCTGTCATCACATTTATCTGTTAGGTATTGTAGTCATCACATTTATCTGTTAGCTATTGCAGTCATCACATTTATCTGTTAGCTATTGCAGTCATCACATATATATGTTAGTTATTGCAGCCATCACATTTATCTGTTAGCTATTGCAGTCATCACATTTATCTGTTAGTTATTGCAGTCATCATATTTATCTGTTAGCTATTGCAGTCATCACATATATATGTTAGTTATTGCAGCCATCACATTTATCTGTTAGCTATTGCAGTCATCACATTTATGTGTTAGTTATTGCAGTCATCTCATTTATCTGTTAGCTATTGCAGACATCACATTTATCTGTTAGCTGTTGCAGTCATCATATTTATCTGTTAGGTATTGCAGTCATCACATTTATCTGTTAGCAATCGCAGTCATCACATTTATCTTTTAGCTATTGCAGTCAGCATATTTATCTGTTAGCTATTGCAGTCATCAAATATATCTGTTAGCTATTGCAGTCATCACATTTATCTGTTAGTTATTACATCCATCACATTTATCTGTTAGCTATTGCAGTCATTACATTTATCTGTTAGCTATTGCAGTCAACACATTTATCTGTTAGCTATTGCAGTCATCACATTTATCTGTTAGCTATTGCAGTCATCACATTTATCTGTTAGCAATTACAGGCATCACATTTATCTGTTAGCTATTGCAGTCATCACATTTATCTGTTAGTTATTGCAGTCATCACACTTATCTGTTAGTTATTACAGCCATCATATTTATCTGTTAGCTATTGCAGTCATTACATTTATCTGTTAGCAATCGCAGTCATCACATTTATCTTTTAGCTATTGCAGTCAGCATATTTATCTGTTAGCTATTGCAGTCATCAAATATATCTGTTAGCTATTGCAGTCATCACATTTATCTGTTAGTTATTACATCCATCACATTTATCTGTTAGCTATTGCAGTCATCACATATATATGTTAGTTATTGCAGCCATCACATTTATCTGTTAGCTATTGCGGTCATCACATTAATCTGTTGGCTATTGCAGTCATCACATTTATCTGTTAGCTATTGCAGTCATCACATATATCTGTTAGTTATTGCAGCCATCACATTTATATGCTAGCTATTGCAAACATCACATTTATCTGTTAGCTATTGCAGTCATCACATTTATCTGTTAGCTATTGCAGTCATCACATATATATGTTAGTTATTGCAGCCATCACATTTATCTGTTAGCTATTGCAGTCATCACATTTATCTGTTAGTTATTGCAGTCATCTTATTTATCTGTTAGCTATTGCAGTCATCACATTTATCTGTTAGCTATTGCAGTCATCACATTTATCTGTTAGCTATTGCAGTCATCACATATCTCTTAGCTATTGCAGTCATCTCATTTATCTGTTAGCTATTGCAGTGATCACATTTATCTGTTAGCTATTGCAGTCATCACATTTATCTGTTAGCTATTGCAGTCATCACATTTATCTGTTAGCTATTGCTGTCATCACATTTATCTGTTAGGTATTGCAGTCATCACATTTATCTGTTAGCTATTGCAGTCATCACATATATATGTTAGTTATTGCAGCCATCACATTCATCTGTTAGCTATTGCAGTCATCACATTTATCTTTTAGCTATTGCAGTCAGCATATTTATCTGTTAGCTATTGCAGTCATCAAATATATCTGTTAGCTATTGCAGTCATCACATTTATCTGTTAGTTATTACATCCATCACATTTATCTGTTAGCTATTGCAGTCATCACATATATATGTTAGTTATTGCAGCCATCACATTTATCTGTTAGCTATTGCGGTCATCACATTAATCTGTTGGCTATTGCAGTCATCACATTTATCTGTTAGCTATTGCAGTCATCACATATATCTGTTAGTTATTGCAGCCATCACATTTATATGCTAGCTATTGCAAACATCACATTTATCTGTTAGCTATTGCAGTCATCACATTTATCTGTTAGCTATTGCAGTCATCACATATATATGTTAGTTATTGCAGCCATCACATTTATCTGTTAGCTATTGCAGTCATCACATTTATCTGTTAGTTATTGCAGTCATCTTATTTATCTGTTAGCTATTGCAGTCATCACATTTATCTGTTAGCTATTGCAGTCATCACATTTATCTGTTAGCTATTGCAGTCATCACATATCTCTTAGCTATTGCAGTCATCTCATTTATCTGTTAGCTATTGCAGTGATCACATTTATCTGTTAGCTATTGCAGTCATCACATTTATCTGTTAGCTATTGCAGTCATCACATTTATCTGTTAGCTATTGCTGTCATCACATTTATCTGTTAGGTATTGCAGTCATCACATTTATCTGTTAGCTATTGCAGTCATCACATATATATGTTAGTTATTGCAGCCATCACATTCATCTGTTAGCTATTGCAGTCATCACATTTATCTGTTAGTTATTGCAGTCATCACAATTATCTGTTAGTTATTGCAGTCATCACACTTATCTGTTAGTTATTACAGCCATCACATTTATCTGTTAGCTATTGCAGTCATTACATGTATCTGTTAGCAATCGCAGTCATCACATTTATCTTTTAGCTATTGCAGTCAGCATATTTATCTGTTAGCTATTGCAGTCATCAAATATATCTGTTAGCTATTGCAGTCATCACATTTATCTGTTAGTTATTACATCCATCACATTTATCTGTTAGCTATTGCAGTCATCACATATATATGTTAGTTATTGCAGCCATCACATTTATCTGTTAGCTATTGCGGTCATCACATATATATGTTAGTTATTGCAGCCATCACATTTATCTATTAGCTATTGCAGTCATCACATTTATCTGTTAGTTATTGCAGTCATCATATTTATCTGTTAGCTATTGTAGTCATCACATTTATCTGTTAGCTATTGCAGTCATCACATTTATCTGTTAGCTATTGCAGTCATCACATATATATGTTAGTTATTGCAGTCATCACATTTATGTGTTAGTTATTGCAGTCATCTCATTTATCTGTTAGCTATTGCAGTCATCACATTTATCTGTTAGCTATTGCAGTCATCACATTTATGTGTTAGCTATTGCAGTCATCACATATCTCTTAGCTATTGCAGTCATCTCATTTATCTGTTAGCTATTGCAGTGATCACATATATCTGTTAGCTATTGCAGTGATCATATTTATCTGTTAGCTATTGCAGTCATCACATTTATCTGTTAGCTATTGCTGTCATCACATTTATCTGTTAGGTATTGTAGTCATCACATTTATCTGTTAGCTATTGCAGTCATCACATTTATCTGTTAGCTATTGCAGTCATCACATATATATGTTATTTATTGCAGCCATCACATTTATCTGTTAGCTATTGCAGTCATCGCATTTATCTGTTAGTTATTGCAGTCATCATATTTATCTGTTAGGTATTGCAGTCATCACATTTATCTGTTAGCTATTGCAGTCATCACATTTATCTGTTAGCTATTGCAGTCATCACATTTATCTGTTAGCAATTACAGGCATCACATTTATCTGTTAGCTATTGCAGTCATCACATTTATCTGTTAGTTATCGCAGTCATCACACTTATCTGTTAGTTATTACAGCCATCACATTTATCTGTTAGCTATTGCAGTCATTACATTTATCTGTTAGCAATCGCAGTCATCACATTTATCTTTTAGCTATTGCAGTCAGCATATTTATCTGTTAGCTATTGCAGTCATCAAATATATCTGTTAGCTATTGCAGTCATCACATTTATCTGTTAGTTATTACATCCATCACATTTATCTGTTAGCTATTGCAGTCATCACATATATATGTTAGTTATTGCAGCCATCACATTTATCTGTTAGCTATTGCGGTCATCACATTAATCTGTTGGCTATTGCAGTCATTTATCACATTTATCTGATAGCATCTGTTAGTTATTACATCCATCACATTTATCTGTTAGCTATTGCAGTCATCACATATATATGTTAGTTATTGCAGCCATCACATTTATCTGTTAGCTATTGCAGTCATCACATATATCTGTTAGTTATTGCAGCCATCACATTTATATGCTAGCTATTGCAAACATCACATTTATCTGTTAGCTATTGCAGTCATCACATTTATCTGTTAGTTATTGCAGTCATCTTATTTATCTGTTAGCTATTGCAGTCATCACATTTATCTGTTAGCTATTGCAGTCATCACATTTATCTGTTAGCTATTGCAGTCATCACATATCTCTTAGCTATTGCAGTCATCTCATTTATCTGTTAGCTATTGCAGTGATCACATTTATCTGTTAGCTATTGCAGTGATCACATTTATCTGTTAGCTATTGCAGTCATCACATTTATCTGTTAGCTATTGCTGTCATCACATTTATCTGTTAGGTATTGCAGCCATCACATTTATCTGTTAGCTATTGCAGTCATCACATTTATCTGTTAGCTATTGCAGTCATCACATATATCTGTTAGTTATTGCAGCCATCACATTTATATGCTAGCTATTGCAAACATCACATTTATCTGTTAGCTATTGCAGTCATCACATTTATCTGTTAGTTATTGCAGTCATCTTATTTATCTGTTAGCTATTGCAGTCATCACATTTATCTGTTAGCTATTGCAGTCATCACATTTATCTGTTAGCTATTGCAGTCATCACATATCTCTTAGCTATTGCAGTCATCTCATTTATCTGTTAGCTATTGCAGTGATCACATTTATCTGTTAGCTATTGCAGTGATCACATTTATCTGTTAGCTATTGCAGTCATCACATTTATCTGTTAGCTATTGCTGTCATCACATTTATCTGTTAGGTATTGCAGCCATCACATTTATCTGTTAGCTATTGCAGTCATCACATTTATCTGTTAGCTATTGCAGTCATCACATATATATGTTAGTTATTGCAGCCATCACATTTATCTGTTAGCTATTGCAGTCATCACATTTATCTGTTAGTTATTGCAGTCATCACATTTATCTGTTAGTTATTGCAGTCATCACACTTATCTGTTAGTTATTACAGCCATCACATTTATCTGTTAGCTATTGCAGTCATTACATTTATCTGTTAGCTATTGCAGTCAACACATTTATCTGTTAGCTATTGCAGTCATCACATTTATCTGTTAGCTATTGCAGTCATCACATTTATCTGTTAGCAATTACAGGCATCACATTTATCTGTTAGCTATTGCAGTCATCACATTTATCTGTTAGTTATTACAGTCATCACACTTATCTGTTAGTTATTACAGCCATCACATTTATCTGTTAGCTATTGCAGTCATTACATGTATCTGTTAGCAATCGCAGTCATCACATTTATCTTTTAGCTATTGCAGTCAGCATATTTATCTGTTAGCTATTGCAGTCATCAAATATATCTGTTAGCTATTGCAGTCATCACATTTATCTGTTAGTTATTACATCCATCACATATATATGTTAGGTATTGCAGCCATCACATTTATCTGTTAGCTATTGCAGTCAACTCATTTATCTGTTAGCTATTGCAGTTATCACATTTATCTGTTAGCTATTGCAGTCATCACATTTATCTGTTAGCTATTGCAGTCATCACATTTATCTGTTAGCTATTGCAGTCAACACATTTATCTGTTAGCTATTGCAGTCATCACATATATATGTTAGTTATTGCAGCCATCACATTTATCTGTTAGCTATTGCGGTCATCACATTAATCTGTTGGCTATTGCAGTCATCACATTTATCTGTTAGCTATTGCAGTCATCACATATATCTGTTAGTTATTGCAGCCATCACATTTATATGATAGCTATTGCAAACATCACATTTATCTGTTGGCTATTGCAGTCATCACATATATCTGTTAGGTATTGCTGCCATCACATTTATCTGTTAGCTATTGCAGTCATCACATTTATATGCTAGCTATTGCAGTCATCACATTTATCTGTTAGCTATTGCAGTCATCACATATATCTGTTAGTTATTGCAGCCATCACATTTATCTGTTAGGTATTGCAGTCATCACATTTATCTGTTGGCTATTGCAGTCATCACATATATCTGTTAGGTATTGCAGTCATCACATTTATCTGTTAGCAATTGCAGTCATCATATTTATCTGTTGGCTATTGCAGTCGTCACATATATCTGTTAGTTATTGCAGCCATCACATTTATCTGTTAGCTATTGCAGTCATCACATTTATCTGTCAGATAGAGCAGTCATCACATATGTCTGTTAGCTATTGCAGTCATCACATGCATCTGTTAGTTATTGCAGCCATCACATTTATCTGTTAGCTATTGCAGTCAACACATTTATCTGTTAGCTATTGCAGTCATCACATTTATCTGTTAGCAATTACAGCCATCACATATATCTGTTAGCTATTGCAGTCATCACATGTATCTGTTAGTTATTGCAGCCATCACATTTATCTGTTAGCTATTGCAGTCATCACATTTATCTGTTAGCTATTGCAGTCATCACATTTATATGCTAGCTATTGCAGTCATCACATTTATCTGTTAGCTATTGCAGTCATCACATATATATGTTAGTTATTGCAGCCATCATATTTATCTGTTAGCTATTGCAGTTATCGCATTTATCTGTTAGTTATTGAAGTCATCACATTTATCTGTTAGGTATTCCAGCCATCACATGTATCTGTTAGCTATTGCAGTCATCACATTTATCTGTTAGTTATTGCAGTCATCACATTTATCTGTTAGCTATTGCAGTCATCACATTTATCTGTTAGCTATTGCAGTCATCACGTATCTCTTAGCTATTGCAGTCATCTCATTTATCTGTTAGCTGTTGCAGTGATCACCTATATCTGTTAGCTATTGCAGTGATCACATTTATCTGTTAGCTATTGCTGTCATCACATTTATCTGTTAGCTATTGTAGTCATCACATTTATCTGTTAGCTATTGCAGTCATCACATTTATCTGTTAGCTATTGCAGTCATCACATATATATGTTAGTTATTGCAGCCATCACATTTATCTGTTAGTTATTGCAGTCATCACATTTATCTGTTAGCTGTTGCAGTGATCACCTATATCTGTTAGCTATTGCAGTGATCACATTTATCTGTTAGCTATTGCAGTCATCACATATCTCTTAGCTTTTGCAGTCATCTCATTTATCTGTTAGATATTGCAGTGATCACATATATCTGTTAGCTATTGCAGTGATCACATTTATCTGTTAGCTATTACAGTCATCACATTTATCTGTTAGCTATCGCAGTCATCACATTTATCTGTTAGGTATTCCAGCCATCACATGTATCTGTTAGCTATTGCAGTCATCACATTTATCTGTTAGTTATTGCAGTCATCTCATTTATCTGTTAGCTATTGCAGTTATCACATTTATCTGTTAGCTATTGCAGTCATCACATTTATCTGTTAGCTATTGCAGCCATCACATTTATCTGTTAGCTATTGCAGTCATTTCATTTATCTGTTAGCTATTGCAGTGATCACATTTATCTGTTAGCTATTTCAGTGATCACATTTATCTGTTAGCTAATGCAGTCATCACATTTATCTGTTAGCTATTGCTGTCATCACATTTATCTGTTAGCTATTGTAGTCATCACATTTATCTGTTAGCTATTGCAGTCATCACATTTAACTGTTAGCTATTGCAGTCATAACATTTATCTGTTAGCAATTACAGCCATCACATATATCTGTTAGCTATTGCAGTCATCACATGTATCTGTTAGTTATTGCAGCCATCACATTTATCTGTTAGCTATTGCAGTCATCACATTTATCTGTTAGCTATTGCAGTCATCACATTTATATTCTAGCTATTGCAGTCATCACATTTATCTGTTAGCTATTGCAGTCATCACATATATATGTTAGTTATTGCAGCCATCATATTTATCTGTTAGCTATTGCAGTCATCGCATTTATCTGTTAGCTATTGCAGTCATCACATTTATCTGTTAGCTATTGCAGTCATCACGTATCTCTTAGCTATTGCAGTCATCTCATTTATCTGTTAGCTGTTGCAGTGATCACCTATATCTGTTAGCTATTGCAGTGATCACATTTATCTGTTAGCTATTGCAGTCATCACATTTATCTGTTAGCTATTTCAGTCATCACGTACTTCTGTTAGGTAATGCAGCCATAACATTTATCTGTTAGCTTTTGCAGCCATCACATTTATCTGTTGGTTATTGCAGTCATCTCATTTATCTATTAGCTATTGCAGTCATCACATTCATCTGTTAGCTATTGCAGTCATCACATATCTCTTAGCTATTGCATTCATCTCATTTATTTGTTAGCTATTGCAGTCATCACATTCATCTCTTAGCTATTGCAGTCATCACATATCTCTTAGCTATTGCATTCATCTCATTTATTTGTTAGCTATTGCAGTGACCACATTTATCTGTTAGCTATTGCAGTCATCACATATCTCTTAGCTATTGCAGTCATCTCATTTATCTGTTAGATATTGCAGTGATCACATATATCTGTTAGCTATTGCAGTGATCACATTTATCTGTTAGCTATTACAGTCATCACATTTATCTGTTAGCTATCGCAGTCATCACATTTATCTGTTAGGTATTCCAGCCATCACATGTATCTGTTAGCTATTGCAGTCATCACATTTATCTGTTAGTTATTGCAGTCATCTCATTTATCTGTTAGCTATTGCAGTTATCACATTTATCTGTTAGCTATTGCAGTCATCACATTTATCTGTTAGCTATTGCAGTCATCACATATCTGTTAGCTATTGCAGTCATTTCATTTATCTGTTAGCTAATGCAGTCATCACATTTATCTGTTAGCTATTGCTGTCATCACATTTATCTGTTAGCTATTGTAGTCATCACATTTATCTGTTAGCTATTGCAGTCATCACATTTAACTGTTAGCTATTGCAGTCATCACATGTATATGTTAGTTATTGCAGCCATCACATTTATCTGTTAGCTATTGCAGTCATCACATTTATCTGTTAGTTATTGCAGTCATCTCATTTATCTGTTAGCTATTGCAGTCATCACATTTATCTGTTAGCTATTGCAGTCATCACATTTATCTGTTAGCTATTGCAGTCATCTCATTTATCTGTTAGCTATTGCAGTCATCACATATATCTGTTAGCTATTGCAGTCATCAAATATATCTGTTAGCTATTGCAGTCATAACATTTATCTGTTAGCAATTACAGCCATCACATATATCTGTTAGCTATTGCAGTCATCACATGTATCTGTTAGTTATTGCAGCCATCACATTTATCTGTTAGCTATTGCAGTCATCACATTTATCTGTTAGCTATTGCAGTCATCACATTTATATGCTAGCTATTGCAGTCATCACATTTATCTGTTAGCTATTGCAGTCATCACATATATATGTTAGTTATTGCAGCCATCATATTTATCTGTTAGCTATTGCAGTCATCGCATTTATCTGTTAGCTATTGCAGTCATCACATTTATCTTTTCGCTACTGCAGTCATCACATATATCTGTTAGCTATTGCAGTCATCACATTTATCTGTTCGCTACTGCAGTCATCACATATATCTGTTAGCTATTGCAGTCATCACATTAATCTGTTAGCTATTGCAGTCATCACATTTATCTGTTAGCTATTGCAGTCATCACATATCTCTTAGCTATTGCAGTCATCACATTTATCTTTTAGCTATTGCAGTCATCACATTTATCTGTTAGTTATTGCAGTCATCACATTTATCTGTTAGCCATTGCAGTCATCACATTTATCTGTTAGCTATTGCAGTCATCACATTTATCTGTTAGCTATTGTAGTCATCACATTTATCTGTTAGCTATTGCAGTCATCACATTTATCTGTTAGCTATTGCAGTCATCACATATATATGTTAGTTATTGCAGCCATCACATTTATCTGTTAGTTATTGCAGTCATCACATTTATCTGTTAGCTGTTGCAGTGATCACCTATATCTGTTAGCTATTGCAGTGATCACATTTATCTGTTAGCTATTGCAGTCATCACATATCTCTTAGCTTTTGCAGTCATCTCATTTATCTGTTAGATATTGCAGTGATCACATATATCTGTTAGCTATTGCAGTGATCACATTTATCTGTTAGCTATTACAGTCATCACATTTATCTGTTAGCTATCGCAGTCATCACATTTATCTGTTAGGTATTCCAGCCATCACATGTATCTGTTAGCTATTGCAGTCATCACATTTATCTGTTAGTTATTGCAGTCATCTCATTTATCTGTTAGCTATTGCAGTTATCACATTTATCTGTTAGCTATTGCAGTCATCACATTTATCTGTTAGCTATTGCAGTCATCACATATCTGTTAGCTATTGCAGTCATTTCATTTATCTGTTAGCTATTGCAGTGATCACATTTATCTGTTAGCTATTTCAGTGATCACATTTATCTGTTAGCTAATGCAGTCATCACATTTATCTGTTAGCTATTGCTGTCATCACATTTATCTGTTAGCTATTGTAGTCATCACATTTATCTGTTAGCTATTGCAGTCATCACATTTAACTGTTAGCTATTGCAGTCATCACATATATATGTTAGTTATTGCAGCCATCACATTTATCTGTTAGCTATTGCAGTCATCACATTTATCTGTTAGTTATTGCAGTCATCTCATTTATCTGTTAGCTATTGCAGTCATCACATTTATCTGTTAGCTATTGCAGTCATCACATTTATCTGTTAGCTATTGCAGTCATCTCATTTATATGTTAGCTATTGCAGTCATCACATATATCTGTTAGCTATTGCAGTCATCAAATATATCTGTTAGCTATTGCAGTCATAACATTTATCTGTTAGCAATTACAGCCATCACATATATCTGTTAGCTATTGCAGTCATCACATGTATCTGTTAGTTATTGCAGCCATCACATTTATCTGTTAGCTATTGCAGTCATCACATTTATCTGTTAGCTATTGCAGTCATCACATTTATATTCTAGCTATTGCAGTCATCACATTTATCTGTTAGCTATTGCAGTCATCACATATATATGTTAGTTATTGCAGCCATCATATTTATCTGTTAGCTATTGCAGTCATCGCATTTATCTGTTAGCTATTGCAGTCATCACATTTATCTGTTAGCTATTGCAGTCATCACGTATCTCTTAGCTATTGCAGTCATCTCATTTATCTGTTAGCTGTTGCAGTGATCACCTATATCTGTTAGCTATTGCAGTGATCACATTTATCTGTTAGCTATTGCAGTCATCACATTTATCTGTTAGCTATTTCAGTCATCACGTACTTCTGTTAGGTAATGCAGCCATAACATTTATCTGTTAGCTTTTGCAGCCATCACATTTATCTGTTGGTTATTGCAGTCATCTCATTTATCTATTAGCTATTGCAGTCATTACATTTATCTGTTAGCTAATAGAGTCATCACATTCATCTGTTAGCTATTGCAGTCATCACATATCTCTTAGCTATTGCATTCATCTCATTTATTTGTTAGCTATTGCAGTCATCACATTCATCTCTTAGCTATTGCAGTCATCACATATCTCTTAGCTATTGCATTCATCTCATTTATTTGTTAGCTATTGCAGTGATCACATTTATCTGTTAGCTATTGCAGTCATCACATATCTCTTAGCTATTGCAGTCATCTCATTTATCTGTTAGATATTGCAGTGATCACATATATCTGTTAGCTATTGCAGTGATCACATTTATCTGTTAGCTATTACAGTCATCACATTTATCTGTTAGCTATCGCAGTCATCACATTTATCTGTTAGGTATTCCAGCCATCACATGTATCTGTTAGCTATTGCAGTCATCACATTTATCTGTTAGTTATTGCAGTCATCTCATTTATCTGTTAGCTATTGCAGTTATCACATTTATCTGTTAGCTATTGCAGTCATCACATTTATCTGTTAGCTATTGCAGTCATCACATATCTGTTAGCTATTGCAGTCATTTCATTTATCTGTTAGCTATTGCAGTGATCACATTTATCTGTTAGCTATTTCAGTGATCACATTTATCTGTTAGCTAATGCAGTCATCACATTTATCTGTTAGCTATTGCTGTCATCACATTTATCTGTTAGCTATTGTAGTCATCACATTTATCTGTTAGCTATTGCAGTCATCACATTTAACTGTTAGCTATTGCAGTCATCACATATATATGTTAGTTATTGCAGCCATCACATTGATCTGTTAGCTATTGCAGTCATCACATTTATCTGTTAGTTATTGCAGTCATCTCATTTATCTGTTAGCTATTGCAGTCATCACATTTATCTGTTAGCTATTGCAGTCATCACATTTATCTGTTAGCTATTGCAGTCATCTCATTTATCTGTTAGCTATTGCAGTCATCACATATATCTGTTAGCTATTGCAGTCATCAAATATATCTGTTAGCTATTGCAGTCATAACATTTATCTGTTAGCAATTACAGCCATCACATATATCTGTTAGCTATTGCAGTCATCACATGTATCTGTTAGTTATTGCAGCCATCACATTTATCTGTTAGCTATTGCAGTCATCACATTTATCTGTTAGCTATTGCAGTCATCACATTTATATGCTAGCTATTGCAGTCATCACATTTATCTGTTAGCTATTGCAGTCATCACATATATATGTTAGTTATTGCAGCCATCATATTTATCTGTTAGCTATTGCAGTCATCGCATTTATCTGTTAGCTATTGCAGTCATCACATTTATCTTTTCGCTACTGCAGTCATCACATATATCTGTTAGCTATTGCAGTCATCACATTTATCTGTTCGCTACTGCAGTCATCACATATATCTGTTAGCTATTGCAGTCATCACATTAATCTGTTAGCTATTGCAGTCATCACATTTATCTGTTAGCTATTGCAGTCATCACATATCTCTTAGCTATTGCAGTCATCACATTTATCTTTTAGCTATTGCAGTCATCACATTTATCTGTTAGTTATTGCAGTCATCACATTTATCTGTTAGCCATTGCAGTCATCACATTTATCTGTTAGCTATTGCAGTCATCACATTTATCTGTTAGTTATTGCAGCCATCACATTTATCTGTTAGCTATCGCAGTCATCACATTTATCTGTTAGTTATTGCAGTCATCTCATTTATCTGTTAGCTATTGCAGTCATCACATTTATCTGTTAGCTATTGCAGTCATCACATTTATCTGTTAGCTATTGCAGTCATCTCATTTATCTGTTAGCTATTGCAGTGATCACATTTATCTGTTAGCTATTGCAGTGATCACATTTATCTGTTAGCTATTGCAGTCATCACATTTATCTGTTAGCTATTGCTGTCATCACATGTATCTGTTAGGTATTGTAGTCATCACATTTATCTGTTAGCTATTGCAGTCATCACATTTATCTGTTAGCTATTGCAGTCATCACATATATATGTTAGTTATTGCAGCCATCACATATATCTGTTAGTTATTGCAGCCATCACATTTATCTGTTAGCTATTGCAGTCATCACATTTATCTGTTAGCTATTGCAGTCATCACATATATCTGTTAGCTATTGTAGTCATCACATGTATCCGTTAGTTATTGCAGCCATCACATTTATCTGTTAGCTATTGCAGTCATCACATTTATCTGTTAGCTATTACAGCCATCACATTTATCTGTTAGCTTCTCCAGTCATTACATTTATCTGTTAGCAATTACAGCCATCACATATATCTGTTAGTTATTGCAGCCATCACATTTATCTGTTAGCTATTGCAGTCATCACATTTATCTGTCAGTTAGTGCAGTCATCACATATATCTTTTAGCTATTGCAGTCAGCACATTTATCTGTTAGCTATTGCAGTCATCAAATATATCTGTTAGCTATTGCAGTCATAACATTTATCTGTTAGCAATTACAGCCATCACATATATCTGTTAGCTATTGCAGTCATCACATGTATCTGTTAGTTATTGCAGCCATCACATTTATCTGTTAGCTATTGCAGTCATCACATTTATCTGTTAGCTATTGCAGTCATCACATTTATATGCTAGCTATTGCAGTCATCACATTTATCTGTTAGCTATTGCAGTCATCACATATATATGTTAGTTATTGCAGCCATCATATTTATCTGTTAGCTATTGCAGTCATCGCATTTATCTGTTAGTTATTGCAGTCATCACATTTATCTGTTAGGTATTCCAGCCATCACATGTATCTGTTAGCTATTGCAGTCATCACATTTATCTTTTAGCTATTGCAGTCAGCACATTTATCTGTTAGCTATTGCAGTCATCAAATATATCTGTTAGCTATTGCAGTCATAACATTTATCTGTTAGCAATTACAGCCATCACATATATCTGTTAGCTATTGCAGTCATCACATGTATCTGTTAGTTATTGCAGCCATCACATTTATCTGTTAGCTATTGCAGTCATCACATCTATCTGTTAGCTATTGCAGTCATCACATTTATATGCTAGCTATTGCAGTCATCACATTTATCTGTTAGCTATTGCAGTCATCACATATATATGTTAGTTATTGCAGCCATCATATTTATCTGTTAGCTATTGCAGTCATCGCATTTATCTGTTAGTTATTGCAGTCATCACATTTATCTGTTAGGTATTCCAGCCATCACATGTATCTGTTAGCTATTGCAGTCATCACATTTATCTGTTAGTTATTGCAGTCATCTCATGTATCTGTTAGCTATTGCAGTCATCACATTTATCTGTTAGCTATTGCAGTCATCACATTTATCTGTTAGCTATTGCAGTCATCACATATCTCTTAGCTATTGCAGTCATCTCATTTATCTGTTAGCTGTTGCAGTGATCACCTATATCTGTTAGCTATTGCAGTGATCACATTTATCTGTTAGCTATTTCAGTCATCACATTTATCTCTTAGCTATTGCAGTCATCACATATCGCTTAGCTATTGCAGTCATCTCATTTATCTGTTAGCTGTTGCAGTGATCACCTATATCTGTTAGCTATTGCAGTGATCACATTTATCTGTTAGCTATTTCAGTGATCACATTTATCTGTTAGTTATTGCAGTCATCACATTTATCTGTTAGCTATTGCAGTCATCACATTTATCTGTTAGTTATTGCAGTCATCTCATTTATCTGTTAGCTATTGCAGTCATCACATTTATCTGTTAGCTATTGCAGTCATCACATTTATCTGTTAGCTATTGCAGTCATCACATTTATCTGTTAGCTATTGCAGTCATCACATATCTCTTAGCTATTGCAGTCATCTCATTTATCTGTTAGCTATTGCAGTGATCACATTTATCTGTTAGCTATTGCAGTGATCACATTTATCTGTTAGCTATTGCAGTCATCACATTTATCTGTTAGCTATTGCTGTCATCACATTTATCTGTTAGGTATTGTAGTCATCACATTTATCTGTTAGCTATTGCAGTCATCACATTTATCTGTTAGCTATTGCAGTCATCACATATATATGTTAGTTATTGCTGCCATCACATATATCTGTTAGTTATTGCAGCCATCACATTTATCTGTTAGCTATTGCAGTCATCACATTTATCTGTTAGCTATTGCAGTCATCACATATATCTGCTAGCTATTGTAGTCATCACATGTATCCGTTAGTTATTGCAGCCATCACATTTATCTGTTAGCTATTGCAGTCATCACATTTATCTGTTAGTTATTGCTGTCATCACATTTAACTGTTAGTTATTACAGCCATCACATTTATCTGTTAGCTATTGCAGTCATCACATTTATATGTTAGTTATTGCCGTCATCACATTTATCTGTTAGCTATTGCAGTCATCACAAATATCTGTTAGCTTTTGCCGTCATCTCATTTATCTGTTAGCTATTGCAGTCATCACATTTATCTGTTAGCTATTGCAGTCATCACATTTATCTGTTAGCTATTGCACTCATCACATATATCTGTTAGCTATTGCAGTCATCACATTTATCTGTTAGCAATTGCAGTCATCACATTTATCTGTTAGCTATTGCAGTCATCACATACTTCTGTTAGGTAATGCAGCCATCACATTTATCTGTTAGCTTTTGCAGTCATCACATTTATCTGTTGGTTATTGCAGTCATCTCATTTATCTATTAGCTATTGCAGTCATTACATTTATCTGTTAGCTAATACAGTCATCACATTCATCTGTTAGCTATTGCAGTCATCACATATCTCTTAGCTATTGCATTCATCTCATTTATTTGCTAGCTATTGCAGTCATCATATTCATCTCTTAGCTATTGCAGTCATCACATATCTCTTAGCTATTGCATTCATCTCATTTATTTGTTAGCTATTGCAATCATCACATTTATCTGTTAGTTATTGCAGTCATCACATTTATCTGTTAGCTATTGCAGTCATCACATATATCTGTTAGCTTTTGTCGTCATCTCATTTGTCTGTTAGCTATTACAGTCATCACATTTATCTGTTAGCTATTGCGTCATCTCATTTATCTGTTAGCTATTGCAGTCATCACATTTATCTGTTAGCTATTGCAGTCATCACATTATCTGTTAGCTATTGCAGTCATCACATATATCTGTTAGCTATTGCACTCATCACATTTATCTGTTAGCTATTGCAGTCATCACATTTATCTGTTAGCTATTGCAGTCATCACATTTATCTGTTAGCTATTGCAGTCATCACATTTATCTGTTAGTTATTGCAGTCACCACATTTATCTGTTAGCTATTGCAGTCATCACATTAATCTGTTAGCTATTGCAGTCATCACATATATATGTTAGTTATTGCAGCCATCACATTTATCTGTTAGCTATTGCAGTCATCACATTAATCTGTTTGCTATTGCAGTCATCACATTTATCTGTTAGCTATTGCAGTCATCACATTTATCTGTTAGCTGTTGCAGACATCACATTTATCTGTTAGCTACTGCAGTCATCACATATATCTGTTAGCTATTGCAGTCATCACATTTATCTGTTAGCTATTGAAGTCATCACATATATCTGTTAGCTATTGCAGTCATCACATTTATCTGTTAGCTATTGCAGTCATCACATACTTCTGTTAGGTAATGCAGCCATCACATTTATCTGTTAGCTTTTGCAGTCATCACATTTATCTGTTGGTTATTGCAGTCATCTCATTTATCTATTAGCTATTGCAGTCATTACATTTATCTGTTAGCAAATACAGTCATCACATTCATCTGTTAGCTATTGCAGTCATCACATATCTCTTAGCTATTGCATTCATCTCATTTATTTGTTAGCTATTGCAGTCATCACATTCATCTCTTAGCTATTGCAGTCATCACATATCTCTTAGCTATTGCATTCATCTCATTTATTTGTTAGCTATTGCAATCATTACATTTATCTGTTAGTTATTGCAGTCATCACATTTATCTGTTAGCTATTGCCGTCATCTCATTTATCTGTTAGCTATTGCAGTCATCACATTTAACTGTTAGCTATTGCAGTCATCACATTATCTGTTAGCTATTGCAGTCATCACATATATCTGTTTGCTATTGCAGTCATCACATTTATCTGTTAGCTATTGCAGTCATCACATTTATCTGTTAGCTATTGCAGTCATCACATTTATATGTTTGCTATTGCAGTCATCACATTTATCTGTTAGCTATTGCAGTCATCACATTTATCTGTTAGTTATTGCAGTCATCACATTTATCTGTTAGCTATTGCAGTCATCACATTTATCTGTTAGCTATTGCAGTCATCACATATATATGTTAGTTATTGCAGCCATCACATTTATCTGTTAGCTATTGCAGTCATCACATTAATCTGTTAGCTATTGCAGTCATCACATTTATCTGTTAGCTATTGCAGTCATCACATTTATCTCTTGGCTATTGCAGTTATCACATATATCTGTTAGATATTGCAGATATCACATTGATCTGTTAGCTATTGCAGTCATCACATTTATCTGTTAGCTATTGCAGTCATCACATTTATCTGTTAGCTATTGTAGTCATCACATTTATCTGTTAGTTATTGCAGTCATCACATTTATCTGTTAGCTATTGCAGTCATCACATTTATCTGTTAGCTATTGCTGTCATCACATTTATCTGTTAGGTATTGTAGTCATCACATTTATCTGTTAGCTATTGCAGTCATCACATTTATCTGTTAGCTATTGCAGTCATCACATATATATGTTAGTTATTGCAGCCATCACATATATCTGTTAGTTATTGCAGCCATCACATTTATCTGTTAGCTATTGCAGTCATCACATTTATCTGTTAGCTATTGCAGTCATCACATATATCTGCTAGCTATTGTAGTCATCACATGTATCCGTTAGTTATTGCAGCCATCACATTTATCTGTTAGCTATTGCAGTCATCACATTTATCTGTTAGTTATTGCTGTCATCACATTTAACTGTTAGTTATTACAGCCATCACATTTATCTGTTAGCTATTGCAGTCATCACATTTATATGTTAGTTATTGCCGTCATCACATTTATCTGTTAGCTATTGCAGTCATCACAAATATCTGTTAGCTTTTGCCGTCATCTCATTTATCTGTTAGCTATTGCAGTCATCACATTTATCTGTTAGCTATTGCAGTCATCACATTTATCTGTTAGCTATTGCACTCATCACATATATCTGTTAGCTATTGCAGTCATCACATTTATCTCTTAGCAATTGCAGTCATCACATTTATCTGTTAGCTATTGCAGTCATCACATACTTCTGTTAGGTAATGCAGCCATCACATTTATCTGTTAGCTTTTGCAGTCATCACATTTATCTGTTGGTTATTGCAGTCATCTCATTTATCTATTAGCTATTGCAGTCATTACATTTATCTGTTAGCTAATACAGTCATCACATTCATCTGTTAGCTATTGCAGTCATCACATATCTCTTAGCTATTGCATTCATCTCATTTATTTGCTAGCTATTGCAGTCATCATATTCATCTCTTAGCTATTGCAGTCATCACATATCTCTTAGCTATTGCATTCATCTCATTTATTTGTTAGCTATTGCAATCATCACATTTATCTGTTAGTTATTGCAGTCATCACATTTATCTGTTAGCTATTGCAGTCATCACATATATCTGATAGCTTTTGTCGTCATCTCATTTGTCTGTTAGCTATTACAGTCATCACATTTATCTGTTAGCTATTGCCGTCATCTCATTTATCTGTTAGCTATTGCAGTCATCACATTTATCTGTTAGCTATTGCAGTCATCACATTATCTGTTAGCTATTGCAGTCATCACATATATCTGTTAGCTATTGCACTCATCACATTTATCTGTTAGCTATTGCAGTCATCACATTTATCTGTTAGCTATTGCAGTCATCACATTTATCTGTTAGCTATTGCAGTCATCACATTTATCTGTTAGTTATTGCAGTCACCACATTTATCTGTTAGCTATTGCAGTCATCACATTAATCTGTTAGCTATTGCAGTCATCACATATACATGTTAGTTATTGCAGCCATCACATTTATCTGTTAGCTATTGCAGTCATCACATTAATCTGTTTGCTATTGCAGTCATCACATTTATCTGTTAGCTATTGCAGTCATCACATTTATCTGTTAGCTGTTGCAGACATCACATTTATCTGTTAGCTACTGCAGTCATCACATATATCTGTTAGCTATTGCAGTCATCACATTTATCTGTTAGCTATTGCAGTCATCACATATATCTGTTAGCTATTGCAGTCATCACATTTATCTGTTAGCTATTGCAGTCATCACATACTTCTGTTAGGTAATGCAGCCATCACATTTATCTGTTAGCTTTTGCAGTCATCACATTTATCTGTTGGTTATTGCAGTCATCTCATTTATCCATTAGCTATTGCAGTCATTACATTTATCTGTTAGCAAATACAGTCATCACATTCATCTGTTAGCTATTGCAGTCATCACATATCTCTTAGCTATTGCATTCATCTCATTTATTTGTTAGCTATTGCAGTCATCACATTCATCTCTTAGCTATTGCAGTCATCACATATCTCTTAGCTATTGCATTCATCTCATTTATTTGTTAGCTATTGCAATCATTACATTTATCTGTTAGTTATTGCAGTCATCACATTTATCTGTTAGCTATTGCCGTCATCTCATTTATCTGTTAGCTATTGCAGTCATCACATTTAACTGTTAGCTATTGCAGTCATCACATTATCTGTTAGCTATTGCAGTCATCACATATATCTGTTTGCTATTGCAGTCATCACATTTATCTGTTAGCTATTGCAGTCATCACATTTATCTGTTAGCTATTGCAGTCATCACATTTATATGTTAGCTATTGCAGTCATCACATTTATCTGTTAGCTATTGCAGTCATCACATTTATCTGTTAGTTATTGCAGTCATCACATTTATCTGTTAGCTATTGCAGTCATCACATTTATCTGTTAGCTATTGCAGTCATCACATATATATGTTAGTTATTGCAGCCATCACATTTATCTGTTAGCTATTGCAGTCATCACATTAATCTGTTAGCTATTGCAGTCATCACATTTATCTGTTAGCTATTGCAGTCATCACATTTATCTCTTGGCTATTGCAGTTATCACATATATCTGTTAGATATTGCAGATATCACATTGATCTGTTAGCTATTGCAGTCATCACATTTATCTGTTAGCTATTGCAGTCATCACATTTATCTGTTAGCTATTGTAGTCATCACATTTATCTGTTAGTTATTGCAGTCATCACATTTATCTGTTAGCTATTACAGTCATCACATTTATCTGTTGGCTATTTCAGTCATCACATATATCTGTTAGTTATTGCCGTCATCTCATTTATCTGTTAGCTATTGCAGTCATCACATTTATCTGTTAGCTATTGCAGTCATCACATTTATCTGTTAGCTATTGCAGTCATCACATTTATCTGTTAGTTATTGCAGTCATCACATTTATCTGTTAGCTATTACAGTCATCACATTTATCTGTTGGCTATTTCAGTCATCACTTATATCTGTTAGGTATTGCCGTCATCTCATTTATCTGTTAGCTATTGCAGTGATCACATTTATATGTTAGTTATTGCAGTCATCACATTTATCTGTTAGCTATTGCAGTCATCACAAATATCTGTTAGCTTTTGCCGTCATCTCATTTATCTGTTAGCTATTACAGTCATCACATTTATCTGTTAACTATTGCAGTCATCCCATTTATCTGTTAGCTATTGCAGTCATCACATTTATCTGTTAGCTATTGCAGTCATCACATTTATCTGTTAGCTATTGCAGTCATCACATACTTCTGTTAGGTAATGCAGCCATCACATTTATCTGTTAGCTTTTGCAGTCATCACATTTATCTGTTGGTTATTGCAGTCATCTCATTTATCTATTAGCTATTGCAGTCATTACATTTATCTGTTAGCTAATACAGTCATCACATTCATCTGTTAGCTATTGCAGTCATCACCTATCTCTTAGCTATTGCATTCATCTCATTTATTTGTTAGCTATTGCAGTCATCATATTCATCTCTTAGCTATTGCATTCATCACATATCTCTTAGCTATTGCATTCATCTCATTTATTTGTTAGCTATTGCAATCATCACATTTATCTGTTAGTTATTGCAGTCATCACATTTATCTGTTAGCTATTGCAGTCATCACATATATCTGTTAGCTTTTGTCGTCATCTCATTTGTCTGTTAGCTATTACAGTCATCACATTTATCTGTTAGCTATTGCCGTCATCTCATTTATCTGTTAGCTATTGCAGTCATCACATTTATCTGTTAGCTATTGCAGTCATCACATTATCTGTTAGCTATTGCAGTCATCACATATATCTGTTAGCTATTGCAGTCATCACATTTATCTGTTAGCTATTGCAGTCATCACATTTATCTGTTAGCTATTGCAGTCATCACATATATCTGTTAGCTTTTGTCGTCATCTCATTTGTCTGTTAGCTATTACAGTCATCACATTTATCTGTTAGCTATTGCCGTCATCTCATTTATCTGTTAGCTATTGCAGTCATCACATTTATCTGTTAGCTATTGCAGTCATCACATTATCTGCTAGCTATTGCAGTCATCACATATATCTGTTAGCTATTGCAGTCATCACATTTATCTGTTAGCTATTGCAGTCATCACATTTATCTGTTAGCTATTGCAGTCATCACATTTATCTGTTAGCTATTGCAGTCATCACATTTATCTGTTAGCTATTGCAGTCATCACATTTATCTGTTAGCTATTGCAGTCATCACATATATATGTTAGTTATTGCAGCCATCACATTTATCTGTTAGCTATTGCAGTCATCACATTAATCTGTTTGCTATTGCAGTCATCACATTTATCTGTTAGCTATTGCAGTCATCACATTTATCTGTTGGCTATTGCAGTTATCACATATATCTGTTAGATATTGCAGACATCACATTGATCTGTTAGCTATTGCAGTCATCACATTTATCTGTTAGCTATTGCAGTCATCACATTTATCTGTTAGCTATTGCAGTCATCACATTTATCTGTTAGTTATTGCAGTCATCACATTTATCTGTTAGCTATTACAGTCATCACATTTATCTGTTGGCTATTTCAGTCATCACATATATCTGTTAGGTATTGCCGTCATCACATTTATCTGTTAGCTATTGCAGTCATCACATTTATCTGTCAGCTAATACAGTCATCACATTCATCTGTTAGCTATTGCAGTCATCACATATCTCTTAGCTATTGCATTCATCTCATTTATTTGTTAGCTATTGCAGTCATCACATTTATCTGTTAGCTATTACAGTCATCACATTTATCTGTTGGCTATTTCAGTCATCACATTTATCTGTTAGCTATTGCAGTCATCACATTTATCTGTTAGCTATTGCAGTCATCACATTTATCTGTTAGTTATTGCACTCATCACATTTATCTGTTAGCTATTACAGTCATCACATTTATCTGTTGGCTATTTCAGTCATCACATATATCTGTTAGGTATTGCCGTCATCTCATTTATCTGTTAGCTATTGCAGTCATCACATTTATATGTTAGTTATTGCAGTCATCACATTTATCTGTTAGCTATTGCAGTCATCACAAATATCTGTTAGCTTTTGCCGTCATCTCATTTATCTGTTAGCTATTACAGTCATCACATTTATCTGTTAACTATTGCAGTCATCCCATTTATCTGTTAGCTATTGCAGTCATCACATTTATCTGTTAGCTATTGCAGTCATCACATTTATCTGTTAGCTATTGCACTCATCACATATATCTGTTAGCTATTGCAGTCATCACATTTATCTGTTAGTTATTGCACTCATCACATTTATCTGTTAGCTATTACAGTCATCACATTTATCTGTTGGCTATTTCAGTCATCACATATATCTGTTAGGTATTGCCGTCATCTCATTTATCTGTTAGCTATTGCAGTCATCACATTTATATGTTAGTTATTGCAGTCATCACATTTATCTGTTAGCTATTGCAGTCATCACAAATATCTGTTAGCTTTTGCCGTCATCTCATTTATCTGTTAGCTATTACAGTCATCACATTTATCTGTTAACTATTGCAGTCATCCCATTTATCTGTTAGCTATTGCAGTCATCACATTTATCTCTTAGCTATTGCAGTCATCACATTTATCTGTTAGCTATTGCACTCATCACATATATCTGTTAGCTATTGCAGTCATCACATTTATCTGTTAGCTATTGCAGTCATCACATATATCTGTTAGCTATTGCAGTCATCCCATTTATCTGTTAGCTATTGCAGTCATCACATTTATCTGTTAGCTATTGCACTCATCACATATATCTGTTAGCTATTGCAGTCATCACATTTATGTGTTAGTTATTGCACTCATCACACATATCTGTTAGCTATTACAGTCATCAAATTTATCTGTTGGCTATTTCAGTCATCACATATATCTGTTAGGTATTGCCGTCATCTCATTTATCTGTTAGCTATTGCAGTCATCACATTTATATGTTAGTTATTGCAGTCATCACATTTATCTGTTAGCTATTGCAGTCATCACAAATATCTGTTAGCTTTTGCCGTCATCTCATTTATCTGTTAGCTATTACAGTCATCACATTTATCTGTTAGCTATTGCACTCATCACATATATCTGTTAGCTATTGCAGTCATCACATTTATCTGTTAGTTATTGCACTCATCACATTTATCTGTTAGCTATTACAGTCATCACATTTATCTGTTGGCTATTTCAGTCATCACATATATCTGTTAGGTATTGCCGTCATCTCATTTATCTGTTAGCTATTGCAGTCATCACATTTATATGTTAGTTATTGCAGTCATCACATTTATCTGTTAGCTATTGCAGTCATCACAAATATCTGTTAGCTTTTGCCGTCATCTCATTTATCTGTTAGCTATTACAGTCATCACATTTATCTGTTAACTATTGCAGTCATCCCATTTATCTGTTAGCTATTGCAGTCATCACATTTATCTCTTAGCTATTGCAGTCATCACATTTATCTGTTAGCTATTGCACTCATCACATATATCTGTTAGCTATTGCAGTCATCACATTTATCTGTTAGCTATTGCAGTCATCACATATATCTGTTAGCTATTGCAGTCATCCCATTTATCTGTTAGCTATTGCAGTCATCACATTTATCTGTTAGCTATTGCACTCATCACATATATCTGTTAGCTATTGCAGTCATCACATTTATGTGTTAGTTATTGCACTCATCACACATATCTGTTAGCTATTACAGTCATCAAATTTATCTGTTGGCTATTTCAGTCATCACATGTATCTGTTAGGTATTGCCGTCATCTCATTTATCTGTTAGCTATTGCAGTCATCACATTTATATGTTAGTTATTGCAGTCATCACATTTATCTGTTAGCTATTGCAGTCATCACAAATATCTGTTAGCTTTTGCCGTCATCTCATTTATCTGTTAGCTATTACAGTCATCACATTTATCTGTTAACTATTGCAGTCATCCCATTTATCTGTTAGCTATTGCAGTCATCACATTTATCTCTTAGCTATTGCAGTCATCACATTTATCTGTTAGCTATTGCACTCATCACATATATCTGTTAGCTATTGCAGTCATCACATTTATCTGTTAGCTATTGCAGTCATCACATTTAGCTGTTGGCTATTTCAGTCATCACATATATCTGTTAGGTATTGCCGTCATCTCATTTATCTGTTAGCTATTGCAGTCATCACATTTATATGTTAGTTATTGCAGTCATCACATTTATCTGTTAGCTATTGCAGTCATCACAAATATCTGTTAGCTTTTGCCGTCATCTCATTTATCTGTTAGCTATTACAGTCATCACATTTATCTGTTAACTATTGCAGTCATCCCATTTATCTGTTAGCTATTGCAGTCATCACATTTATCTGTTAGCTATTGCAGTCATCACATATATCTGTTAGCTATTGCAGTCATCACATTTATCTGTTAGCTATTGCAGTCATCACATTTATCAGTTAGCTATTGCAGTCATCAAATTTATCTGTTAGCTATTGCAGTCATCACATTTATCTGTTGGCTATTTCAGTCATCACATATATCTGTTAGGTATTGCCGTCATCTCATTTATCTGTTAGCTATTGCAGTCATCACATTTATCTGTTAGCTATTGCAGTCATCACATTTATCTGTTAGCTATTGCAGTCATCACATTTATCTGTTAGCTATTGCAGTCATCACATTTATCTATTAGCTGTTGCAGTCATCACATTTATCTGTTAGCTACTGCAGTCATCACATATATCTGTTAGCAATTGCAGTCATCACATTTATCTGTTAGCTATTGCAGTCATCACATATATCTGTTAGCAATTGAAGTCATCACATTTATCTGTTAGCTATTGCAGTCATCACATACTTCTGTTAGGTAATGCAGCCATCACATTTATCTGTTAGCTTTTGCAGTCATCACATTTATCTGTTGGTTATTGCAGTCATCTCATTTATCTATTAGCTATTGCAGTCATTACATTTATCTGTTAGCTAATACAGTCATCACATTCATCTGTTAGCTATTGCAGTCATCACATATCTCTTAGCTATTGCATTCATCTCATTAATTTGTTAGCTATTGCAGTCATCACATTTTTCTGTTAGCTATTACAGTCATCACATTTATCTGTTGGTTATTTCAGTCATCACATTTATCTGTTAGCTATTGCAGTCATCACATTTATCTGTTAGCTATTGCAGTCATCACATTTATCTGTTAGTTATTGCACTCATCACATTTATCTGTTAGCTATTACAGTCATCACATTTATCTGTTGGCTATTTCAGTCATCACATATATCTGTTAGGTATTGCCGTCATCTCATTTATCTGTTAGCTATTGCAGTCATCACATTTATATGTTAGTTATTGCAGTCATCACATTTATCTGTTAGCTATTGCAGTCATCACAAATATCTGTTAGCTTTTGCCGTCATCTCATTTATCTGTTAGCTATTACAGTCATCACATTTATCTGTTAACTATTGCAGTCATCCCATTTATCTGTTAGCTATTGCAGTCATCACATTTATCTGTTAGCTATTGCAGTCATCACATTTATCTGTTAGCTATTGCACTCATCACATATATCTGTTAGCTATTGCAGTCATCACATTTATCTGTTAGCTATTGCAGTCATCACATTTATCTGTTAGCTATTGCAGTCATCACATTTATCTGTTAGCTATTGCAGTCATCACATTTATCTGTTAGCTATTGCAGTCATCACATTTATCTGTTAGCTATTGCAGTCATCCCATTTATCTGTTAGCTATAGCAGTCATCACATTTATCTGTTAGCTGTTGCAGTCATCACATTTATCTGTTAGCTACTGCAGTCATCACATATATCTGTTAGCTATTGCAGTCATCACATTTATCTGTTCGCTACTGCAGTCATCACATATATCTGTTAGCTATTGCAGTCATCACATTTATCTGTTAGCTATTGCAGTCATCACATTTATCTGTTAGCTATTGCAGTCATCACATTTATCTGTTAGCTATTGCAGTCATCACATTTATCTGTTAGTTATTGCAGTCATCACATTTATCTGTTAGCTATTGCAGTCATCACATTTATCTGTTAGCTATTGCAGACATCACATTTATCTGTTAGCTATTGCAGTCATCACATTTATCTGTTGGCTATTGTAGTCATCACATTTATCTGTTAGCTATTGCAGTCATCACAGTTATCTGTTAGTTATTGCAGTCATCACATTTATCTGTTATCTATTGCAGTCATCACATATATCTGTTAGCTATTGCCGTCATCTCATTTATCTATTAGCTATTGCAGTCATTACACTTATCTGTTAGCTAATACAGTCATCATATTCATCTGTTAGCTATTGCAGTCATCACATATCTCTTAGCTATTGCATTCATCTCATTTATTTGTTAGCTATTGCTATCATCACATTTATCTGTTAGTTATTGCAGTCATCACATTTATCTCTTAGCTATTGCAGTCATCACATATATCTGTTAGCTTTTGTCGTCATCTCATTTGTCTGTTAGCTATTACAGTCATCACATTTATCTGTTAGCTATTGCCGTAATCTCATTTATCTGTTAGCTATTGCAGTCATCACATTTATCTGTTAGCTATTGCAGTCATCACATTATCTGTTAGCTATTGCAGTCATCACATATATCTGTTAGCTATTGCAGTCATCACATTTATCTGTTAGCTATTGCAGTCATCACATTTATCTGTTAGCTATTGCAGTCATCACATATATCTGTTAGCTATTGCAGTCATCACATTTATCTGTTAGCTATTGCAGTCATCACATTTATCTTTTAAGATATTGCAATCATCACATTTATCTGTTAGCTATTGCAGTCATCACATTTATCTGTTAGCTATTGCAGTCATCACATTTATCTTTTAAGATATTGCAATCATCACATTTATCTGTTAGTTATTGCAGTCATCACATTTATCTGTTAGCTATTGCAGTCATCACATTTATCTGTTAGCTATTGCAGTCATCACATTTATCTGTTAGTTATTGCAGTCACCACATTTATCTGTTAGCTATTGCAGTCATCACATTTATCTGTTAGCTATTGCAGTCATCACATATATATGTTAGTTATTGCAGCCATCACATTTATCTGTTAGCTATTGCAGTCATCACATTAATCTGTTTGCTATTGCAGTCATCACATTTATCTGTTAGCTATTGCAGTCATCACATTTATCTGTTGGCTATTGCAGTTATCACATATATCTGTTAGATATTGCAGACATCACATTGATCTGTTAGCTATTGCAGTCATCACATTTATCTGTTAGCTATTGCAGTCATCACATTTATCTGTTAGCTATTGCAGTCATCACATTTATCTGTTAGTTATTGCAGTCATCACATTTATCTGTTAGCTATTACAGTCACCACATTTATCTGTTGGCTATTTCAGTCATCACATATATCTGTTAGCTATTGCCGTCATCTCATTTATCTGTTAGCTATTGCAGTCACCACATTTATCTGTTAGCTATTGCAATCATCACATTTATCTGTTAGCTATTGCAGTCATCACATTTATCTGTTAGTTATTGCAGTCATCACATTTATCTGTTAGCTATTACAGTCATCACATTTATCTGTTGGCTATTTCAGTCATCACATATATCTGTTAGGTATTGCCGTCATCTCATTTATCTGTTAGCTATTGCAGTCATCACATTTATATGTTAGTTATTGCAGTCATCACATTTATCTGTTAGCTATTGCAGTCATCACAAATATCTGTTAGCTTTTGCCGTCATCTCATTCATCTGTTAGCTATTACAGTCATCACATTTATCTGTTAACTATTGCAGTCATCCCATTTATCTGTTAGCTATTGCAGTCATCACATTTATCTGTTAGCTATTGCAGTCATCACATTTATCTGTTAGCTATTGCAGTCATCACATGTATCTGTTAGCTATTGCCGTCATCTCATTTATCTGTTAGCTATTGCAGTCATCACATTTATCTGTTAGCTATTGCAGTCATCACATTATCTGTTAGCTATTGCAGTCATCACATATATCTGTTAGCTATTTCAGTCATCACATTTATCTGTTAGCTATTGCAGTCATCACATTTATCTGTTAGTTATTGCAGTCATCACATTTATCTGTTAGCTATTGCAGTCATCACATTTATCTGTTAGCTATTGCAGTCATCACATTTATCTTTTAAGATATTGCAATCATCACATTTATCTGTAAGTTATTGCAGTCATCACATTTACCTATTAGCTATTGCAGTCATCACATTTATCTGTTAGCTATTGCAGTCATCACATTTATCTGTTAGTTATTGCAGTCATCACATTTATCTGTTAGCTATTGAAGTCATCACATTTATCTGTTAGCTATTGCAGTCATCACATACTTCTGTTAGGTAATGCAGCCATCACATTTATCTGTTAGCTTTTGCAGTCATCACATTTATCTGTTGGTTATTGCAGTCATCTCATTTATCTATTAGCTATTGCAGTCATTACATTTATCTGTTAGCTAATACAGTCATCACATTCATCTGTTAGCTATTGCAGTCATCACATATCACTTAGCTATTGCATTCATCTCATTTATTTGTTAGCTATTGCAGTCATCACATTTATCTGTTAGCTATTACAGTCATCACATTTATCTGTTGGCTATTTCAGTCATCACATTTATCTGTTAGCTATTGCAGTCATCACATTTATCTGTTAGCTATTGCAGTCATCACATTTATCTGTTAGTTATTGCACTCATCACATTTATCTGTTAGCTATTACAGTCATCACATTTATCTATTGGCTATTTCAGTCATCACATATATCTGTTAGGTATTGCCGTCATCTCATTTATCTGTTAGCTATTGCAGTCATCACATTTATATGTTAGTTATTGCAGTCATCACATTTATCTGTTAGCTATTGCAGTCATCACAAATATCTGTTAGCTTTTGCCGTCATCTCATTTATCTGTTAGCTATTACAGTCATCACATTTATCTGTTAACTATTGCAGTCATCCCATTTATCTGATAGCTATTGCAGTCATCACATTTATCTGTTAGCTATTGCAGTCATCACATTTATCTGTTAGCTATTGCACTCATCACATATATATGTTAGCTATTGCAGTCATCACATTTATCTGTTAGCTATTGCAGTCATCACATTTATCTGTTAGCTATTGCAGTCATCACATTTATCTGTTAGCTATTGCAGTCATCACATTTATCTGTTAGCTATTGCAGTCATCACATTTATCTGTTAGCTATTGCAGTCATCACATTTATCTGTTAGCTATTGCAGTCATCCCATTTATCTGTTAGCTATAGCAGTCATCACATTTATCTGTTAGCTGTTGCAGTCATCACATTTATCTGTTAGCTACTGCAGTCATCACATATATCTGTTAGCTATTGCAGTCATCACATTTATCTGTTCGCTACTGCAGTCATCACATATATCTGTTAGCTATTGCAGTCATCACATTAATCTGTTAGCTATTGCAGTCATCACATTTATCTGTTAGCTATTGCAGTCATCACATTTATCTGTTAGCTATTGCAGTCATCACATTTATCTGTTAGTTATTGCAGTCATCACATTTATCTGTTAGCTATTGCAGTCATCACATTTATCTGTTAGCTATTGCAGACATCACATTTATCTGTTAGCTATTGCAGTCATCACATTTATCAGTTAGCTATTGCAGTCATCAAATTTATCTGTTAGCTATTGCAGTCATCACATTTATCTGTTGGCTATTTCAGTCATCACATATATCTGTTAGGTATTGCCGTCATCTCATATATCTGTTAGCTATTGCAGTCATCACATTTATCTGTTAGCTATTGCAGTCATCACATTTATCTGTTAGCTATTGCAGTCATCACATTTATCTGTTAGCTATTGCAGTCATCACATTTATCTATTAGCTGTTGCAGTCATCACATTTATCTGTTAGCTACTGCAGTCATCACATATATCTGTTAGCAATTGCAGTCATCACATTTATCTGTTAGCTATTGCAGTCATCACATATATCTGTTAGCAATTGAAGTCATCACATTTATCTGTTAGCTATTGCAGTCATCACATACTTCTGTTAGGTAATGCAGCCATCACATTTATCTGTTAGCTTTTGCAGTCATCACATTTATCTGTTGGTTATTGCAGTCATCTCATTTATCTATTAGCTATTGCAGTCATTACATTTATCTGTTAGCTAATACAGTCATCACATTCATCTGTTAGCTATTGCAGTCATCACATATCTCTTAGCTATTGCATTCATCTCATTAATTTGTTAGCTATTGCAGTCATCACATTTTTCTGTTAGCTATTACAGTCATCACATTTATCTGTTGGTTATTTCAGTCATCACATTTATCTGTTAGCTATTGCAGTCATCACATTTATCTGTTAGCTATTGCAGTCATCACATTTATCTGTTAGTTATTGCACTCATCACATTTATCTGTTAGCTATTACAGTCATCACATTTATCTGTTGGCTATTTCAGTCATCACATATATCTGTTAGGTATTGCCGTCATCTCATTTATCTGTTAGCTATTGCAGTCATCACATTTATATGTTAGTTATTGCAGTCATCACATTTATCTGTTAGCTATTGCAGTCATCACAAATATCTGTTAGCTTTTGCCGTCATCTCATTTATCTGTTAGCTATTACAGTCATCACATTTATCTGTTAACTATTGCAGTCATCCCATTTATCTGTTAGCTATTGCAGTCATCACATTTATCTGTTAGCTATTGCAGTCATCACATTTATCTGTTAGCTATTGCACTCATCACATATATCTGTTAGCTATTGCAGTCATCACATTTATCTGTTAGCTATTGCAGTCATCACATTTATCTGTTAGCTATTGCAGTCATCACATTTATCTGTTAGCTATTGCAGTCATCACATTTATCTGTTAGCTATTGCAGTCATCACATTTATCTGTTAGCTATTGCAGTCATCCCATTTATCTGTTAGCTATAGCAGTCATCACATTTATCTGTTAGCTGTTGCAGTCATCACATTTATCTGTTAGCTACTGCAGTCATCACATATATCTGTTAGCTATTGCAGTCATCACATTTATCTGTTCGCTACTGCAGTCATCACATATATCTGTTAGCTATTGCAGTCATCACATTTATCTGTTAGCTATTGCAGTCATCACATTTATCTGTTAGCTATTGCAGTCATCACATTTATCTGTTAGCTATTGCAGTCATCACATTTATCTGTTAGTTATTGCAGTCATCACATTTATCTGTTAGCTATTGCAGTCATCACATTTATCTGTTAGCTATTGCAGACATCACATTTATCTGTTAGCTATTGCAGTCATCACATTTATCTGTTGGCTATTGTAGTCATCACATTTATCTGTTAGCTATTGCAGTCATCACAGTTATCTGTTAGTTATTGCAGTCATCACATTTATCTGTTATCTATTGCAGTCATCACATATATCTGTTAGCTATTGCCGTCATCTCATTTATCTATTAGCTATTGCAGTCATTACATTTATCTGTTAGCTAATACAGTCATCATATTCATCTGTTAGCTATTGCAGTCATCACATATCTCTTAGCTATTGCATTCATCTCATTTATTTGTTAGCTATTGCTATCATCACATTTATCTGTTAGTTATTGCAGTCATCACATTTATCTCTTAGCTATTGCAGTCATCACATATATCTGTTAGCTTTTGTCGTCATCTCATTTGTCTGTTAGCTATTACAGTCATCACATTTATCTGTTAGCTATTGCCGTAATCTCATTTATCTGTTAGCTATTGCAGTCATCACATTTATCTGTTAGCTATTGCAGTCATCACATTATCTGTTAGCTATTGCAGTCATCACATATATCTGTTAGCTATTGCAGTCATCACATTTATCTGTTAGCTATTGCAGTCATCACATTTATCTGTTAGCTATTGCAGTCATCACATATATCTGTTAGCTATTGCAGTCATCACATTTATCTGTTAGCTATTGCAGTCATCACATTTATCTTTTAAGATATTGCAATCATCACATTTATCTGTTAGCTATTGCAGTCATCACATTTATCTGTTAGCTATTGCAGTCATCACATTTATCTTTTAAGATATTGCAATCATCACATTTATCTGTTAGTTATTGCAGTCATCACATTTATCTGTTAGCTATTGCAGTCATCACATTTATCTGTTAGCTATTGCAGTCATCACATTTATCTGTTAGTTATTGCAGTCACCACATTTATCTGTTAGCTATTGCAGTCATCACATTTATCTGTTAGCTATTGCAGTCATCACATATATATGTTAGTTATTGCAGCCATCACATTTATCTGTTAGCTATTGCAGTCATCACATTAATCTGTTTGCTATTGCAGTCATCACATTTATCTGTTAGCTATTGCAGTCATCACATTTATCTGTTGGCTATTGCAGTTATCACATATATCTGTTAGATATTGCAGACATCACATTGATCTGTTAGCTATTGCAGTCATCACATTTATCTGTTAGCTATTGCAGTCATCACATTATCTGTTAGCTATTGCAGTCATCACATTTATCTGTTAGTTATTGCAGTCATCACATTTATCTGTTAGCTATTACAGTCACCACATTTATCTGTTGGCTATTTCAGTCATCACATATATCTGTTAGCTATTGCCGTCATCTCATTTATCTGTTAGCTATTGCAGTCACCACATTTATCTGTTAGCTATTGCAATCATCACATTTATCTGTTAGCTATTGCAGTCATCACATTTATCTGTTAGTTATTGCAGTCATCACATTTATCTGTTAGCTATTACAGTCATCACATTTATCTGTTGGCTATTTCAGTCATCACATATATCTGTTAGGTATTGCCGTCATCTCATTTATCTGTTAGCTATTGCAGTCATCACATTTATATGTTAGTTATTGCAGTCATCACATTTATCTGTTAGCTATTGCAGTCATCACAAATATCTGTTAGCTTTTGCCGTCATCTCATTCATCTGTTAGCTATTACAGTCATCACATTTATCTGTTAACTATTGCAGTCATCCCATTTATCTGTTAGCTATTGCAGTCATCACATTTATCTGTTAGCTATTGCAGTCATCACATTTATCTGTTAGCTATTGCAGTCATCACATGTATCTGTTAGCTATTGCCGTCATCTCATTTATCTGTTAGCTATTGCAGTCATCACATTTATCTGTTAGCTATTGCAGTCATCACATTATCTGTTAGCTATTGCAGTCATCACATATATCTGTTAGCTATTTCAGTCATCACATTTATCTGTTAGCTATTGCAGTCATCACATTTATCTGTTAGTTATTGCAGTCATCACATTTATCTGTTAGCTATTGCAGTCATCACATTTATCTGTTAGCTATTGCAGTCATCACATTTATCTTTTAAGATATTGCAATCATCACATTTATCTGTTAGTTATTGTAGTCATCACATTTACCTATTAGCTACTGCAGTCATCACATTTATCTGTTAGCTATTGCAGTCATCACATTTATCTGTTAGTTATTGCAGTCATCACATTTATCTGTTAGCTATTGAAGTCATCACATTTATCTGTTAGCTATTGCAGTCATCACATACTTCTGTTAGGTAATGCAGCCATCACATTTATCTGTTAGCTTTTGCAGTCATCACATTTATCTGTTGGTTATTGCAGTCATCTCATTTATCTATTAGCTATTGCAGTCATTACATTTATCTGTTAGCTAATACAGTCATCACATTCATCTGTTAGCTATTGCAGTCATCACATATCACTTAGCTATTGCATTCATCTCATTTATTTGTTAGCTATTGCAGTCATCACATTTATCTGTTAGCTATTACAGTCATCACATTTATCTGTTGGCTATTTCAGTCATCACATTTATCTGTTAGCTATTGCAGTCATCACATTTATCTGTTAGCTATTGCAGTCATCACATTTATCTGTTAGTTATTGCACTCATCACATTTATCTGTTAGCTATTACAGTCATCACATTTATCTATTGGCTATTTCAGTCATCACATATATCTGTTAGGTATTGCCGTCATCTCATTTATCTGTTAGCTATTGCAGTCATCACATTTATATGTTAGTTATTGCAGTCATCACATTTATCTGTTAGCTATTGCAGTCATCACAAATATCTGTTAGCTTTTGCCGTCATCTCATTTATCTGTTAGCTATTACAGTCATCACATTTATCTGTTAACTATTGCAGTCATCCCATTTATCTGATAGCTATTGCAGTCATCACATTTATCTGTTAGCTATTGCAGTCATCACATTTATCTGTTAGCTATTGCACTCATCACATATATATGTTAGCTATTGCAGTCATCACATTTATCTGTTAGCTATTGCAGTCATCACATTTATCTGTTAGCTATTGCAGTCATCACATTTATCTGTTAGCTATTGCAGTCATCACATTTATCTGTTAGCTATTGCAGTCATCACATTTATCTGTTAGCTATTGCAGTCATCACATTTATCTGTTAGCTATTGCAGTCATCCCATTTATCTGTTAGCTATAGCAGTCATCACATTTATCTGTTAGCTGTTGCAGTCATCACATTTATCTGTTAGCTACTGCAGTCATCACATATATCTGTTAGCTATTGCAGTCATCACATTTATCTGTTCGCTACTGCAGTCATCACATATATCTGTTAGCTATTGCAGTCATCACATTAATCTGTTAGCTATTGCAGTCATCACATTTATCTGTTAGCTATTGCAGTCATCACATTTATCTGTTAGCTATTGCAGTCATCACATTTATCTGTTAGTTATTGCAGTCATCACATTTATCTGTTAGCTATTGCAGTCATCACATTTATCTGTTAGCTATTGCAGACATCACATTTATCTGTTAGCTATTGCAGTCATCACATTTATCTGTTAGCTATTGTAGTCATCACATTTATCTGTTAGCTATTGCAGTCATCACAGTTATCTGTTAGTTATTGCAGTCATCACATTTATCTGTTATCTATTGCAGTCATCACATATATCTGTTAGCTATTGCCGTCATCTCATTTATCTATTAGCTATTGCAGTCATTACATTTATCTGTTAGCTAATACTGTCATCATATTCATCTGTTAGCTATTGCAGTCATCACATATCTCTTAGCTAATGCATTCATCTCATTTATTTGTTAGCTATTGCAGTCATTATATTCATCTCTTAGCTATTGCAGTCATCACATATCTCTTAGCTATTGCATTCATCTCATTTATTTGTTAGCTATTGCAATCATCACATTTATCTGTTAGTTATTGCAGTCATCACATTTATCTGTTAGCTATTGCAGTCATCACATTTATCTGTTAGCTATTGCAGTCATCACATTTATCTGTTAGTTATTGCAGTCATCACATTTATCTGTTAGCTATTGCAGTCATCACATTCATCTGTTAACTATTGCAGTCATCACATTTATCTGTTAGCTATTGCAGTCATCACATTTATCTGTTAGCTATTGCAGTCATCACATTTATCTGTTAGCTATTGCAGTCGTCACATTTATCTGTTAGCTGTTGCAGTCATCACATTTATCTGTTAGCTACTACAGTCATCACATATATCTGTTAGCTATTGCAGTCATCACATTTATCTGTTCGCTACTGCAGTCATCACATATATCTGTTAGCTATTGCAGTCATCACATTTATCTGTTAGCTATTGTAGTCATCACATTTATCTGTTAGCTATTGCATTCATCTCATTTATTTGTTAGCTATTGCAATCATCACATTTATCTGTTAGTTATTGCAGTCATCACATTTATCTGTTAGCTATTGCAGTCATCACATATATCTGTTAGCTTTTGTCGTCATCTCATTTGTCTGTTAGCTATTACAGTCATCACATTTATCTGTTAGCTATTGCCGTCATCTCATTTATCTGTTAGCTATTGCAGTCATCACATTTATCTGTTAGCTATTGCAGTCATCACATTATCTGTTAGCTATTGCAGTCATCACATATATCTGTTAGCTATTTCAGTCATCACATTTATCTGTTAGCTATTGCAGTCATCACATTTATCTGTTAGTTATTGCAGTCATCACATTTATCTGTTAGCTATTGCAGTCATCACATTTATCTGTTAGCTATTGCAGTCATCACATTTATCTTTTAAGATATTGCAATCATCACATTTATCTGTTAGTTATTGCAGTCATCACATTTACCTATTAGCTATTGCAGTCATCACATTTATCTGTTAGCTATTGCAGTCATCACATTTATCTGTTAGTTATTGCAGTCATCACATTTATCTGTTAGCTATTGCAGTCATCACATGTATCTGTTAGCTATTGCCGTCATCTCATTTATCTGTTAGCTATTGCAGTCATCACATTTATCTGTTAGCTATTGCAGTCATCACATTTATCTGTTCGTTATTGCAGTCATCACATTTATCTGTTAGCTATTGCAGTCATCACATTTATCTGTTAACTATTGCAGTCATCACATTTATCTGTTAGCTATTGCAGTCATCACATTTATCTGTTAGCTATTGAAGTCATCACATTTATCTGTTAGCTATTGCAGTCATCACATTTATCTGTTAGCTGTTGCAGTCATCACATTTATCTGTTAGCTACTGCAGTCATCACATATATCAGTTAGCTATTGCAGTCATCACATTTATCTGTTCGCTACTGCAGTCATCACATATATCTGTTAGCTATTGCAGTCATCACATTTATCTGTTAGCTATTGCAGTCATCACATTTATCTGTTAGCTATTGCAGTCATCACATTTATCTGTTAGCTATTGCAGTCATCACATTTATCTGTTAGTTATTGCAGTCATCACATTTATCTGTTAGCTATTGCAGTCATCACATTTATCTGTTAGCTATTGCAGTCATCACATTTATCTGTTAGTTATTGCAGTCATCACATTTATCTGTTAGCTATTACAGTCATCACATTTATCTGTTGGCTATTTCAGTCATCACATATATCTGTTAGGTATTGCCGTCATCTCATTTATCTGTTAGCTATTGCAGTCATCACATTTATATGTTAGTTATTGCAGTCATCACATTTATCTGTTAGCTATTGCAGTCATCACAAATATCTGTTAGCTTTTGCCGTCATGTCATTTATCTGTTAGCTATTACAGTCATCACATTTATCTGTTAACTATTGCAGTCATCCCATTTATGTGTTAGCTATTGCAGTCATCACATTTATCTGTTAGCTATTGCAGTCATCACATTTATCTGTTAGCTATTGCAGTCATCACATTTATCTGTTAGCTATTGCAGTCATCTTATATATCTGTTAGCTATTGCAGACATCACATTTATCTGTTAGCTATTGCAGTCATCACATTTATCTGTTAGCTATTGCAGTCATCACATTTATCTTTTAAGATATTGCAATCATCACATTTATCTGTTAGTTATTGCAGTCATCACATTTATCTGTTAGCTATTGCAGTCATCACATTTATCTGTTAGCTATTGCAGTCATCACATTTATCTGTTAGTTATTGCAGTCATCACATTTATCTGTTAGCTATTGCAGTCATCACATGTATCTGTTAGCTATTGCCGTCATCTCATTTATCTGTTAGCTATTGCAGTCATCACATTTATCTGTTAGCTATTGCAGTCATCACATTTATCTGATTGTTATTGCAGTCATCACATTTATCTGTTAGCTATTGCTGTCATCACATTTATCTGTTAGCTATTGCAGTCATCACATTTATCTGTTAGCTATTGCAGTCATCACATTTATCTGTTAGCTATTGCAGTCATCCCATTTATCTGTTACTTATAGCAGTCATCGCATTTATCTGTTAGCTGTTGCAGTCATCACATTCATCTGTTAGCTACTGCAGTCATCACATATATCTGTTAGCTATTGCTGTCATCACATTTATCTGTTCGCTACTGCAGTCATCACATATATCTGTTAGCTATTGCAGTCATCACATTTATCTGTTAGCTATTGCAGTCATCACATTTATCTGTTAGCTATTGCAGTCATCACATTTATCTGTTAGCTATTGAAGTCATCACATTTATCTGTTAGTTATTGCAGTCATCACATTTATCTGTTAGCTATTGCAGTCATCACATTTATCTATTAGCTATTGCAGACATCACATTTATCTGTTAGCTATTGCAGTCATCACATTTATCTGTTAGCTATTGTAGTCATCACATTTATCTGTTAGCTATTGCAGTCATCACAGTTATCTGTTAGTTATTGCAGTCATCACATTTATCTATTAGCTATTGCAGTCATTACATTTATCTGTTAGCTAATACAGTCATCATATTCATCTATTAGCTATTGCAGTCATCACATATCTCTTAGCTATTGCATTCATCTCATTTATTTGTTAGCTATTGCAGTCATCACATTCATCTCTTAGCTATTGCAGTCATCACATATCTCTTAGCTATTGCATTCATCTCATTTATTTGTTAGCTATTGCAATCATCACATTTATCTGTTAGTTATTGCAGTCATCACATTTATCTGTTAGCTATTGCAGTCGTCACATATATCTGCTAGCTTTTGTCGTCATCTCATTTGTCTGTTAGCTATTACAGTCATCACATTTATCTGTTAGCTATTGCCGTCATCTCATTTATCTGTTAGCTATTGCAGTCATCGCATTTATCTGTTAGCTATTGCAGTCATCACATTTATCTGTTAGCTATTGCAGTCATCACATTTATCTGTTAGTTATTGCAGTAATCACATTTATCTGTTAGCTACTGCAGTCATCACATTTATCTGTTAGCTATTGCAGTCATCACATTTATCTTTTAAGATATTGCAATCATCACATTTATCTGTTAGTTATTGCAGTCATCACATTTATCTGTTAGCTATTGCAGTCATCACATTTATCTGTTAGCTATTGCAGTCATCACATTTATCTGTTAGTTATTGCAGTCATCACATTTATCTGTTAGCTATTGTAGTCATCACATGTATCTGTTAGCTATTGCCGTCATCTCATTTATCTGTTAGCTATTGCAGTCATCACATTTATCTGTTAGCTATTGCAGTCATCACATTTATCTGTTCGTTATTGCAGTCATCACATTTATCTGTTAGCTATTGCAGTCATCACATTTATCTGTTAACTATTGCAGTCATCACATTTATCTGTTAGCTATTGCAGTCATCACATTTATCTGTTAGCTATTGCAGTCATCACATTTATCTGTTAGCTATTGCAGTCATCACATTTATCTGTTCGCTACTGCAGTCATCACATATATCTGTTAGCTATTGCAGTCATCACATTGATCTGTTAGCTATTGCAGTCATCAATAGTCTGTTAGCTATTGCAGTCATCACATTTATCTGTTAGCTATTGCAGTCATCATATTTATCTGTTAGTTATTGCAGTCATCACATTTATCTGTTAGCTATTGCAGTCATCACATTTATCTGTTAGCTATTGCAGACATCACATTCATCTGTTAGCTATTGCAGTCATCTCATTTATCTGTTAGCTATTGTAGTCATCACATTTATCTGTTAGCTATTGCAGTCATCACAGTTATCTGTTAGTTATTGCAGTCATCACATTTATCTGTTATCTATTGCAGTCATCACATATATCTGTTAGCTATTGCCGCCATCTCAATTATCTGTTAGCTATTGCAGTCATCACATTTATCTGTTAGCTATTGCAGTCATCACATTTATCTGTTAGTTATTGCAGCCATCACATATATCTGCTAGCTATTGCAGTCATCACATTTATCTGTTAGCTATTTCAGTCATCACATTTATCTGTTAGCTATTGCAGTCATCACATTATCTGTTGGCTATTGCAGTCATCACATACTTCTGTTAGGTAATGCAGCCATCACATTTATCTGTTAGCTTTTGCAGTCATCACATTTATCTGTTGGTTATTGCAGTCATCTCATTTATCTATTAGCTATTGCAGTCATTACATGTATCTGTTAGGTAATACAGTCATCACATTCATCTGTTAGCTATTGCAGTCATCACATATCTCTTAGCTATTGCATTCATCTCATTTATTTGTTAGCTATTGCAGTCATCACATTCATCTCTTAGCTATTGCAGTCATCACATATCTCTTAGCTATTGCATTCATCTCGTTTATTTGTTAGCTATTGCAGTCATCACATTTATCTGTTAGCTACTGCAGTCATCACATTTATCTGTTAGCTATTGCAGTCATCACATTTATCTGTTAGCTATTGCAGTCATCACATTTATCTGTTAGTTATTGCAGTCATCACATTTATCTGTTAGCTATTGAAGTCATCATATTTATCTGTTAGCTATTGCAGACATCACATTCATCTGTTAGCTATTGCAATCATCACATTTATCTGTTAGTTATTGCAGTCATCACATTTATCTGTTAGCTATTGCAGTCATCACATTTATCTGTTAGCTACTGCAGTCATCACATTTATCTATTAGTTATTGCAGTCATCACATTTATCTGTTAGCTATTGCAGTCATCACATTTATCTGTTAGCTATTGCAGTCATCTTATATATCTGTTAGCTATTGCAGTCATCACATTTATCTGTTAGCTATTGCAGTCATCACATTTATCTGTTAGCTATTGCAGTCATCACATTTATCTTTTAAGATATTGCAATCATCACATTTATCTGTTAGTTATTGCAGTCATCACATTTATCTGTTAGCTATTGCAGTCATCACATTTATCTGTTAGCTATTGCAGTCATCACATTTATCTGTTAGCTATTGCAGTCATCATATTTATCTGTTAGTTATTGCAGTCATCACATTTATCTGTTAGCTATTGCAGTCATCACATTTATCTGTTAGCTATTGCAGACATCACATTCATCTGTTAGCTATTGCAGTCATCACATTTATCTGTTAGCTATTGTAGTCATCACATTTATCTGTTAGCTATTGCAGTCATCACAGTTATCTGTTAGTTATTGCAGTCATCACATTTATCTGTTATCTATTGCAGTCATCACATATATCTGTTAGCTATTGCCGCCATCTCAATTATCTGTTAGCTATTGCAGTCATCACATTTATCTGTTAGCTATTGCAGTCATCACATTTATCTGTTAGTTATTGCAGCCATCACATATATCTGCTAGCTATTGCAGTCATCACATTTATCTGTTAGCTATTTCAGTCATCACATTTATCTGTTAGCTATTGCAGTCATCACATTATCTGTTGGCTATTGCAGTCATCACATACTTCTGTTAGGTAATGCAGCCATCACATTTATCTGTTAGCTTTTGCAGTCATCACATTTATCTGTTGGTTATTGCAGTCATCTCATTTATCTATTAGCTATTGCAGTCATTACATGTATCTGTTAGGTAATACAGTCATCACATTCATCTGTTAGCTATTGCAGTCATCACATATCTCTTAGCTATTGCATTCATCTCATTTATTTGTTAGCTATTGCAGTCATCACATTCATCTCTTAGCTATTGCAGTCATCACATATCTCTTAGCTATTGCATTCATCTCGTTTATTTGTTAGCTATTGCAGTCATCACATTTATCTGTTAGCTACTGCAGTCATCACATTTATCTGTTAGCTATTGCAGTCATCACATTTATCTGTTAGCTATTGCAGTCATCACATTTATCTGTTAGTTATTGCAGTCGTCACATTTATCTGTTAGCTATTGAAGTCATCATATTTATCTGTTAGCTATTGCAGACATCACATTCATCTGTTAGCTATTGCAATCATCACATTTATCTGTTAGTTATTGCAGTCATCACATTTATCTGTTAGCTATTGCAGTCATCACATTTATCTGTTAGCTACTGCAGTCATCACATTTATCTATTAGTTATTGCAGTCATCACATTTATCTGTTAGCTATTGCAGTCATCACATTTATCTGTTAGCTATTGCAGTCATCTTATATATCTGTTAGCTATTGCAGTCATCACATTTATCTGTTAGCTATTGCAGTCATCACATTTATCTGTTAGCTATTGCAGTCATCACATTTATCTTTTAAGATATTGCAATCATCACATTTATCTGTTAGTTATTGCAGTCATCACATTTATCTGTTAGCTATTGCAGTCATCACATGTATCTGTTAGCTATTGCAGTAATCACATTTATCTGTTAGTTATTGCAGTCATCACATTTATCTGTTAGCTATTGCAGTCATCACATGTATCTGTTAGCTATTGCCGTCATCTCATTTATCTGTTAGCTATTGCAGTCATCACATTTATCTGTTAGCTATTGCAGTCATCACATTTATCTGATTGTTATTGCAGTCATCACATTTATCTGTTAGCTATTGCTGTCATCACATTTATCTGTTAGCTATTGCAGTCATCACATTTATCTGTTAGCTATTGCAGTCATCACATTTATCTGTTAGCTATTGCAGTCATCCCATTTATCTGTTACTTATAGCAGTCATCGCATTTATCTGTTAGCTGTTGCCGTCATCTCATTTATCTGTTAGCTATTACATTCATCACATTTATCTGTTAGCTATTGCCGTCATCTCATTTATCTGTTCGCTATTGCAGTCATCACATTTATCTGTTAGCTACTGCAGTCATCACATTTATCTATTAGTTATTGCAGTCATCACATTTATCTGTTAGCTATTGCAGTCATCACATTTATCTGTTAGCTATTGCAGTCATCACATATATCTGTTAGCTATTGCAGTCATCACGTTTATCTGTTAGCTATTGCAGTCATCACATTTATCTGTTAGCTATTGCAGTCATCACATTTATCTGTTAGCTATTGCAGTCATCACATTTATCTGTTAGTTATTGCAGTCATCACATTTATCTTTTATCTATTGCAGTCATCACATTTATCTGTTAGCTATTGCAGTCATCACATGTATCTGTTAGCTATTGCAGTCATCACATTTATCTGTTAGCTATTGCATTCATCACATTTATCTGTTAGTTATTGCAGTCATCACATTTATCTGTTAGCTATTGTAGTCATCATATTTATCTGTTAGCTATTGCAGACATCACATTCATCTGTTAGCTATTGCAATCATCACATTTATCTGTTAGTTATTGCAGTCATCACATTTATCTGTTAGCTATTGCTGTCATCACATATATCTGTTAGATATTGCAGTCATCACATTTATCTGTAACCTATTGCAGTCATCACATTTATATGTTAGTTATTGCAGTCATCACATTTATCTGTTAGCTATTGCAGTCATCACAAATATCTGTTAGCTTTTGCCGTCATCCCATTTATATGTTAGCTATTACAGTCATCACATTTATCTGTTAACTATTGCAGTCATCTCATTTATCTGTTAGCTATTGCAGTCATCACATTTATCTGTTAGCTATTGCAGTCATCACATTTATCTGTTAGCTATTGCAGTCATCACATATATCTGTTAGCTAATGCAGTCATCACATATATCTGTTAGCTATTGCAGTCATCACATTTATCTATTAGCTATTGCAGTCATCACATTTATCTGTTAGCTATTGCAGTCATCTTATATATCTGTTAGCTACTGCACTCATCACATTTATCTGTTAGCTATTGCAGTCATCACATTTATCTGTTAGCTATTGCAGTCATCTTATATATCTGTTAGCTATTGCAACCATCACATTTATCTGTTAGCTTTTGCAGTCATCACATTTATCTGTTAGCTATTGCAGTAATCACATGTATCTGTTAGCTATTGCAGTAATCACATTTATCTGTTAGTTATTGCAGTCATCACATTTATCTGTTAGCTATTGCAGTCATCACATGTATCTGTTAGCTATTGCCGTCATCTCATTTATCTGTTAGCTATTGCAGTCATCACATTTATCTGTTAGCTATTGCAGTCATCACATTTATCTGATTGTTATTGCAGTCATCACATTTATCTGTTAGCTATTGCTGTCATCACATTTATCTGTTAGCTATTGCAGTCATCACATTTATCTGTTAGCTATTGCAGTCATCACATTTATCTGTTAGCTATTGCAGTCATCCCATTTATCTGTTACTTATAGCAGTCATCGCATTTATCTGTTAGCTGTTGCCGTCATCACATTTATCTGTTAGCTATTGCAGTCATCACATATATCTGTTAGCTATTGCCGCCATCTCAATTATCTGTTAGCTATTGCAGTCATCACATTTATCTGTTAGCTATTGCAGTCATCACATTTATCTGTTAGTTATTGCAGCCATCACATATATCTGCTAGCTATTGCAGTCATCACATTTATCTGTTAGCTATTTCAGTCATCACATTTATCTGTTAGCTATTGCAGTCATCACATTATCTGTTGGCTATTGCAGTCATCACATACTTCTGTTAGGTAATGCAGCCATCACATTTATCTGTTAGCTTTTGCAGTCATCACATTTATCTGTTGGTTATTGCAGTCATCTCATTTATCTATTAGCTATTGCAGTCATTACATGTATCTGTTAGGTAATACAGTCATCACATTCATCTGTTAGCTATTGCAGTCATCACATATCTCTTAGCTATTGCATTCATCTCATTTATTTGTTAGCTATTGCAGTCATCACATTCATCTCTTAGCTATTGCAGTCATCACATATCTCTTAGCTATTGCATTCATCTCGTTTATTTGTTAGCTATTGCAGTCATCACATTTATCTGTTAGCTACTGCAGTCATCACATTTATCTGTTAGCTATTGCAGTCATCACATTTATCTGTTAGCTATTGCAGTCATCACATTTATCTGTTAGTTATTGCAGTCATCACATTTATCTGTTAGCTATTGAAGTCATCATATTTATCTGTTAGCTATTGCAGACATCACATTCATCTGTTAGCTATTGCAATCATCACATTTATCTGTTAGTTATTGCAGTCATCACATTTATCTGTTAGCTATTGCAGTCATCACATTTATCTGTTAGCTACTGCAGTCATCACATTTATCTATTAGTTATTGCAGTCATCACATTTATCTGTTAGCTATTGCAGTCATCACATTTATCTGTTAGCTATTGCAGTCATCTTATATATCTGTTAGCTATTGCAGTCATCACATTTATCTGTTAGCTATTGCAGTCATCACATTTATCTGTTAGCTATTGCAGTCATCACATTTATCTTTTAAGATATTGCAATCATCACATTTATCTGTTAGTTATTGCAGTCATCACATTTATCTGTTAGCTATTGCAGTCATCACATGTATCTGTTAGCTATTGCAGTAATCACATTTATCTGTTAGTTATTGCAGTCATCACATTTATCTGTTAGCTATTGCCGTCATCTCATTTATCTGTTAGCTATTGCAGTCATCACATTTATCTGTTAGCTATTGCAGTCATCACATTTATCTGATTGTTATTGCAGTCATCACATTTATCTGTTAGCTATTGCTGTCATCACATTTATCTGTTAGCTATTGCAGTCATCACATTTATCTGTTAGCTATTGCAGTCATCACATTTATCTGTTAGCTATTGCAGTCATCCCATTTATCTGTTACTTATAGCAGTCATCGCATTTATCTGTTAGCTGTTGCCGTCATCTCATTTATCTGTTAGCTATTACATTCATCACATTTATCTGTTAGCTATTGCCGTCATCTCATTTATCTGTTCGCTATTGCAGTCATCACATTTATCTGTTAGCTACTGCAGTCATCACATTTATCTATTAGTTATTGCAGTCATCACATTTATCTGTTAGCTATTGCAGTCATCACATTTATCTGTTAGCTATTGCAGTCATCACATATATCTGTTAGCTATTGCAGTCATCACGTTTATCTGTTAGCTATTGCAGTCATCACATTTATCTGTTAGCTATTGCAGTCATCACATTTATCTGTTAGCTATTGCAGTCATCACATTTATCTGTTAGTTATTGCAGTCATCACATTTATCTTTTATCTATTGCAGTCATCACATTTATCTGTTAGCTATTGCAGTCATCACATGTATCTGTTAGCTATTGCAGTCATCACATTTATCTGTTAGCTATTGCATTCATCACATTTATCTGTTAGTTATTGCAGTCATCACATTTATCTGTTAGCTATTGTAGTCATCATATTTATCTGTTAGCTATTGCAGACATCACATTCATCTGTTAGCTATTGCAATCATCACATTTATCTGTTAGTTATTGCAGTCATCACATTTATCTGTTAGCTATTGCTGTCATCACATACATCTGTTAGATATTGCAGTCATCACATTTATCTGTAACCTATTGCAGTCATCACATTTATATGTTAGTTATTGCAGTCATCACATTTATCTGTTAGCTATTGCAGTCATCACAAATATCTGTTAGCTTTTGCCGTCATCCCATTTATATGTTAGCTATTACAGTCATCACATTTATCTGTTAACTATTGCAGTCATCTCATTTATCTGTTAGCTATTGCAGTCATCACATTTATCTGTTAGCTATTGCAGTCATCACATTTATCTGTTAGCTATTGCAGTCATCACATATATCTGTTAGCTAATGCAGTCATCACATATATCTGTTAGCTATTGCAGTCATCACATTTATCTATTAGCTATTGCAGTCATCACATTTATCTGTTAGCTATTGCAGTCATCTTATATATCTGTTAGCTACTGCACTCATCACATTTATCTGTTAGCTATTGCAGTCATCACATTTATCTGTTAGCTATTGCAGTCATCTTATATATCTGTTAGCTATTGCAACCATCACATTTATCTGTTAGCTTTTGCAGTCATCACATTTATCTGTTGGTTATTGCAGTCATCTCATTTATCTATTAGCTATTGCAGTCATTACATTTATCTGTTAGCTAATACAGTCATCACATTCATCTGTTAGCTATTGCAGTCATCACATATCTCTTAGCTATTGCATTCATCTCATTTATTTGTTAGCTATTGCAGTCATCACATTCATCTCTTAGCTATTGCAGTCATCACATATCTCTTAGCTATTTCATTCATCTCATTTATTTGTTAGCTATTGCAGTCATCACATTTATCTGTTAGCTATTGCAGTCATCACATTTATCTGTTAGCTATTGCAGTCATCACATTTATCTGTTAGCTATTGCAGTCATCACATTTATCTGTTAGCTATTGCAGTCATCACATTTATCTGTTAGCTACTGCAGTCATCACATATATCTGTTAGCCATTGCAGTCATCACATTTATCTGTTAGCTATTGCAGTCATCACATTTATATGTTAGTTATTGCAGTCATCACATTTATCTGTTAGCTATTGCAGTCATCACAAATATCTGTTAGCTTTTGCCGTCATCTCATTTATCTGTTAGCTATTACAGTCATCACATTTATCTGTTAACTATTGCAGTCATCTCATTTATCTGTTAGCTATTGCAGTCATCACATTTATATGTTAGCTACTGCAGTCATCACATTTATCTGTTAGCTATTGCAGTCATCACATATATCTGTTAGCTATTGCAGTAATCACATATATCTGTTAGCTATTGCAGTCATCACATTTATCTGTTAGCTATTGCAGTCATCATATATATCTGTTAGCTATTGCAGTAATCACATATATCTGTTAGCTATTGCAGTCATCACATTTATCTGTTAGCTATTGCAGTCATCATATATATCTGTTAGCTATTGCAGTAATCACATATATCTGTTAGCTATTGCAGTCATCACATTTATCTGTTAGCTATTGCAGTCATCATATATATCTGTTAGCTATTGCTGTCATCACATTTATCTGTTAGCTATTGCAGTCATCACATGTATCTGTTAGCTATTGCCGTCATCTCATTTATCTGTTAGCTATTGCAGTCATCACATTTATCTGTTAGCTATTGCAGTCATCACATTTATCTGTTAGTTATTGCAGTCATCACATTTATATGTTAGCTATTGCAGTCATCACATTTATCTGTTAGCTATTGCAGTCATCACATATATCTGTTAGCTTTTGCCGTCATCTTATTTATCTGTTAGCTATTACAGTCATCACATTTATCTGTTAACTATTGCAGTCATCTCATTTATCTGTTAGCTATTGCAGTCATCACATTTATCTGTTGGCTATTGCAGTCATCACATATATCTGTTAGTTGTTGCAGCCATCACATTTATCTGTTAGCTATTGCAGTCATCACAGTTATCTGTTAGTTATTGCAGTCATCTCATTTATCTGTTAGCTATTGCAGTCATCACATTTATCTGTTAGCTATTGCAGTCATCACATTTATCTGTTAGTTATTGCAGTCATCACATTTATCTGTTAGCTATTACAGTCATCACATTTATCTGTTAGCTATTGCAGTCATCACATTTATCTGTTAGCTATTGCAGTCATGACATTTCTCTATTGGCTATTTCAGTCATCACATATATATGTTAGTTATTGCAGCCATCACATTTATCTGTTAGCTATTACAGTCATCACATTTATCTGTTAGCTATTGCAGTCATCACATTTATCTGTTAGCTATTGCAGTCATGACATTTCTCTATTGGCTATTTCAGTCATCACATATATCTGTTAGGTATTGCCGTCATCTCATTTATCTGTTAGCTATTGCAGTCATCACATTTATCTGTTAGCTATTGCAGTCATCACATTTATCTGTTAGCTATTGCAGTCATCACATTTATCTGTTAGCTATTGCAGTCATCACATTTATCTGTTAGTTATTGCAGTCATCACATTTATCTGTCAGCTATTGCAGTCATCACATTAATCTGTTAGCTATTGCAGACATCACATTTATCTGTTAGCTATTGCAGTCATCACATTTATCTGTTAGCTATTGTAGTCATCACATTTATCTGTTAGCTATTGCAGTCATCACAGTTATCTGTTAGTTATTGCAGTCATCACATTTATCAGTTATCTATAGCAGTCATCACATATATCTGTTAGCTATTGCCGTCATCTCAATTATCTGTTAGCTATTGCAGTCATCACATTTATCTGTTTGCTATTGCAGTCATCACATTTATCTGTTAGTTATTGCAGCCATCACATATATCTGCTAGCTATTGCAGTCATCACATTTATCTGTTAGCTATTTCAGTCATCACATATATATGTTAGTTATTGCAGTCATCACATTTATCTGTTAGCTATTGCTGTCATCACATTTATCAGTTAGTTATTGCAGCCATCACATATATCTGCTAGCTATTGCAGTCATCACATTTATCTGTTAGCTATCGCAGTCATCACATTTATCTGTTAGGTATTCCAGCCATCACATGTATCTGTTAGCTATTGCAGTCATCACATTTATCTGTTAGTTATTGCAGTCATCTCATTTATCTGTTAGCTATTGCAGTTATCACATTTATCTGTTGGTTATTGCAGTCATCTCATTTATCTATTAGCTATTGCAGTCATTACATTTATCTGTTAGCTAATACAGTCATCACATTCATCTGTTAGCTATTGCAGTCATCACATATCTCTTAGCTATTGCATTCATCTCATTTATCTGTTAGCTATTGCAGTCATCACATTTATCTGTTAGTTATTGCAGTCACCACATTTATCTGTTAGCTATTGCAGTCATCACATTTATCAGTTAGCTATTGCAGTCATCACATATATATGTTAGTTATTGCAGCCATCACATTTATCTGTTAGCTATTGCAGTCATCACATTAATCTGTTTGCTATTGCAGTCATCACATTTATCTGTTAGCTATTGCAGTCATCACATTTATATGTTGGCTATTGCAGTTATCACATATATCTGTTAGATATTGCAGACATCACATTGATCTGTTAGCTATTGCAGTCATCACATTTATCTGTTAGCTATTGCAGTCATCACATTTATCTGTTAGCTATTGCAGTCATCACATTTATCTGTTAGTTATTGCAGTCATCACATTTATCTGTTAGCTATTACAGTCATCACATTTATCTGTTGGCTAATGCAGTCATCACATTTATCTGTTAGCTATTGCCGTCATTTCATTTATCTGTTAGCTATTGCAGTCATCACATTTATCTGTTAGCTATTGCAATCATCACATTTATCTGTTAGCTATTGCAGTCATCACATTTATCTGTTAGTTATTGCAGTCATCACATTTATCTGTTAGCTATTACAGTCATCACATTTATCTGTTGGCTATTTCAGTCATCACATATATCTGTTAGGTATTGCCGTCATCTCATTTATCTGTTAGCTATTGCAGTCATCACATTTATATGTTAGTTATTGCAGTCATCACATTTATCTGTTAGCTATTGCAGTCATCACAAATATCTGTTAGCTTTTGCCGTCATCTCATTTATCTGTTAGCTATTACAGTCATCACATTCATCTGTTAACTATTGCAGTCATCCCATTTATCTGTTAGCTATTGCAGTCATCACATTTATCTGTTAGCTATTGCAGTCATCACATTTATCTGTTAGCTATTGCAGTCATCACATATATCTGTTAGCTATTGCAGTCATCACATTTATCTGTTAGCTATTGCAGTCATCACATTTATCTGTTAGCTATTGCAGTCATCAAATTTATCTGTTAGCTATTGCAGTCATCACATTTATCTGTTGGCTATTTCAGTCATCACATATATCTGTTAGGTATTGCCGTCATCTCATTTATCTGTTAGCTATTGCAGTCATCACATTTATCTGTTAGCTATTGCAGTCATCACATTTATCTGTTAGCTATTGCAGTCATCACATTTATCTGTTAGCTATTGCAGTCATCACATTTATCTGTTAGCTGTTGCAGTCATCACATTTATCTGTTAGCTACTGCAGTCATCACATATATCTGTTAGCTATTGCAGTCATCACATTTATCTGTTAGCTATTGCAGTCATCACATATATCTGTTAACTATTGAAGTCATCACATTTATCTGTTAGCTATTGCAGTCATCACATACTTCTGTTAGGTAATGCAGCCATCACATTTATCTGTTAGCTTTTGCAGTCATCACATTTATCTGTTAGTTATTGCAGTCATCTCATTTATCTATTAGCTATTGCAGTCATTACATTTATCTGTTAGCTAATACAGTCATCACATTCATCTGTTAGCTATTGCAGTCATCACATATCTCTTAGCTATTGCATTCATCTCATTTATTTGTTAGCTATTGCAGTCATCACATTTATCTGTTAGCTATTACAGTCATCACATTTATCTGTTGGCTATTTCAGTCATCACATTTATCTGTTAGCTATTGCAGTCATCACATTTATCTGTTAGCTTTTGCAGTCATCACATTTATCTGTTAGCTATTGCAGTCATCACATTTATATGTTAGTTATTGCAGTCATCACATTTATCTGTTAGCTATTGCAGTCATCACAAATATCTGTTAGCTACTGCAGTCATCACATATATCTGTTAGCTATTGCAGTCATCACATTTATCTGTTCGCTACTGCAGTCATCACATATATCTGTTAGCTATTGCAGTCATCACATTTATCTGTTAGCTATTGCAGTCATCACATTTATCTGTTAGCTATTGCAGTCATCACATTTATCTGTTAGCTATTGCAGTCATCACATTTATCTGTTAGTTATTGCAGTCATCACATTTATCTGTTAGCTATTGCAGTCATCACATTTATCTGTTAGCTATTGCAGACATCACATTTATCTGTTAGCTATTGCAGTCATCACATTTATCTGTTAGCTATTGCAGTCATCAAATTTATCTGTTAGCTATTGCAGTCATCACATTTATCTGTTGGCTATTTCAGTCATCACATATATCTGTTAGGTATTGCCGTCATCTCATTTATCTGTTAGCTATTGCAGTCATCACATTTATCTGTTAGCTATTGCAGTCATCACATTTATCTGTTAGCTATTGCAGTCATCACATTTATCTGTTAGCTATTGCAGTCATCACATTTATCTGTTAGCTGTTGCAGTCATCACATTTATCTGTTAGCTACTGCAGTCATCACATATATCTGTTAGCTATTGCAGTCATCACATTTATCTGTTAGCTATTGCAGTCATCACATATATCTGTTAACTATTGAAGTCATCACATTTATCTGTTAGCTATTGCAGTCATCACATACTTCTGTTAGGTAATGCAGCCATCACATTTATCTGTTAGCTTTTGCAGTCATCACATTTATCTGTTAGTTATTGCAGTCATCTCATTTATCTATTAGCTATTGCAGTCATTACATTTATCTGTTAGCTAATACAGTCATCACATTCATCTGTTAGCTATTGCAGTCATCACATATCTCTTAGCTATTGCATTCATCTCATTTATTTGTTAGCTATTGCAGTCATCACATTTATCTGTTAGCTATTACAGTCATCACATTTATCTGTTGGCTATTTCAGTCATCACATTTATCTGTTAGCTACTGCAGTCATCACATATATCTGTTAGCTATTGCAGTCATCACATTTATCTGTTCGCTACTGCAGTCATCACATTTATCTGTTAGCTATTGCAGTCATCACATTTATCTGTTAGCTATTGCAGTCATCACATTTATCTGTTAGCTATTGCAGTCATCACATTTATCTGTTAGCTATTGCAGTCATCACATTTATCTGTTAGTTATTGCAGTCATCACATTTATCTGTTAGCTATTGCAGTCATCTTATATATCTGTTAGCTATTGCAGTCATCACATTTATCTGTTAGCTATTGCAGTCATCACATTTATCTGTTAGCTATTGCAGTCATCACATTTATCTTTTAAGATATTGCAGTCATCACATTTATCTGTTAGCTATTGCATTCATCTCATTTATTTGTTAGCTATTGCAATCATCACATTTATCTGTTAGTTATTGCAGTCATCACATTTATCTGTTAGCTATTGTAGTCATCACATATATCTGTTAGCTTTTGTCGTCATCTCATTTGTCTGTTAGCTATTACAGTCATCACATTTATCTGTTAGCTATTGCCGTCATCTCATTTATCTGTTAGCTATTGCAGTCATCACATTTATCTGTTAGCTATTGCAGTCATCACATTATCTGTTAGCTATTGCAGTCATCACATATATCTGTTAGCTATTTCAGTCATCACATTTATCTGTTAGCTATTGCAGTCATCACATTTATCTGTTAGTTATTGCAGTCATCACATTTATCTGTTAGCTGTTGCAGTCATCACATTTATCTGTTAGCTATTGCAGTCATCACATTTATCTTTTAAGATATTGCAATCATCACATTTATCTGTTAGTTATTGCAGTCATCACATTTATCTGTTAGCTATTGCAGTCATCACATTTATCTGTTAGCTATTGCAGTCATCACATTTATCTGTTAGTTATTGCAGTCATCACATTTATCTGTTAGCTATTGCAGTCATCACATGTATCTGTTAGCTATTGCCGTCATCTCATTTATCTGTTAGCTATTGCAGTCATCACATTTATCTGTTAGCTATTGCAGTCATCACATTTATCTGTTAGCTATTGCAGTCATCACATTTATCTGTTAGCTATTGCAGTCATCACATTTATCTGTTAGCTATTGCAGTCATCACATTTATCTGTTAGCTGTTGCAGTCATCACATTATCTGTTAGCTATTGCAGTCATCACATATATCTGTTAGCTATTTCAGTCATCACATTTATCTGTTAGCTATTGCAGTCATCACATTTATCTGTTAGTTATTGCAGTCATCACATTTATCTGTTAGCTATTGCAGTCATCACATTTATCTGTTAGCTATTGCAGTCATCACATTTATCTTTTAAGATATTGCAATCATCACATTTATCTGTTAGTTATTGCAGTCATCACATTTATCTGTTAGCTATTGCAGTCATCAGATTTATCTGTTAGCTATTGCAGTCATCACATTTATCTGTTAGTTATTGCAGTCATCACATTTATCTGTTAGCTATTGCAGTCATCACATGTATCTGTTAGCTATTGCCGTCATCTCATTTATCTGTTAGCTATTGCAGTCATCACATTTATCTGTTAGCTATTGCAGTCATCACATTTATCTGTTCGTTATTGCAGTCATCACATTTATCTGTTAGCTATTGCAGTCATCACATTTATCTGTTAACTATTGCAGTCATCACATTTATCTGTTAGCTATTGCAGTCATCACATTTATCTGTTAGCTATTGCAGTCATCACATTTATCTGTTAGCTATTGCAGTCATCACATTTATCTGTTAGCTGTTGCAGTCATCACATTTATCTGTTAGCTACTGCAGTCATCACATATATCTGTTAGCTAATGCAGTCATCACATTTATCTGTTCGCTACTGCAGTCATCACATATATCTGTTAGCTATTGCAGTCATCACATTTATCTGTTAGCTATTGCAGTCATCACATTTATCTGTTAGCTATTGCAGTCATCACATTTATCTGTTAGCTATTGCAGTCATCACATTTATCTGTTAACTATTGCAGTCATCACATTTATCTGTTAGCTATTGCAGTCATCACATTTATCTGTTAGCTATTGCAGTCATCACATTTATCTGTTAGCTATTGCAGTCATCACATTTATCTGTTAGCTGTTGCAGTCATCACATTTATCTGTTAGCTACTGCAGTCATCACATATATCTGTTAGCTATTGCAGTCATCACATTTATCTGTTCGCTACTGCAGTCATCACATATATCTGTTAGCTATTGCAGTCATCACATTTATCTGTTAGCTATTGCAGTCATCACATTTATCTGTTAGCTATTGCAGTCATCACATTTATCTGTTAGCTATTGCAGTCATCACATTTATCTGTTAGTTATTGCAGTCATCACATTTATCTGTTAGCTATTGCAGTCATCACATGTATCTGTTAGCTATTGCAGTCATCACATTTATCTGTTAGTTATTGCAGTCATCACATTTATCTGTTAGCTATTACAGTCATCACATTTATCTGTTGGCTATTTCAGTCATCACATATATCTGTTAGGTATTGCCGTCATCTCATTTATCTGTTAGCTATTGCAGTCATCACATTTATATGTTAGTTATTGCAGTCATCACATTTATCTGTTAGCTATTGCAGTCATCACAAATATCTGTTAGCTTTTGCCGTCATGTCATTTATCTGTTAGCTATTACAGTCATCACATTTATCTGTTAACTATTGCAGTCATCCCATTTATGTGTTAGCTATTGCAGTCATCACATTTATCTGTTAGCTATTGCAGTCATCACATTTATCTGTTAGCTATTGCACTCATCACATATATCTGTTAGCTATTGCAGTCATCACATTTATCTGTTAGCTATTGCAGTCATCACATTTATCTGTTAGCTATTGCAGTCATCACATTTATCTGTTAGCTATTGCAGTCATCTTATATATCTGTTAGCTATTGCAGTCATCACATTTATCTGTTAACTATTGCAGTCATCACATTTATCTGTTAGCTATTGCAGTCATCACATTTATCTGTTAGCTATTGCAGTCATCACATTTATCTGTTAGCTATTGCAGTCATCACATTTATCTGTTAGCTGTTGCAGTCATCACATTTATCTGTTAGCTACTACAGTCATCACATATATCTGTTAGCTATTGCAGTCATCACATTTATCTGTTCGCTAATGCAGTCATCACATATATCTGTTAGCTATTGCAGTCATCGCATTTATCTGTTAGCTATTGCAGTCATCACATTTATCTGTTAGCTATTGCATTCATCTCATTTATTTGTTAGCTATTGCAATCATCACATTTATCTGTTAGTTATTGCAGTCATCACATTTATCTGTTAGCTATTGTAGTCATCACATATATCTGTTAGCTTTTGTCGTCATCTCATTTGTCTGTTAGCTATTGCAGTCATCACATTTATCTGTTAGCTATTGCAGTCATCACATTTATCTTTTAAGATATTGCAATCATCACATTTATCTGTTAGTTATTGCAGTCATCACATTTATCTGTTAGCTATTGCAGTCATCAGATTTATCTGTTAGCTATTGCAGTCATCACATTTATCTGTTAGTTATTGCAGTCATCGAATTTATCTGTTAGCTATTGCAGTCATCACATGTATCTGTTAGCTATTGCCGTCATCTCATTTATCTGTTAGCTATTGCAGTCATCACATTTATCTGTTAGCTATTGCAGTCATCACATTTATCTGTTCGTTATTGCAGTCATCACATTTATCTGTTAGCTATTGCAGTCATCACATTTATCTGTTAACTATTGCAGTCATCACATTTATCTGTTAGCTATTGCAGTCATCACATTTATCTGTTAGCTATTGCAGTCATCACATTTATCTGTTAGCTATTGCAGTCATCACATTTATCTGTTAGCTGTTGCAGTCATCACATTTATCTGTTAGCTACTGCAGTCATCACATATATCTGTTAGCTATTGCAGTCATCACATTTATCTGTTCGCTACTGCAGTCATCACATATATCTGTTAGCTATTGCAGTCATCACATTTATCTGTTAGCTATTGCAGTCATCACATTTATCTGTTAGCTATTGCAGTCATCACATTTATCTGTTAGCTATTGCAGTCATCACATTTATCTGTTAGTTATTGCAGTCATCACATTTATCTGTTAGCTATTGCAGTCATCACATGTACCTGTTAGCTATTGCAGTCATCACATTTATCTGTTAGTTATTGCAGTCATCACATTTATCTGTTAGCTATTACAGTCATCACATTTATCTGTTGGCTATTTCAGTCATCACATATATCTGTTAGGTATTGCCGTCATCTCATTTATCTGTTAGCTATTGCAGTCATCACATTTATATGTTAGTTATTGCAGTCATCACATTTATCTGTTAGCTATTGCAGTCATCACAAATATCTGTTAGCTTTTGCCGTCATGTCATTTATCTGTTAGCTATTACAGTCATCACATTTATCTGTTAACTATTGCAGTCATCCCATTTATGTGTTAGCTATTGCAGTCATCACATTTATCTGTTAGCTATTGCAGTCATCACATTTATCTGTTAGCTATTGCACTCATCACATATATCTGTTAGCTATTGCAGTCATCACATTTATCTGTTAGCTATTGCAGTCATCACATTTATCTGTTAGCTATTGCAGTCATCACATTTATCTGTTAGCTATTGCAGTCATCACATTTATCTGTTAGCTATTGCAGTCATCACATTTATCTGTTAGCTATTGCAGTCATCACATTTATCTTTTAAGATATTGCAATCATCACATTTATCTGTTAGTTATTGCAGTCATCACATTTATCTGTTAGCTATTGCAGTCATCACATTTATCTGTTAGCTATTGGAGTCATCACATTTATCTGTTAGCTATTGCAGTCATCACATTTATCTGTTAGCTATAGCAGTCATCACATTTATCTGTTAGCTATTGCACTCATCACATATATCTGTTAGCTATTGCAGTCATCCCATTTATGTGTTAGCTATTGCAGTCATCACATTTATCTGTTAGCTATTGCAGTCATCACATTTATCTGTTAGCTATTGCACTCATCACATATATCTGTTAGCTATTGCAGTCATCACATTTATCTGTTAGCTATTGCAGTCATCACATTTATCTGTTCGCTATTGCAGTCATCACATTTATCTGTTAGCTATTGCAGTCATCTTATATATCTGTTAGCTATTGCAGTCATCTTATATATCTGTTAGCTATTGCAGTCATCACATTTATCTGTTAGCTATTGCAGTCATCACATTTATCTGTTAGCTATTGCAGTCATCACATTTATCTTTTAAGATATTGCAATCATCACATTTATCTGTTAGTTATTGCAGTCATCACATTTATCTGTTAGCTATTGCAGTCATCACATTTATCTGTTACTTATTGCAGTCATCACATTTATCTGTTAGCTATTGCTGTCATCACATTTATCTGTTAGCTATTGCAGTCATCACATTTATCTGTTAGCTATTGCAGTCATCCCATTTATCTGTTAGCTATAGCAGTCATCACATTTATCTGTTAGCTGTTGCAGTCATCACATTTATCTGTTTGCTACTGCAGTCATCACATATATCTGTTAGCTATTGCAGTCATCACATTTATCTGTTCGCTACTGCAGTCATCACATATATCTGTTAGCTATTGCAGTCATCACATTTATCTGTTAGCTATTGCAGTCATCACATTTATCTGTTAGCTATTGCAGTCATCACATTTATCTGTTAGCTATTGCAGTAATCACATTTATCTGTTAGTTATTGCAGTCATCACATTTATCTGTTAGCTATTGCAGTCATCACATTTATCTATTAGCTATTGCAGACATCACATTTATCTGTTAGCTATTGCAGTCAACACATTTATCTGTTAGCTATTGTAGTCATCACATTTATCTGTTAGCTATTGCAGTCATCACAGTTATCTGTTAGTTATTGCAGTCATCACATTTATCTATTAGATATTGCAGTCATTACATTTATCTGTTAGCTAATACAGTCATCATATTCATCTGTTAGCTATTGCAGTCATCACATATCTCTTAGCTATTGCATTCATCTCATTTATTTGTTAGCTATTGCAGTCATCACATTCATCTCTTAGCTATTGCAGTCATCACATATCTCTTAGATATTGCTTTCATCTCATTTATTTGTTAGCTATTGCAATCATCACATTTATCTGTTAGTTATTGCAGTCATCACATTTATCTGTTAGCTATTGCAGTCGTCACATATATCTGTTAGCTTTTGTCGTCATCTCATTTGTCTGTTAGCTATTACAGTCATCACATATATCTGTTAGCTATTGCCGTCATCTCATTTATCTGTTAGCTATTGCAGTCATCACATTTATCTGTTAGCTATTGCAGTCATCAAATTATCTGTTAGCTATTGCAGTCATCACATATATCTGTCAGTTATTGCAGTCATCACATTTATCTGTTAGCTATTGCAGTCGTCACATTTATCTGTTAGCTATTGCAGACATCACATTTATCTGTTAGCTATTGTAGTCATCACATATATCTGTTAGCTTTTGTCGTCATCTCATTTGTCTGTTAGCTATTACAGTCATCACATTTATCTGTTAGCTATTGCCGTCATCTCATTTATCTGTTAGCTATTGCAGTCATCACATTTATCTGTTAGCTATTGCAGTCATCACATTATCTGTTAGCTATTGCAGTCATCACATATATCTGTTAGCTATTTCAGTCATCACATTTATCTGTTAGCTATTGCAGTCATCACATTTATCTGTTAGTTATTGCAGTCATCACATTTATCTGTTAGCTATTGCAGTCATCACATTTATCTGTTAGCTATTGCAGTCATCACATTTATCTTTTAAGATATTGCAATCATCACATTTATCTGTTAGTTATTGCAGTCATCACATTTATCTGTTAGCTACTGCAGTCATCAGATTTACCTGTTAGCTATTGCAGTCATCACATTTATCTGTTAGTTATTGCAGTCATCACATTTATCTGTTAGCTATTGCAGTCATCACATGTATCTGTTAGCTATTGCCGTCATCTCATTTATCTGTTAGCTATTGCAGTCATCACATTTATCTGTTAGCTATTGCAGTCATCACATTTATCTGTTCGTTATTGCAGTCATCACATTTATCTGTTAGCTATTGCAGTCATCACATTTATCTGTTAACTATTGCAGTCATCACATTTATCTGTTAGCTATTGCAGTCATCACATTTATCTGTTAGCTATTGCAGTCATCACATTTATCTGTTAGCTATTGCAGACATCACATTTATCTGTTAGCTATTGTAGTCATCACATATATCTGTTAGCTTTTGTCGTCATCTAATTTGTCTGTTAGCTATTACAGTCATCACATTTATCTGTTAGCTATTGCCGTCATCTCATTTATCTGTTAGCTATTGCAGTCATCACATTTATCTGTTAGCTATTGCAGTCATCACATTATCTGTTAGCTATTGCAGTCATCACATATATCTGTTAGCTATTTCAGTCATCACATTTATCTGTTAGCTATTGCAGTCATCACATTTATCTGTTAGTTATTGCAGTCATCACATTTATCTGTTAGCTATTGCAGTCATCACATTTATCTGTTAGCTATTGCAGTCATCACATTTATCTGTTAGCTATTGCAGTCATCACATTTATCTTTTAAGATATTGCAATCATCACATTTATCTGTTAGTTATTGCAGTCATCACATTTATCTGTTAGCTATTGCAGTCATCAGATTTATCTGTTAGCTATTGCAGTCATCACATTTATCTGTTAGTTATTGCAGTCATCACATTTATCTGTTAGCTATTGCAGTCATCACATGTATCTGTTAGCTATTGCCGTCATCTCATTTATCTGTTAGCTATTGCAGTCATCACATTTATCTGTTAGCTATTGCAGTCATCACATTTATCTGTTCGTTATTGCAGTCATCACATTTATCTGTTAGCTATTGCAGTCATCACATTTATCTGTTAACTATTGCAGTCATCACATTTATCTGTTAGCTATTGCAGTCATCACATTTATCTGTTAGCTATTGCAGTCATCACATTTATCTGTTAGCTATTGCAGTCATCACATTTATCTGTTAGCTGTTGCAGTCATCACATTTATCTGTTAGCTACTGCAGTCATCACATATATCTGTTAGCTATTGCAGTCATCACATTTATCTGTTCGCTACTGCAGTCATCACATTTATCTGTTAGTTATTGCAGTCATCACATTTATCTGTTAGCTATTGCTGTCATCACATTTATCTGTTAGCTATTGCAGTCATCACATTTATCTGTTAGCTATTGCAGTCATCCCATTTATCTGTTAGCTATAGCAGTCATCACATTTATCTGTTAGCTGTTGCAGTCATCACATTTATCTGTTTGCTACTGCAGTCATCACATATATCTGTTAGCTATTGCAGTCATCACATTTATCTGTTCGCTACTGCAGTCATCACATATATCTGTTAGCTATTGCAGTCATCACATTTATCTGTTAGCTATTGCAGTCATCACATTTATCTGTTAGCTATTGCAGTCATCACATTTATCTGTTAGTTATTGCAGTCATCACATTTATCTGTTAGCTATTGCAGTCATCACATTTATCTATTAGCTATTGCAGACATCACATTTATCTGTTAGCTATTGCAGTCAACACATTTATCTGTTAGCTATTGTAGTCATCACATTTATCTGTTAGCTATTGCAGTCATCACAGTTATCTGTTAGTTATTGCAGTCATCACATTTATCTATTAGATATTGCAGTCATTACATTTATCTGTTAGCTAATACAGTCATCATATTCATCTGTTAGCTATTGCAGTCATCACATATCTCTTAGCTATTGCATTCATCTCATTTATTTGTTAGCTATTGCAGTCATCACATTCATCTCTTAGCTATTGCAGTCATCACATATCTCTTAGATATTGCTTTCATCTCATTTATTTGTTAGCTATTGCAATCATCACATTTATCTGTTAGTTATTGCAGTCATCACATTTATCTGTTAGCTATTGCAGTCGTCACATATATCTGTTAGCTTTTGTCGTCATCTCATTTGTCTGTTAGCTATTACAGTCATCACATATATCTGTTAGCTATTGCCGTCATCTCATTTATCTGTTAGCTATTGCAGTCATCACATTTATCTGTTAGCTATTGCAGTCATCAAATTATCTGTTAGCTATTGCAGTCATCACATATATCTGTCAGTTATTGCAGTCATCACATTTATCTGTTAGCTATTGCAGTCGTCACATTTATCTGTTAGCTATTGCAGACATCACATTTATCTGTTAGCTATTGTAGTCATCACATATATCTGTTAGCTTTTGTCGTCATCTCATTTGTCTGTTAGCTATTACAGTCATCACATTTATCTGTTAGCTATTGCCGTCATCTCATTTATCTGTTAGCTATTGCAGTCATCACATTTATCTGTTAGCTATTGCAGTCATCACATTATCTGTTAGCTATTGCAGTCATCACATATATCTGTTAGCTATTTCAGTCATCACATTTATCTGTTAGCTATTGCAGTCATCACATTTATCTGTTAGTTATTGCAGTCATCACATTTATCTGTTAGCTATTGCAGTCATCACATTTATCTGTTAGCTATTGCAGTCATCACATTTATCTTTTAAGATATTGCAATCATCACATTTATCTGTTAGTTATTGCAGTCATCACATTTATCTGTTAGCTACTGCAGTCATCAGATTTATCTGTTAGCTATTGCAGTCATCACATTTATCTGTTAGTTATTGCAGTCATCACATTTATCTGTTAGCTATTGCAGTCATCACATGTATCTGTTAGCTATTGCCGTCATCTCATTTATCTGTTAGCTATTGCAGTCATCACATTTATCTGTTAGCTATTGCAGTCATCACATTTATCTGTTCGTTATTGCAGTCATCACATTTATCTGTTAGCTATTGCAGTCATCACATTTATCTGTTAACTATTGCAGTCATCACATTTATCTGTTAGCTATTGCAGTCATCACATTTATCTGTTAGCTATTGCAGTCATCACATTTATCTGTTAGCTATTGCAGACATCACATTTATCTGTTAGCTATTGTAGTCATCACATATATCTGTTAGCTTTTGTCGTCATCTCATTTGTCTGTTAGCTATTACAGTCATCACATTTATCTGTTAGCTATTGCCGTCATCTCATTTATCTGTTAGCTATTGCAGTCATCACATTTATCTGTTAGCTATTGCAGTCATCACATTATCTGTTAGCTATTGCAGTCATCACATATATCTGTTAGCTATTTCAGTCATCACATTTATCTGTTAGCTATTGCAGTCATCACATTTATCTGTTAGTTATTGCAGTCATCACATTTATCTGTTAGCTATTGCAGTCATCACATTTATCTGTTAGCTATTGCAGTCATCACATTTATCTGTTAGCTATTGCAGTCATCACATTTATCTTTTAAGATATTGCAATCATCACATTTATCTGTTAGTTATTGCAGTCATCACATTTATCTGTTAGCTATTGCAGTCATCAGATTTATCTGTTAGCTATTGCAGTCATCACATTTATCTGTTAGTTATTGCAGTCATCACATTTATCTGTTAGCTATTGCAGTCATCACATGTATCTGTTAGCTATTGCCGTCATCTCATTTATCTGTTAGCTATTGCAGTCATCACATTTATCTGTTAGCTATTGCAGTCATCACATTTATCTGTTCGTTATTGCAGTCATCACATTTATCTGTTAGCTATTGCAGTCATCACATTTATCTGTTAACTATTGCAGTCATCACATTTATCTGTTAGCTATTGCAGTCATCACATTTATCTGTTAGCTATTGCAGTCATCACATTTATCTGTTAGCTACTGCAGTCATCACATATATCTGTTAGCTATTGCAGTCATCACATTTATCTGTTCGCTACTGCAGTCATCACATATATCTGTTAGCTATTGCAGTCATCACATTTATCTGTTCGCTACTGCAGTCATCACATATATCTGTTAGCTATTGCAGTCATCACATTGATCTGTTAGCTATTGCAGTCATCACATTTATCTGTTAGCTATTACAGTCATCACATTTATCTGTTGGCTATTTCAGTCATCACATATATCTGTTAGGTATTGCCGTCATCACAAATATCTGTTAGCTTTTGCCGTCATGTCATTTATCTGTTAGCTATTACAGTCATCACATTTATCTGTTAACTATTGCAGTCATCCCATTTATGTGTTAGCTATTGCAGTCATCACATTTATCTGTTAGCTATTGCAGTCATCACATTTATCTGTTAGCTATTGCACTCATCACATATATCTGTTAGCTATTGCAGTCATCACATTTATCTGTTAGCTATTGCAGTCATCACATTTATCTGTTAGCTATTGCAGTCATCTTATATATCTGTTAGCTATTGCAGTCATCACATTTATCTGTTAGCTATTGCAGTCATCACATTTATCTGTTAGCTATTGCAGTCATCACATTTATCTTTTAAGATATTGCAATCATCACATTTATCTGTTAGTTATTGCAGTCATCACATTTATCTGTTAGCTATTGCAGTCATCACATTTATCTGTTAGCTATTGCAGTCATCACATTTATCTGTTAGCTATTGCAGTCATCACATTTATCTGTTAGCTATTGCAGTCATCACATTTATCTGTTAGCTATTGCACTCATCACATATATCTGTTAGCTATTGCAGTCATCCCATTTATGTGTTAGCTATTGCAGTCATCACATTTATCTGTTAGCTATTGCAGTCATCACATTTATCTGTTAGCTATTGCACTTATCACATATATCTGTTAGCTATTGCAGTCATCACATTTATCTGTTAGCTACTGCAGTCATCACATTTATCTGTTAGCTATTGCAGTCATCACATTTATCTGTTAGCTATTGCAGTCATCTTATATATCTGTTAGCTATTGCAGTCATCACATTTATCTGTTAGCTATTGCAGTCATCACATTTATCTGTTAGCTATTGCAGTCATCACATTTATCTTTTAAGATATTGCAATCATCACATTTATCTGTTAGTTATTGCAGTCATCACATTTATCTGTTAGCTATTGCAGTCATCACATTTATCTGTTAGCTATTGCAGTCATCACATTTATCTGTTAGTTATTGCAGTCATCACATTTATCTGTTAGCTATTGCAGTCATCACATGTATCTGTTAGCTATTGCCGTCATCTCATTTATCTGTTAGCTATTGCAGTCATCACATTTATCTGTTAGCTATTGCAGTCATTACATTTATCTGTTAGCTATTGCTGTCATCACATTTATCTGTTAGCTATTGCAGTCATCACATTTATCTGTTAGCTATTGCAGTCATCCCATTTATCTGTTAGCTATAGCAGTCATCACATTTATCTGTTAGCTGTTGCAGTCATCACATTTATCTGTTAGCTACTGCAGTCATCACATATATCTGTTAGCTATTGCAGTCATCACATTTATCTGTTCGCTACTGCAGTCATCACATATATCTGTTAGCTATTGCAGTCATCACATTTATCTGTTAGCTATTGCAGTCATCACATTTATCTGTTAGCTATTGCAGTCATCACATTTATCTGTTAGCTATTGCAGTCATCACATTTATCTGTTAGTTATTGCAGTCATCACATTTATCTGTTAGCTATTGCAGTCATCACATTTATCTATTAGCTATTGCAGACATCACATTTATCTGTTAGCTATTGCAGTCATCACATTTATCTGTTAGCTATTGTAGTCATCACATTTATCTGTTAGCTATTGCAGTCATCACAGTTATCTGTTAGTTATTGCAGTCATCACATTTATCTATTAGCTATTGCAGTCATTACATTTATCTGTTAGCTAATACAGTCATCATATTCATCTGTTAGCTATTGCAGTCATCACATATCTCTTAGCTATTGCATTCATCTCATTTATTTGTTAGCTATTGCAGTCATCACATTCATCTCTTAGCTATTGCAGTCATCACATATCTCTTAGCTATTGCATTCATCTCATTTATTTGTTAGCTATTGCAATCATCACATTTATCTGTTAGTTATTGCAGTCATCACATTTATCTGTTAGCTATAGCAGTCGTCACATATATCTGTTAGCTTTTGTCGTCATCTCATTTGTCTGTTAGCTATTACAGTCATCACATTTATCTGTTAGCTATTGCCGTCATCTCATTTATCTGTTAGCTATTGCAGTCATCACATTTATCTGTTAGCTATTGCAGTCATCAAATTATCTGTTAGCTATTGCAGTCATCACATATATCTGTTAGTTTTTGCAGTCATCACATTTATCTGTTAGCTATTGCAGTCATCACATTTATCTATTAGCTATTGCAGACATCACATTTATCTGTTAGCTATTGCAGTCATCACATTTATCTGTTAGCTATTGTAGTCATCACATTTATCTGTTAGCTATTGCAGTCATCACAGTTATCTGTTAGTTATTGCAGTCATCACATTTATCTATTAGCTATTGCAGTCATTACATTTATCTGTTAGCTAATACAGTCATCATATTCATCTGTTAGCTATTGCAGTCATCACATATCTCTTAGCTATTGCATTCATCTCATTTATTTGTTAGCTATTGCAGTCATCACATTCATCTCTTAGCTATTGCAGTCATCACATATCTCTTAGCTATTGCATTCATCTCATTTATTTGTTAGCTATTGCAATCATCACATTTATCTGTTAGTTATTGCAGTCATCACATTTATCTGTTAGCTATTGCAGTCGTCACATATATCTGTTAGCTTTTGTCGTCATCTCATTTGTCTGTTAGCTATTACAGTCATCACATTTATCTGTTAGCTATTGCCGTCATCTCATTTATCTGTTAGCTATTGCAGTCATCACATTTATCTGTTAGCTATTGCAGTCATCAAATTATCTGTTAGCTATTGCAGTCATCACATATATCTGTTAGTTTTTGCAGTCATCACATTTATCTGTTAGCTATTGCAGTCATCACATTTATCTGTTAGCTATTGCAGACATCACATTTATCTGTTAGCTATTGTAGTCATCACATATATCTGTTAGCTTTTGTCGTCATCTCATTTGTCTGTTAGCTATTACAGTCATCACATTTATCTGTTAGCTATTGCCGTCATCTCATTTATCTGTTAGCTATTGCAGTCATCACATATATCTGTTAGCTATTGCAGTCATCACATTTATCTGTTAGCTATTGCAGTCATCACATTTATCTGTTAGCTATTGCAGTCATCACATTTATCTGTTAGCTATTGCAGTCATCACATTTATCTTTTAAGATATTGCAATCATCACATTTATCTGTTAGTTATTGCAGTCATCACATTTATCTGTTAGCTATTGCAGTCATCAGATTTATCTGTTAGCTATTGCAGTCATCACATTTATCTGTTAGTTATTGCAGTCATCACATTTATCTGTTAGCTATTGCAGTCATCACATGTATCTGTTAGCTATTGCCGTCATCTCATTTATCTGTTAGCTATTGCAGTCATCACATTTATCTGTTAGCTATTGCAGTCATCACATTTATCTGTTCGTTATTGCAGTCATCACATTTATCTGTTAGCTATTGCAGTCATCACATTTATCTGTTAACTATTGCAGTCATCACATTTATCTGTTAGCTATTGCAGTCATCACATTTATCTGTTAGCTATTGCAGTCATCACATTTATCTGTTAGCTATTGCAGTCATCACATTTATCTGTTAGCTGTTGCAGTCATCACATTTATCTGTTAGCTACTGCAGTCATCACATATATCTGTTAGCTATTGCAGTCATCACATTTATCTGTTCGCTACTGCAGTCATCACATATATCTGTTAGCTATTGCAGTCATCACATTTATCTGTTAGCTATTGCAGTCATCACATTTATCTGTTAGCTATTGCAGTCATCACATTTATCTGTTAGCTATTGCAGTCATCACATTTATCTGTTAGTTATTGCAGTCATCACATTTATCTGTTAGCTATTGCAGTCATCACATTTATCTGTTAGCTATTGCAGTCATCACATTTATCTGTTAGTTATTGCAGTCATCACATTGATCTGTTAGCTATTACAGTCATCACATTTATCTGTTGGCTATTTCAGTCATCACATATATCTGTTAGGTATTGCCGTCATCTCATTTATCTGTTAGCTATTGCAGTCATCACATTTATATGTTAGTTATTGCAGTCATCACATTTATCTGTTAGCTATTGCAGTCATCACAAATATCTGTTAGCTTTTGCCGTCATGTCATTTATCTGTTAGCTATTACTGTCATCACATTTATCTGTTAACTATTGCAGTCATCCCATTTATGTGTTAGCTATTACAGTCATCACATTTATCTGTTAGCTATTGTAGTCATCACATTTATCTGTTAGCTATTGCAGTCATCACATTTATCTGTTAGCTATTGCAGTCATCACATTTATCTGTTAGCTATTGCAGTCATCTTATATATCTGTTAGCTATTGCAGTCATCACATTTATCTGTTAGCTATTGCAGTCATCACATTTATCTGTTAGCTATTGCAGTCATCACATTTATCTTTTAAGATATTGCAATCATCACATTTATCTGTTAGTTATTGCAGTCATCACATTTATCTGTTAGCTATTGCAGTCATCACATTTATCTGTTAGCTATTGCAGTCATCACATTTATCTGTTAGTTATTGCAGTCATCACATTTATCTGTTAGCTATTGCAGTCATCACATGTATCTGTTAGCTATTGCCGTCATCTCATTTATCTGTTAGCTATTGCAGTCATCACATTTATCTGTTAGCTATTGCAGTCATCACATTTATCTGTTAGTTATTGCAGTCATCACATTTATCTGTTAGCTATTGCTGTCATCACATTTATCTGTTAGCTATTGCAGTCATCACATTTATCTGTTAGCTATTGCAGTCATCCCATTTATCTGTTAGCTATAGCAGTCATCACATTTATCTGTTAGCTGTTGCAGTCATCACATTTATCTGTTAGCTACTGCAGTCATCACATATATCTGTTAGCTATTGCAGTCATCACATTTATCTGTTCGCTACTGCAGTCATCACATATATCTGTTAGCTATTGCAGTCATCACATTTATCTGTTAGCTATTGCAGTCATCACATTTATCTGTTAGCTATTGCAGTCATCACATTTATCTGTTAGCTATTGCAGTCATCACATTTATCTGTTAGTTATTGCAGTCATCACATTTATCTGTTAGTTATTGCAGTCATCACATTTATCTATTAGCTATTGCAGACATCACATTTATCTGTTAGCTATTGCAGTCATCACATTTATCTGTTAGCTATTGTAGTCATCACATTTATCTGTTAGCTATTGCAGTCATCACAGTTATCTGTTAGTTATTGCAGTCATCACATTTATCTATTAGCTATTGCAGTCATTACATTTATCTGTTAGCTAATACAGTCATCATATTCATCTGTTAGCTATTGCAGTCATCACATATCTCTTAGCTATTGCATTCATCTCATTTATTTGTTAGCTATTGCAGTCATCACATTCATCTGTTAGCTATTGCAATCATCACATTTATCTGTTAGCTATTGCAGTCATCACATTTATCTGTTAGCTATTGCAGTCATCACATTTATCTTTTAAGATATTGCAATCATCACATTTATCTGTTAGTTATTGCAGTCATCACATTTATCTGTTAGCTATTGCAGTCATCACATTTATCTGTTAGCTATTGCAGTCATCACATTTATCTGTTAGTTATTGCAGTCATCACATTTATCTGTTAGCTATTGCAGTCATCACATGTATCTGTTAGCTATTGCCGTCATCTCATTTATCTGTTAGCTATTGCAGTCATCACATTTATCTGTTAGCTATTGCAGTCATCACATTTATCTGTTAGTTATTGCAGTCATCACATTTATCTGTTAGCTATTGCTGTCATCACATTTATCTGTTAGCTATTGCAGTCATCACATTTATCTGTTAGCTATTGCAGTCATCCCATTTATCTGTTAGCTATAGCAGTCATCACATTTATCTGTTAGCTGTTGCAGTCATCACATTTATCTGTTAGCTACTGCAGTCATCACATATATCTGTTAGCTATTGCAGTCATCACATTTATCTGTTCGCTACTGCAGTCATCACATATATCTGTTAGCTATTGCAGTCATCACATTTATCTGTTAGCTATTGCAGTCATCACATTTATCTGTTAGCTATTGCAGTCATCACATTTATCTGTTAGCTATTGCAGTCATCACATTTATCTGTTAGTTATTGCAGTCATCACATTTATCTGTTAGTTATTGCAGTCATCACATTTATCTATTAGCTATTGCAGACATCACATTTATCTGTTAGCTATTGCAGTCATCACATTTATCTGTTAGCTATTGTAGTCATCACATTTATCTGTTAGCTATTGCAGTCATCACAGTTATCTGTTAGTTATTGCAGTCATCACATTTATCTATTAGCTATTGCAGTCATTACATTTATCTGTTAGCTAATACAGTCATCATATTCATCTGTTAGCTATTGCAGTCATCACATATCTCTTAGCTATTGCATTCATCTCATTTATTTGTTAGCTATTGCAGTCATCACATTCATCTGTTAGCTATTGCAATCATCACATTTATCTGTTAGTTATTGCAGTCATCACATTTATCTGTTAGCTATTGCAGTCATCACATTTATCTGTTAGCTATTGCAGTCATCACATTTATCTGTTAGTTATTGCAGTCATCACATTTATCTGTTAGCTATTGCAGTCATCACATTTATCTATTAGCTATTGCAGACATCACATTTATCTGTTAGCTATTGCAGTCATCACATTTATCTGTTAGCTATTGTAGTCATCACATTTATCTGTTAGCTATTGCAGTCATCACAGTTATCTGTTAGTTATTGCAGTCATCACATTTATCTATTAGCTATTGCAGTCATTACATTTATCTGTTAGCTAATACAGTCATCATATTCATCTGTTAGCTATTGCAGTCATCACATATCTCTTAGCTATTGCATTCATCTCATTTATTTGTTAGCTATTGCAGTCATCACATTCATCTCTTAGCTATTGCAGTCATCACATATCTCTTAGCTATTGCATTCATCTCATTTATTTGTTAGCTATTGCAATCATCACATTTATCTGTTAGTTATTGCAGTCATCACATTTATCTGTTAGCTATTGCAGTCGTCACATATATCTGTTAGCTTTTGTCGTCATCTCATTTGTCTGTTAGCTATTACAGTCATCACATTTATCTGTTAGCTATTGCCGTCATCTCATTTATCTGTTAGCTATTGCAGTCATCACATTTATCTGTTAGCTATTGCAGTCATCAAATTATCTGTTAGCTATTGCAGTCATCACATATATCTGTTAGTTTTTGCAGTCATCACATTTATCTGTTAGCTATTGCAGTCATCACATTTATCTGTTAGCTATTGCAGATATCACATTTATCTGTTAGCTATTGTAGTCATCACATATATCTGTTAGCTTTTGTCGTCATCTCATTTGTCTGTTAGCTATTACAGTCATCACATTTATCTGTTAGCTATTGCCGTCATCTCATTTATCTGTTAGCTATTGCAGTCATCACATATATCTGTTAGCTATTGCAGTCATCACATTTATCTGTTAGCTATTGCAGTCATCACATTTATCTGTTAGCTATTGCAGTCATCACATTTATCTGTTAGCTATTGCAGTCATCACATTTATCTTTTAAGATATTGCAATCATCACATTTATCTGTTAGTTATTGCAGTCATCACATTTATCTGTTAGCTATTGCAGTCATCAGATTTATCTGTTAGCTATTGCAGTCATCACATTTATCTGTTAGTTATTGCAGTCATCACATTTATCTGTTAGCTATTGCAGTCATCACATGTATCTGTTAGCTATTGCCGTCATCTCATTTATCTGTTAGCTATTGCAGTCATCACATTTATCTGTTAGCTATTGCAGTCATCACATTTATCTGTTCGTTATTGCAGTCATCACATTTATCTGTTAGCTATTGCAGTCATCACATTTATCTGTTAGCTATTGCAGTCATCACATTTATCTGTTAGCTATTGCAGTCATCACATTTATCTGTTAGCTGTTGCAGTCATCACATTTATCTGTTAGCTACTGCAGTCATCACATATATCTGTTAGCTATTGCAGTCATCACATTTATCTGTTCGCTACTGCAGTCATCACATATATCTGTTAGCTATTGCAGTCATCACATTTATCTGTTAGCTATTGCAGTCATCACATTTATCTGTTAGCTATTGCAGTCATCACATTTATCTGTTAGCTATTGCAGTCATCACATTTATCTGTTAGTTATTGCAGTCATCACATTTATCTGTTAGCTATTGCAGTCATCACATTTATCTGTTAGCTATTGCAGTCATCACATTTATCTGTTAGTTATTGCAGTCATCACATTGATCTGTTAGCTATTACAGTCATCACATTTATCTGTTGGCTATTTCAGTCATCACATATATCTGTTAGGTATTGCCGTCATCTCATTTATCTGTTAGCTATTGCAGTCATCACATTTATATGTTAGTTATTGCAGTCATCACATTTATCTGTTAGCTATTGCAGTCATCACAAATATCTGTTAGCTTTTGCCGTCATGTCATTTATCTGTTAGCTATTACAGTCATCACATTTATCTGTTAACTATTGCAGTCATCCCATTTATGTGTTAGCTATTACAGTCATCACATTTATCTGTTAGCTATTGCAGTCATCACATTTATCTGTTAGCTATTGCACTCATCACATATATCTGTTAGCTATTGCAGTCATCACATTTATCTGTTAGCTATTGCAGTCATCACATTTATCTGTTAGCTATTGCAGTCATCACATTTATCTGTTAGCTATTGCAGTCATCTTATATATCTGTTAGCTATTGCAGTCATCACATTTATCTGTTAGCTATTGCAGTCATCACATTTATCTGTTAGCTATTGCAGTCATCACATTTATCTTTTAAGATATTGCAATCATCACATTTATCTGTTAGTTATTGCAGTCATCACATTTATCTGTTAGCTATTGCAGTCATCACATTTATCTGTTAGCTATTGCAGTCATCACATTTATCTGTTAGCTATTGCAGTCATCACATTTATCTGTTAGCTATTGCAGTCATCACATTTATCTGTTAGCTATTGCACTCATCACATATATCTGTTAGCTATTGCAGTCATCCCATTTATGTGTTAGCTATTGCAGTCATCACATTTATCTGTTAGCTATTGCAGTCATCACATTTATCTGTTAGCTATTGCACTCATCACATATATCTGTTAGCTATTGCAGTCATCACATTTATCTGTTAGCTATTGCAGTCATCACATTTATCTGTTAGCTATTGCAGTCATCACATTTATCTGTTAGCTATTGCAGTCATCTTATATATCTGTTAGCTATTGCAGTCATCACATTTATCTGTTAGCTATTGCAGTCATCACATTTATCTGTTAGCTATTGCAGTCATCACATTTATCTTTTAAGATATTGCAATCATCACATTTATCTGTTAGTTATTGCAGTCATCACATTTATCTGTTAGCTATTGCAGTCATCACATTTATCTGTTAGCTATTGCAGTCATCACATTTATCTGTTAGTTATTGCAGTCATCACATTTATCTGTTAGCTATTGCAGTCATCACATGTATCTGTTAGCTATTGCCGTCATCTCATTTATCTGTTAGCTATTGCAGTCATCACATTTATCTGTTAGCTATTGCAGTCATCACATTTATCTGTTAGTTATTGCAGTCATCACATTTATCTGTTAGCTATTGCTGTCATCACATTTATCTGTTAGCTATTGCAGTCATCACATTTATCTGTTAGCTATTGCAGTCATCCCATTTATCTGTTAGCTATAGCAGTCATCACATTTATCTGTTAGCTGTTGCAGTCATCACATTTATCTGTTAGCTACTGCAGTCATCACATATATCTGTTAGCTATTGCAGTCATCACATTTATCTGTTCGCTACTGCAGTCATCACATATATCTGTTAGCTATTGCAGTCATCACATTTATCTGTTAGCTATTGCAGTCATCACATTTATCTGTTAGCTATTGCAGTCATCACATTTATCTGTTAGCTATTGCAGTCATCACATTTATCTGTTAGTTATTGCAGTCATCACATTTATCTGTTAGTTATTGCAGTCATCACATTTATCTATTAGCTATTGCAGACATCACATTTATCTGTTAGCTATTGCAGTCATCACATTTATCTGTGAGCTATTGTAGTCATCACATTTATCTGTTAGCTATTGCAGTCATCACAGTTATCTGTTAGTTATTGCAGTCATCACATTTATCTATTAGCTATTGCAGTCATTACATTTATCTGTTAGCTAATACAGTCATCATATTCATCTGTTAGCTATTGCAGTCATCACATATCTCTTAGCTATTGCATTCATCTCATTTATTTGTTAGCTATTGCAGTCATCACATTCATCTGTTAGCTATTGCAATCATCACATTTATCTGTTAGTTATTGCAGTCATCACATTTATCTGTTAGCTATTGCTGTCATCACATATATCTGTTAGCTTTTGTCGTCATCTCATTTATCTGTTAGCTATTACAGTCATCACATTTATCTGTTAGATATTGCAGTCATCACATTTATCTGTTACCTATTGCAGTCATCACATTTATCTGTTAGCTATTGCAGTCATCACGTTTATCTGTTAGCTACTGCAGTCATCACATATATCTGTTAGCCATTGCAGTCATCACATTTACATGTTAGCTATTGCAGTCATCACATTTATATGTTAGTTATTGCAGTCATCACATTTATCTGTTAGCTATTGCAGTCATCACAAATATCTGTTAGCTTTTGCCGTCATCCCATTTATATGTTAGCTATTACAGTCATCACATTTATCTGTTAACTATTGCAGTCATCTCATTTATCTGTTAGCTATTGCAGTCATCACATTTATCTGTTAGCTATTGCAGTCATCACATTTATCTGTTAGCTATTGCAGTCATCACATATATCTGTTAGCTATTGCAGTCATCACATATATCTGTTAGCTATTGCAGTCATCACATTTATCTGTTAGCTATTGCAGTCATCACATTTATCTGTTAGCTATTGCAGTCATCACATTTATCTGTTAGCTATTGCAGTCATCTTATGTATCTGTTAGCTATTGCACTCATCACATTTATCTGTTAGCTATGCAGTCATCACATTTATCTGTTAGCTATTGCAGTCATCTTATATATATGTTAGCTATTGCAGCCATCACATTTATCTGTTAGCTTTTGCAGTCATCACATTTATCTGTTGGTTATTGCAGTCATCTCATTTATCTATTAGCTATTGCAGTCATTACATTTATCTGTTTGCTAATACAGTCATCACATTCATCTGTTAGCTATTGCAGTCATCACATATCTCTTAGCTATTGCATTCATCTCATTTATTTGTTAGCTATTGCAGTCATCACATTCATCTCTTAGCTATTGCAGTCATCACATATCTCTTAGCTATTTCATTCATCTCATTTATTTGTTAGCTATTGCAGTCATCACATTTATCTGTTAGCTATTGCAGTCATCACATTTATCTGTTAGCTATTGCAGTCATCACATTTATCTGTTAGCTATTGCAGTCATCACATTTATCTGTTAGCTATTGCAGTCATCACATTTATCTGTTAGCTATTGCAGTCATCACATTTATCTGTTAGCTACTGCAGTCATCACATATATCTGTTAGCCATTGCAGTCATCACATTTATCTGTTAGCTATTGCAGTCATCACATTTATATGTTAGTTATTGCAGTCATCACATTTATCTGTTAGCTATTGCAGTCATCACAAATATCTGTTAGCTTTTGCCGTCATCTCATTTATCTGTTAGCTATTACAGTCATCACATTTATCTGTTAACTATTGCAGCCATCTCATTTATCTGTTAGCTATTGCGGTCATCACATTTATCTGTTAGCTACTGCAGTCATCACATTTATCTGTTAGCTATTGCAGTCATCACATATATCTGTTAGCTATTGCAGTAATCACATATATCTGTTAGCTATTGCAGTCATCACATTTATCTGTTAGCTATTGCAGTCATCATATATATCTGTTAGCTATTGCAGTAATCACATATATCTGTTAGCTATTGCAGTCATCACATTTATCTGTTAGCTATTGCAGTCATCATATATATCTGTTAGCTATTGCAGTCATCACATTTATCTGTTAGCTATTGCAATCATCATATATATCTGTTAGCTATTGCAGTCATCACATTTATCTGTTAGCTATTGCAGTCATCACATGTATCTGTTAGCTATTGCCGTCATCTCATTTATCTGTTAGCTATTGCAGTCATCACATTTATCTGTTAGCTATTGCAGTCATCACATTTATCTGTTAGCTATTGCAGTCATCACATTTATCTGTTAGCTATTGCAGTCATCACATTTATCTGTTAGCTATTGCAGTCATCACATTTATCTGTTAGCTATTGCAGTCATCACATTTATCTGTTAGCTATTGCAGTCATCACATATATCTGTTAGCTATTGCAGTCATCACATATATCTGTTAGCTATTGCAGTCATCACATTTATCTGTTAGCTATTGCAGTCATCACATTTATCTGTTAGCTATTGCAGTCATCACATTTATCTGTTAGCTATTGCAGTCATCTTATGTATCTGTTAGCTATTGCACTCATCACATTTATCTGTTAGCTATGCAGTCATCACATTTATCTGTTAGCTATTGCAGTCATCTTATATATATGTTAGCTATTGCAGCCATCACATTTATCTGTTAGCTTTTGCAGTCATCACATTTATCTGTTGGTTATTGCAGTCATCTCATTTATCTATTAGCTATTGCAGTCATTACATTTATCTGTTTGCTAATACAGTCATCACATTCATCTGTTAGCTATTGCAGTCATCACATATCTCTTAGCTATTGCATTCATCTCATTTATTTGTTAGCTATTGCAGTCATCACATTCATCTCTTAGCTATTGCAGTCATCACATATCTCTTAGCTATTTCATTCATCTCATTTATTTGTTAGCTATTGCAGTCATCACATTTATCTGTTAGCTATTGCAGTCATCACATTTATCTGTTAGCTATTGCAGTCATCACATTTATCTGTTAGCTATTGCAGTCATCACATTTATCTGTTAGCTATTGCAGTCATCACATTTATCTGTTAGCTACTGCAGTCATCACATATATCTGTTAGCCATTGCAGTCATCACATTTATCTGTTAGCTATTGCAGTCATCACATTTATATGTTAGTTATTGCAGTCATCACATTTATCTGTTAGCTATTGCAGTCATCACAAATATCTGTTAGCTTTTGCCGTCATCTCATTTATCTGTTAGCTATTACAGTCATCACATTTATCTGTTAACTATTGCAGCCATCTCATTTATCTGTTAGCTATTGCGGTCATCACATTTATCTGTTAGCTACTGCAGTCATCACATTTATCTGTTAGCTATTGCAGTCATCACATATATCTGTTAGCTATTGCAGTAATCACATATATCTGTTAGCTATTGCAGTCATCACATTTATCTGTTAGCTATTGCAGTCATCATATATATCTGTTAGCTATTGCAGTAATCACATATATCTGTTAGCTATTGCAGTCATCACATTTATCTGTTAGCTATTGCAGTCATCATATATATCTGTTAGCTATTGCAGTCATCACATTTATCTGTTAGCTATTGCAATCATCATATATATCTGTTAGCTATTGCAGTCATCACATTTATCTGTTAGCTATTGCAGTCATCACATGTATCTGTTAGCTATTGCCGTCATCTCATTTATCTGTTAGCTATTGCAGTCATCACATTTATCTGTTAGCTATTGCAGTCATCACATTTATCTGTTAGCTATTGCAGTCATCACATTTATCTGTTAGCTATTTCAGTCATCACATTTATCTGTTAGCTATTGCAGTCATCACATAAATCTGTTAGCTTTTGCCGTCATCTTATTTATCTGTTAGCTATTGCAGTCATCACATTTATCTGTTAGTTATTGCAGTTATCACATTTATCTGTTAGCTATTACAGTCATCACATTTATAAGTTAGCTATTGCAGTCATCACATTTATCTGTTAGCTATTGCAGTCATCACATTTATCTATTGGCAATTTCAGTCATCACATATATCTGTTAGGTATTGCCGTCATCTCATTTATCTGTTAGCTATTGCAGTCATCACATTTATCTGTTAGCTATTGCAGTCATCACATTTATCTGTTAGCTATTGCAGTCATCACATTTATCTGTTATCTGTTAGCTGTTGCAGTCATCACATTTATCTGTTAGCTACTGCAGTCATCACATATATCTGTTAGCTATTGCAGTCATCACATTTATCTTTTCGCTACTGCAGTCATCACATATATCTGTTAGCTATTGCAGTCATCACATTTATCTGTTAGCTATTGCAGTCATCACATTTATCTGTTAGCTATTGCAGTCATCACATTTATCTGTTAGCTATTGCAGTCATCACATTTATCTGTTAGTTATTGTAGTCATCACATTTATCTGTCAGCTATTGCAGTCATCACATTAATCTGTTAGCTATTGCAGACATCACAAATATCTGTTAGCTTTTGCCGTCATCTCATTTATCTGTTAGCTATTACAGTCATCACATTTATCTGTTAACTATTGCAGCCATCTCATTTATCTGTTAGCTATTGCAGTCATCACATTTATCTGTTAGCTACTGCAGTCATCACATTTATCTGTTAGCTATTGCAGTCATCACATATATCTGTTAGCTATTGCAGTAATCACATATATCTGTTAGCTATTGCAGTCATCACATTTATCTGTTAGCTATTGCAGTCATCATATATATCTGTTAGCTATTGCAGTAATCACATATATCTGTTAGCTATTGCAGTCATCACATTTATCTGTTAGCTATTGCAGTCATCATATATATCTGTTAGCTATTGCAGTCATCACATTTATATGTTAGCTATTGCAGTCATCATATATATCTGTTAGCTATTGCAGTCATCACATTTATCTGTTAGCTATTGCAGTCATCACATGTATCTGTTAGCTATTGCCGTCATCTCATTTATCTGTTAGCTATTGCAGTCATCACATTTATCTGTTAGCTATTGCAGTCATCACATTTATCTGTTAGTTATTGCAGTCATCACATTTATCTGTTAGATATTGCAGTCATCACATTTATCTGTTAGCTATTGCAGTCATCACATAAATCTGTTAGCTTTTGCCGTCATCTTATTTATCTGTTAGCTATTACAGTCATCACATTTATCTGTTAACTATTGCAGTCATCTCATTTATCTGTTAGCTATTGCAGTCATCACATTTATCTGTTGGCTATTGCAGTCATCACATATATCTGTTAGGTGTTGCAGCCATCACATTTATCTGTTAGCTATTGCAGTCATCACAGTTATCTGTTAGTTATTGCAGTCATCACAGTTATCTGTTAGTTATTGCAGTCATCACAGTTATCTGTTAGTTATTGCAGTCATCACAGTTATCTGTTAGCTATTTCAGTCATCACATTTATCTGTTAGCTATTGCAGTCATCATATATATCTGTTACCTATTGCAGTCATCACATTTATCTGTTAGCTATTTCAGTCATAACATTTATCTGTTAGCTATTGCAGTCATCACATTTATCTGTTAGCTATTGCAGTCATCACATTTATCTGTTAGCTATTGCAGTCATCACATTTATCTGTTAGTTATTGCAGTTATCACATTTATCTGTTAGCTATTACAGTCATCACATTTATAAGTTAGCTATTGCAGTCATCACATTTATCTGTTAGCTATTGCAGTCATCACATTTATCTATTGGCTATTTCAGTCATCACATATATCTGTTAGGTATTGCCGTCATCTCATTTATCTGTTAGCTATTGCAGTCATCACATTTATCTGTTAGCTATTGCAGTCATCACAAATATCTGTTAGCTTTTGCCGTCATCTCATTTATCTGTTAGCTATTACAGTCATCACATTTATCTGTTAACTATTGCAGCCATCTCATTTATCTGTTAGCTATTGCAGTCATCACATTTATCTGTTAGCTACTGCAGTCATCACATTTATCTGTTAGCTATTGCAGTCATCACATATATCTGTTAGCTATTGCAGTAATCACATATATCTGTTAGCTATTGCAGTCATCACATTTATCTGTTAGCTATTGCAGTCATCATATATATCTGTTAGCTATTGCAGTAATCACATATATCTGTTAGCTATAGCAGTCATCACATTTATCTGTTAGCTATTGCAGTCATCATATATATCTGTTAGCTATTGCAGTCATCACATTTATCTGTTAGCTATTGCAGTCATCATATATATCTGTTAGCTATTGCAGTCATCACATTTATCTGTTAGCTATTGCAGTCATCACATGTATCTGTTAGCTATTGCCGTCATCTCATTTATCTGTTAGCTATTGCAGTCATCACATTTATCTGTTAGCTATTGCAGTCATCACATTTATCTGTTAGTTATTGCAGTCATCACATTTATCTGTTAGCTATTGCAGTCATCACATTTATCTGTTAGCTATTGCAGTCATCACATAAATCTGTTAGCTTTTGCCGTCATCTTATTTATCTGTTAGCTATTACAGTCATCGCATTTATCTGTTAACTATTGCAGTCATCACATTTATCTGTTAGCTATTGCAGTCATCTTATGTATCTGTTAGCTATTGCACTCATCACATTTATCTGTTAGCTATGCAGTCATCACATTTATCTGTTAGCTATTGCAGTCATCTTATATATATGTTAGCTATTGCAGCCATCACATTTATCTGTTAGCTTTTGCAGTCATCACATTTATCTGTTGGTTATTGCAGTCATCTCATTTATCTATTAGCTATTGCAGTCATTACATTTATCTGTTTGCTAATACAGTCATCACATTCATCTGTTAGCTATTGCAGTCATCACATATCTCTTAGCTATTGCATTCATCTCATTTATTTGTTAGCTATTGCAGTCATCACATTCATCTCTTAGCTATTGCAGTCATCACATATCTCTTAGCTATTTCATTCATCTCATTTATTTGTTAGCTATTGCAGTCATCACATTTATCTGTTAGCTATTGCAGTCATCACATTTATCTGTTAGCTATTGCAGTCATCACATTTATCTGTTAGCTATTGCAGTCATCACATTTATCTGTTAGCTATTGCAGTCATCACATTTATCTGTTAGCTATTGCAGTCATCACATTTATCTGTTAGCTACTGCAGTCATCACATATATCTGTTAGCCATTGCAGTCATCACATTTATCTGTTAGCTATTGCAGTCATCACATTTATATGTTAGTTATTGCAGTCATCACATTTATCTGTTAGCTATTGCAGTCATCACAAATATCTGTTAGCTTTTGCCGTCATCTCATTTATCTGTTAGCTATTACAGTCATCACATTTATCTGTTAACTATTGCAGCCATCTCATTTATCTGTTAGCTATTGCGGTCATCACATTTATCTGTTAGCTACTGCAGTCATCACATTTATCTGTTAGCTATTGCAGTCATCACATATATCTGTTAGCTATTGCAGTAATCACATATATCTGTTAGCTATTGCAGTCATCACATTTATCTGTTAGCTATTGCAGTCATCATATATATCTGTTAGCTATTGCAGTAATCACATATATCTGTTAGCTATTGCAGTCATCACATTTATCTGTTAGCTATTGCAGTCATCATATATATCTGTTAGCTATTGCAGTCATCACATTTATCTGTTAGCTATTGCAATCATCATATATATCTGTTAGCTATTGCAGTCATCACATTTATCTGTTAGCTATTGCAGTCATCACATGTATCTGTTAGCTATTGCCGTCATCTCATTTATCTGTTAGCTATTGCAGTCATCACATTTATCTGTTAGCTATTGCAGTCATCACATTTATCTGTTAGCTATTGCAGTCATCACATTTATCTGTTAGCTATTGCAGTCATCACATTTATCTGTTAGCTATTGCAGTCATCACATAAATCTGTTAGCTTTTGCCGTCATCTTATTTATCTGTTAGCTATTGCAGTCATCACATTTATCTGTTAGTTATTGCAGTTATCACATTTATCTGTTAGCTATTACAGTCATCACATTTATAAGTTAGCTATTGCAGTCATCACATTTATCTGTTAGCTATTGCAGTCATCACATTTATCTATTGGCAATTTCAGTCATCACATATATCTGTTAGGTATTGCCGTCATCTCATTTATCTGTTAGCTATTGCAGTCATCACATTTATCTGTTAGCTATTGCAGTCATCACATTTATCTGTTAGCTATTGCAGTCATCACATTTATCTGTTATCTGTTAGCTGTTGCAGTCATCACATTTATCTGTTAGCTACTGCAGTCATCACATATATCTGTTAGCTATTGCAGTCATCACATTTATCTTTTCGCTACTGCAGTCATCACATATATCTGTTAGCTATTGCAGTCATCACATTTATCTGTTAGCTATTGCAGTCATCACATTTATCTGTTAGCTATTGCAGTCATCACATTTATCTGTTAGCTATTGCAGTCATCACATTTATCTGTTAGTTATTGTAGTCATCACATTTATCTGTCAGCTATTGCAGTCATCACATTAATCTGTTAGCTATTGCAGACATCACAAATATCTGTTAGCTTTTGCCGTCATCTCATTTATCTGTTAGCTATTACAGTCATCACATTTATCTGTTAACTATTGCAGCCATCTCATTTATCTGTTAGCTATTGCAGTCATCACATTTATCTGTTAGCTACTGCAGTCATCACATTTATCTGTTAGCTATTGCAGTCATCACATATATCTGTTAGCTATTGCAGTAATCACATATATCTGTTAGCTATTGCAGTCATCACATTTATCTGTTAGCTATTGCAGTCATCATATATATCTGTTAGCTATTGCAGTAATCACATATATCTGTTAGCTATTGCAGTCATCACATTTATCTGTTAGCTATTGCAGTCATCATATATATCTGTTAGCTATTGCAGTCATCACATTTATCTGTTAGCTATTGCAGTCATCATATATATCTGTTAGCTATTGCAGTCATCACATTTATCTGTTAGCTATTGCAGTCATCACATGTATCTGTTAGCTATTGCCGTCATCTCATTTATCTGTTAGCTATTGCAGTCATCACATTTATCTGTTAGCTATTGCAGTCATCAGATTTATCTGTTAGTTATTGCAGTCATCACATTTATCTGTTAGATATTGCAGTCATCACATTTATCTGTTAGCTATTGCAGTCATCACATAAATCTGTTAGCTTTTGCCGTCATCTTATTTATCTGTTAGCTATTACAGTCATCACATTTATCTGTTAACTATTGCAGTCATCTCATTTATCTGTTAGCTATTGCAGTCATCACATTTATCTGTTGGCTATTGCAGTCATCACATATATCTGTTAGGTGTTGCAGCCATCACATTTATCTGTTAGCTATTGCAGTCATCACAGTTATCTGTTAGTTATTGCAGTCATCACAGTTATCTGTTAGTTATTGCAGTCATCACAGTTATCTGTTAGTTATTGCAGTCATCACAGTTATCTGTTAGCTATTTCAGTCATCACATTTATCTGTTAGCTATTGCAGTCATCATATATATCTGTTACCTATTGCAGTCATCACATTTATCTGTTAGCTATTTCAGTCATAACATTTATCTGTTAGCTATTGCAGTCATCACATTTATCTGTTAGCTATTGCAGTCATCACATTTATCTGTTAGCTATTGCAGTCATCACATTTATCTGTCAGTTATTGCAGTTATCACATTTATCTGTTAGCTATTACAGTCATCACATTTATAAGTTAGCTATTGCAGTCATCACATTTATCTGTTAGCTATTGCAGTCATCACATTTATCTATTGGCTATTTCAGTCATCACATATATCTGTTAGGTATTGCCGTCATCTCATTTATCTGTTAGCTATTGCAGTCATCACATTTATCTGTTAGCTATTGCAGTCATCACAAATATCTGTTAGCTTTTGCCGTCATCTCATTTATCTGTTAGCTATTACAGTCATCACATTTATCTGTTAACTATTGCAGCCATCTCATTTATCTGTTAGCTATTGCAGTCATCACATTTATCTGTTAGCTACTGCAGTCATCACATTTATCTGTTAGCTATTGCAGTCATCACATATATCTGTTAGCTATTGCAGTAATCACATATATCTGTTAGCTATTGCAGTCATCACATTTATCTGTTAGCTATTGCAGTCATCATATATATCTGTTAGCTATTGCAGTAATCACATATATCTGTTAGCTATAGCAGTCATCACATTTATCTGTTAGCTATTGCAGTCATCATATATATCTGTTAGCTATTGCAGTCATCACATTTATCTGTTAGCTATTGCAGTCATCATATATATCTGTTAGCTATTGCAGTCATCACATTTATCTGTTAGCTATTGCAGTCATCACATGTATCTGTTAGCTATTGCCGTCATCTCATTTATCTGTTAGCTATTGCAGTCATCACATTTATCTGTTAGCTATTGCAGTCATCACATTTATCTGTTAGTTATTGCAGTCATCACATTTATCTGTTAGCTATTGCAGTCATCACATTTATCTGTTAGCTATTGCAGTCATCACATAAATCTGTTAGCTTTTGCCGTCATCTTATTTATCTGTTAGCTATTACAGTCATCGCATTTATCTGTTAACTATTGCAGTCATCTCATTTATCTGTTAGCTATTGCAGTCATCACATTTATCTGTTGGCTATTGCAGTCATCACATATATCTGTTAGGTGTTGCAGCCATCACATTTATCTGTTAGCTATTGCAGTCATCACAGTTATCTGTTAGTTATTGCAGTCATCACAGTTATCTGTTAGTTATTGCAGTCATCACAGTTATCTGTTAGTTATTGCAGTCATCACAGTTATCTGTTAGCTATTTCAGTCATCACATTTATCTGTTAGCTATTGCAGTCATCATATATATCTGTTACCTATTGCAGTCATCACATTTATCTGTTAGCTATTTCAGTCATAACATTTATCTGTTAGCTATTGCAGTCATCACATTTATCTGTTAGCTATTGCAGTCATCACATTTATCTGTTAGCTATTGCAGTCATCACATTTATCTGTTAGTTATTGCAGTTATCACATTTATCTGTTAGCTATTACAGTCATCACATTTATAAGTTAGCTATTGCAGTCATCACATTTATCTGTTAGCTATTGCAGTCATCACATTTATCTATTGGCTATTTCAGTCATCACATATATCTGTTAGGTATTGCCGTCATCTCATTTATCTGTTAGCTATTGCAGTCATCACATTTATCTGTTAGCTATTGCAGTCATCACATTTATCTGTTAGCTATTGCAGTCATCACATTTATCTGTTATCTGTTAGCTGTTGCAGTCATCACATTTATCTGTTAGCTACTGCAGTCATCACATATATCTGTTAGCTATTGCAGTCATCACATTTATCTTTTCGCTACTGCAGTCATCACATATATCTGTTAGCTATTGCAGTCATCACATTTATCTGTTAGCTATTGCAGTCATCACATTTATCTGTTAGCTATTGCAGTCATCACATTTATCTGTTAGCTATTGCAGTCATCACATTTATCTGTTAGTTATTGTAGTCATCACATTTATCTGTCAGCTATTGCAGTCATCACATTAATCTGTTAGCTATTGCAGACATCACATTTATCTGTTAGCTATTGCAGTCATCACATTTATCTGTTAGCTATTGTAGTCATCACATTTATCTGTTAGCTATTGCAGTCATCACAGTTATCTGTTAGTTATTGCAGTCATCACATTTATCTGTTATCTATAGCAGTCATCACATATATCTGTTAGCTATTGCCGTCATCTCAATTATCTGTTAGCTATTGCCGTCATCACATTTATCTGTTAGCTATTGCAGTCATCACATTTATCTGTTAGTTATTGCAGCCATCACATATATCTGCTAGCTATTGCAGTCATCACATTTATCTGTTAGCTATTTCAGTCATCACATATATATGTTAGTTATTGCAGTCATCAAATTTATCTGTTAGCTATTGCAGTCATCACATTTATCTGTTAGTTATTGCAGCCATCACATATATCTGCTAGCTATTGCAGTCATCACATTTATCTGTTAGCTATCGCAGTCATCACATTTATCTGTTAGGTATTCCAGCCATCACATGTATCTGTTAGCTATTGCAGTCATCACATTTATCTGTTAGTTATTGCAGTCATCTCATTTATCTGTTAGCTATTGCAGTTATCACATTTATCTGTTGGTTATTGCAGTCATCTCATTTATCTATTAGCTATTGCAGTCATTACATTTATCTGTTAGCTAATACAATCATCACATTCATCTGTTAGCTATTGCAGTCATCACATATCTCTTAGCTATTGCATTCATCTCATTTATCTGTTAGCTATTGCATTCATCACATTTATCTGTTGGCTATTGCAGTCATCACATTTATCTGTTGGCTATTGCAGTCATCACATATATCTGTTAGGTGTTGCAGCCATCAAATTTATCTGTTAGCTATTGCAGTCATCACAGTTATCTGTTAGTTATTGCAGTCATCTCATTTATCTGTTAGCTATTGCAGTCATTACATTTATCTGTTAGCTATTGCAGTCATCACATTTATCTGTTAGCTATTTCAGTCATCACATTTATCTGTTAGCTATTGCAGTCATCATATATATCTGTTACCTATTGCAGTCATCACATTTATCTGTTAGCTATTTCAGTCATAACATTTATCTGTTAGCTATTGCAGTCATCACATTTATCTGTTAGCTATTGCAGTCATCACATTTATCTGTTAGCTATTGCAGTCATCACATTTATCTGTTAGTTATTGCAGTCATCACATTTATCTGTTAGCTATTACAGTCATCACATTTATCTGTTAGCTATTGCAGTCATCACATTTATCTGTTAGCTATTGCAGTCATCACATTTATCTATTGGCTATTTCAGTCATCACATATATCTGTTAGGTATTGCCGTCATCTCATTTATCTGTTAGCTATTGCAGTCATCACATTTATCTGTTAGCTATTGCAGTCATCACATTTATCTGTTAGCTATTGCAGTCATCACATTTATCTGTTATCTGTTAGCTGTTGCAGTCATCACATTTATCTGTTAGCTACTGCAGTCATCACATATATCTGTTAGCTATTGCAGTCATCACATTTATCTTTTCGCTACTGCAGTCATCACATATATCTGTTAGCTATTGCAGTCATCACATTTATCTGTTAGCTATTGCAGTCATCACATTTATCTGTTAGCTATTGCAGTCATCACATTTATCTGTTAGCTATTGCAGTCATCACATTTATCTGTTAGTTATTGCAGTCATCACATTTATCTGTCAGCTATTGCAGTCATCACATTAATCTGTTAGCTATTGCAGACATCACATTTATCTGTTAGCTACTGCAGTCATCACATATATCTGTTAGCTATTGCAGTCATCACATTTATCTTTTCGCTACTGCAGTCATCACATATATCTGTTAGCTATTGCAGTCATCACATTTATCTGTTAGCTATTGCAGTCATCACATTTATCTGTTAGCTATTGCAGTCATCACATTTATCTGTTAGCTATTGCAGTCATCACATTTATCTGTTAGCTATTGCAGTCATCACATTTATCTGTTATCTGTTAGCTGTTGCAGTCATCACATTTATCTGTTAGCTACTGCAGTCATCACATATATCTGTTAGCTATTGCAGTCATCACATTTATCTTTTCGCTACTGCAGTCATCACATATATCTGTTAGCTATTGCAGTCATCACATTTATCTGTTAGCTATTGCAGTCATCACATTTATCTGTTAGCTATTGCAGTCATCACATTTATCTGTTAGCTATTGCAGTCATCACATTTATCTGTTAGTTATTGCAGTCATCACATTTATCTGTCAGCTATTGCAGTCATCACATTAATCTGTTAGCTATTGCAGACATCACATTTATCTGTTAGCTATTGTAGTCATCACATTTATCTGTTAGCTATTGCAGTCATCACATTTATCTGTTAGTTATTGCAGTCATCACATTTATCTGTCAGCTATTGCAGTCATCACATTAATCTGTTAGCTATTGCAGTCATCACATTTATCTGTTAGCTATTGCAGTCATCACATTAATCTGTTAGTTATTGCAGCCATCACATATATCTGCTAGCTATTGCAGTCATCACATTTATCTGTTAGCTATTTCAGTCATCACATATATATGTTAGTTATTGCAGTCATCACATTTATCTGTTAGCTATTGCAGTCATCACATTTATCTGTTAGTTATTGCAGCCATCACATTTATCTGTTAGCTATTGCAGTCATCACATTTATCTGTTAGCTATTGCAGTCATCACATTTATCTGTTAGCTATTGCAGTCATCACATTTATCTGTTAGCTATTTCAGTCATCACGTACTTCTGTTAGGTAATGCAGCCATCACATTTATCTGTTAGCTTTTGCAGTCATCACATTTATCTGTTGGTTATTGCAGTCATCTCATTTATCTATTAGCTATTGCAGTCATTACATTTATCTGTTAGCTAATACAGTCATCACATTCATCTGTTAGCTATTGCAGTCATCACATATCTCTTAGCTATTGCATTCATCTCATTTATTTGTTAACTATTGCAGTCATCACATTCATCTCTTAGCTATTGCAGTCATCACATATCTCTTAGCTATTGCATTCATCTCATTTATTTGTTAGCTATTGCAGTCATCACATTTATCTGTTAGCTATTGCAGTCATCACATTTATCTGTTAGCTATTGCAGTCATCACATTTATCTGTTAGCTATTGCAGTCATCACATTTATCTGTTAGTTATTGCAGTTATCACATTTATCTGTTAGCTATTACAGTCATCACATTTATCTGTTAGCTATTGCAGTCATCACATTTATCTATTGGCTATTTCAGTCATCACATATATCTGTTAGGTATTGCCGTCATCTCATTTATCTGTTAGCTATTGCAGTCATCACATTTATCTGTTAGCTATTGCAGTCATCACATTTATCTGTTAGCTATTGCAGTCATCACATTTATCTGTTATCTGTTAGCTGTTGCAGTCATCACATTTATCTGTTAGCTACTGCAGTCATCACATATATCTGTTAGCTATTGCAGTCATCACATTTATCTTTTCGCTACTGCAGTCATCACATATATCTGTTAGCTATTGCAGTCATCACATTAATCTGTTAGCTATTGCAGACATCACATTTATCTGTTAGCTATTGTAGTCATCACATTTATCTGTTAGCTATTGCAGTCATCACATTTATCTGTTAGTTATTGCAGTCATCACATTTATCTGTCAGCTATTGCAGTCATCACATTTATTTGTTAGCTATTGCAGTCATCACATTTATCTGTTAGCTATTGCAGTCATCACATTTATCTGTTAGCTATTGCAGTCATCACATTTATCTGTTAGCTATTGCAGTCATCACATTTATCTGTTATCTGTTAGCTGTTGCAGTCATCACATTTATCTGTTAGCTACTGCAGTCATCACATATATCTGTTAGCTATTGCAGTCATCACATTTATCTTTTCGCTACTGCAGTCATCACATATATCTGTTAGCTATTGCAGTCATCACATTTATCTGTTAGCTATTGCAGTCATCACATTTATCTGTTAGCTATTGCAGTCATCACATTTATCTGTTAGCTATTGCAGTCATCACATTTATCTGTTAGTTATTGCAGTCATCACATTTATCTGTCAGCTATTGCAGTCATCACATTAATCTGTTAGCTATTGCAGACATCACATTTATCTGTTAGCTATTGTAGTCATCACATTTATCTGTTAGCTATTGCAGTCATCACATTTATCTGTTAGTTATTGCAGTCATCACATTTATCTGTCAGCTATTGCAGTCATCACATTAATCTGTTAGCTATTGCAGTCATCACATTTATCTGTTAGCTATTGCAGTCATCACATTAATCTGTTAGTTATTGCAGCCATCACATATATCTGCTAGCTATTGCAGTCATCACATTTATCTGTTAGCTATTTCAGTCATCACATATATATGTTAGTTATTGCAGTCATCACATTTATCTGTTAGCTATTGCAGTCATCACATTTATCTGTTAGTTATTGCAGCCATCACATATATCTGCTAGCTATTGCAGTCATCACATTTATCTGTTAGCTATTTCAGTCATCACGTACTTCTGTTAGGTAATGCAGCCATCACATTTATCTGTTAGCTTTTGCAGTCATCACATTTATCTGTTGGTTATTGCAGTCATCTCATTTATCTATTAGCTATTGCAGTCATTACATTTATCTGTTAGCTAATACAGTCATCACATTCATCTGTTAGCTATTGCAGTCATCACATATCTCTTAGCTATTGCATTCATCTCATTTATTTGTTAACTATTGCAGTCATCACATTCATCTCTTAGCTATTGCAGTCATCACATATCTCTTAGCTATTGCATTCATCTCATTTATTTGTTAGCTATTGCAGTCATCACATTTATCTGTTAGCTATTGCAGTCATCACATTTATCTGTTAGCTATTGCAGTCATCACATTTATCTGTTAGCTATTGCAGTCATCACATTTATCTGTTAGTTATTGCAGTTATCACATTTATCTGTTAGCTATTACAGTCATCACATTTATCTGTTAGCTATTGCAGTCATCACATTTATCTATTGGCTATTTCAGTCATCACATATATCTGTTAGGTATTGCCGTCATCTCATTTATCTGTTAGCTATTGCAGTCATCACATTTATCTGTTAGCTATTGCAGTCATCACATTTATCTGTTATCTGTTAGCTGTTGCAGTCATCACATTTATCTGTTAGCTACTGCAGTCATCACATATATCTGTTAGCTATTGCAGTCATCACATTTATCTTTTCGCTACTGCAGTCATCACATATATCTGTTAGCTATTGCAGTCATCACATTTATCTGTTAGCTATTGCAGTCATCACATTTATCTGTTAGCTATTGCAGTCATCACATTTATCTGTTAGCTATTGCAGTCATCACATTTATCTGTTAGTTATTGCAGTCATCACATTTATCTGTCAGCTATTGCAGTCATCACATTAATCTGTTAGCTATTGCAGACATCACATTTATCTGTTAGCTACTGCAGTCATCACATATATCTGTTAGCTATTGCAGTCATCACATTTATCTTTTCGCTACTGCAGTCATCACATATATCTGTTAGCTATTGCAGTCATCACATTTATCTGTTAGCTATTGCAGTCATCACATTTATCTGTTAGCTATTGCAGTCATCACATTTATCTGTTAGCTATTGCAGTCATCACATTTATCTGTTAGCTATTGCAGTCATCACATTTATCTGTTATCTGTTAGCTGTTGCAGTCATCACATTTATCTGTTAGCTACTGCAGTCATCACATATATCTGTTAGCTATTGCAGTCATCACATTTATCTTTTCGCTACTGCAGTCATCACATATATCTGTTAGCTATTGCAGTCATCACATTTATCTGTTAGCTATTGCAGTCATCACATTTATCTGTTAGCTATTGCAGTCATCACATTTATCTGTTAGCTATTGCAGTCATCACATTTATCTGTTAGTTATTGCAGTCATCACATTTATCTGTCAGCTATTGCAGTCATCACATTAATCTGTTAGCTATTGCAGACATCACATTTATCTGTTAGCTATTGTAGTCATCACATTTATCTGTTAGCTATTGCAGTCATCACATTTATCTGTTAGTTATTGCAGTCATCACATTTATCTGTCAGCTATTGCAGTCATCACATTAATCTGTTAGCTATTGCAGTCATCACATTTATCTGTTAGCTATTGCAGTCATCACATTAATCTGTTAGTTATTGCAGCCATCACATATATCTGCTAGCTATTGCAGTCATCACATTTATCTGTTAGCTATTTCAGTCATCACATATATATGTTAGTTATTGCAGTCATCACATTTATCTGTTAGCTATTGCAGTCATCACATTTATCTGTTAGTTATTGCAGCCATCACATATATCTGCTAGCTATTGCAGTCATCACATTTATCTGTTAGCTATTTCAGTCATCACGTACTTCTGTTAGGTAATGCAGCCATCACATTTATCTGTTAGCTTTTGCAGTCATCACATTTATCTGTTGGTTATTGCAGTCATCTCATTTATCTATTAGCTATTGCAGTCATTACATTTATCTGTTAGCTAATACAGTCATCACATTCATCTGTTAGCTATTGCAGTCATCACATATCTCTTAGCTATTGCATTCATCTCATTTATTTGTTAACTATTGCAGTCATCACATTCATCTCTTAGCTATTGCAGTCATCACATATCTCTTAGCTATTGCATTCATCTCATTTATTTGTTAGCTATTGCAGTCATCACATTTATCTGTTAGCTATTGCAGTCATCACATTTATCTGTTAGCTATTGCAGTCATCACATTTATCTGTTAGCTATTGCAGTCATCACATTTATCTGTTAGTTATTGCAGTTATCACATTTATCTGTTAGCTATTACAGTCATCACATTTATCTGTTAGCTATTGCAGTCATCACATTTATCTATTGGCTATTTCAGTCATCACATATATCTGTTAGGTATTGCCGTCATCTCATTTATCTGTTAGCTATTGCAGTCATCACATTTATCTGTTAGCTATTGCAGTCATCACATTTATCTGTTAGCTATTGCAGTCATCACATTTATCTGTTATCTGTTAGCTGTTGCAGTCATCACATTTATCTGTTAGCTACTGCAGTCATCACATATATCTGTTAGCTATTGCAGTCATCACATTTATCTTTTCGCTACTGCAGTCATCACATATATCTGTTAGCTATTGCAGTCATCACATTAATCTGTTAGCTATTGCAGACATCACATTTATCTGTTAGCTATTGTAGTCATCACATTTATCTGTTAGCTATTGCAGTCATCACATTTATCTGTTAGTTATTGCAGTCATCACATTTATCTGTCAGCTATTGCAGTCATCACATTTATTTGTTAGCTATTGCAGTCATCACATTTATCTGTTAGCTATTGCAGTCATCACATTAATCTGTTAGTTATTGCAGCCATCACATATATCTGCTAGCTATTGCAGTCATCACATTTATCTGTTAGCTATTTCAGTCATCACATATATATGTTAGTTATTGCAGTCATCACATTTATCTGTTAGCTATTGCAGTCATCACATTTATCTGTTAGTTATTGCAGCCATCACATATATCTGCTAGCTATTGCAGTCATCACATTTATCTGTTAGCTATTTCAGTCATCACGTACTTCTGTTAGGTAATGCAGCCATCACATTTATCTGTTAGCTTTTGCAGTCATCACATTTATCTGTTGGTTATTGCAGTCATCTCATTTATCTATTAGCTATTGCAGTCATTACATTTATCTGTTAGCTAATACAGTCATCACATTCATCTGTTAGCTATTGCAGTCATCACATATCTCTTAGCTATTGCATTCATCTCATTTATTTGTTAACTATTGCAGTCATCACATTCATCTCTTAGCTATTGCAGTCATCACATATCTCTTAGCTATTGCATTCATCTCATTTATTTGTTAGCTATTGCAGTCATCACATTTATCTGTTAGCTATTGCAGTCATCACATTTATCTGTTAGCTATTGCAGTCATCACATTTATCTGTTAGCTATTGCAGTCATCACATTTATCTGTTAGTTATTGCAGTTATCACATTTATCTGTTAGCTATTACAGTCATCACATTTATCTGTTAGCTATTGCAGTCATCACATTTATCTATTGGCTATTTCAGTCATCACATATATCTGTTAGGTATTGCCGTCATCTCATTTATCTGTTAGCTATTGCAGTCATCACATTTATCTGTTAGCTATTGCAGTCATCACATTTATCTGTTAGCTATTGCAGTCATCACATTTATCTGTTATCTGTTAGCTGTTGCAGTCATCACATTTATCTGTTAGCTACTGCAGTCATCACATATATCTGTTAGCTATTGCAGTCATCACATTTATCTTTTCGCTACTGCAGTCATCACATATATCTGTTAGCTATTGCAGTCATCACATTAATCTGTTAGCTATTGCAGACATCACATTTATCTGTTAGCTATTGTAGTCATCACATTTATCTGTTAGCTATTGCAGTCATCACATTTATCTGTTAGTTATTGCAGTCATCACATTTATCTGTCAGCTATTGCAGTCATCACATTTATTTGTTAGCTATTGCAGTCATCACATTTATCTGTTAGCTATTGCAGTCATCACATTTATCTGTTAGCTATTGCAGTCATCACATTTATCTGTTAGCTATTGCAGTCATCACATTTATCTGTTATCTGTTAGCTGTTGCAGTCATCACATTTATCTGTTAGCTACTGCAGTCATCACATATATCTGTTAGCTATTGCAGTCATCACATTTATCTTTTCGCTACTGCAGTCATCACATATATCTGTTAGCTATTGCAGTCATCACATTTATCTGTTAGCTATTGCAGTCATCACATTTATCTGTTAGCTATTGCAGTCATCACATTTATCTGTTAGCTATTGCAGTCATCACATTTATCTGTTAGTTATTGCAGTCATCACATTTATCTGTCAGCTATTGCAGTCATCACATTAATCTGTTAGCTATTGCAGACATCACATTTATCTGTTAGCTATTGTAGTCATCACATTTATCTGTTAGCTATTGCAGTCATCACATTTATCTGTTAGTTATTGCAGTCATCACATTTATCTGTCAGCTATTGCAGTCATCACATTAATCTGTTAGCTATTGCAGTCATCACATTTATCTGTTAGCTATTGCAGTCATCACATTAATCTGTTAGTTATTGCAGCCATCACATATATCTGCTAGCTATTGCAGTCATCACATTTATCTGTTAGCTATTTCAGTCATCACATATATATGTTAGTTATTGCAGTCATCACATTTATCTGTTAGCTATTGCAGTCATCACATTTATCTGTTAGTTATTGCAGCCATCACATATATCTGCTAGCTATTGCAGTCATCACATTTATCTGTTAGCTATTTCAGTCATCACGTACTTCTGTTAGGTAATGCAGCCATCACATTTATCTGTTAGCTTTTGCAGTCATCACATTTATCTGTTGGTTATTGCAGTCATCTCATTTATCTATTAGCTATTGCAGTCATTACATTTATCTGTTAGCTATTGCAGTCATCACATTTATCTGTTATCTGTTAGCTGTTGCAGTCATCACATTTATCTGTTAGCTACTGCAGTCATCACATATATCTGTTAGCTATTGCAGTCATCACATTTATCTTTTCGCTACTGCAGTCATCACATATATCTGTTAGCTATTGCAGTCATCACATTTATCTGTTAGCTATTGCAGTCATCACATTTATCTGTTAGCTATTGCAGTCATCACATTTATCTGTTAGCTATTGCAGTCATCACATTTATCTGTTAGTTATTGCAGTCATCACATTTATCTGTCAGCTATTGCAGTCATCACATTAATCTGTTAGCTATTGCAGACATCACATTTATCTGTTAGCTATTGTAGTCATCACATTTATCTGTTAGCTATTGCAGTCATCACATTTATCTGTTAGTTATTGCAGTCATCACATTTATCTGTCAGCTATTGCAGTCATCACATTAATCTGTTAGCTATTGCAGTCATCACATTTATCTGTTAGCTATTGCAGTCATCACATTAATCTGTTAGTTATTGCAGCCATCACATATATCTGCTAGCTATTGCAGTCATCACATTTATCTGTTAGCTATTTCAGTCATCACATATATATGTTAGTTATTGCAGTCATCACATTTATCTGTTAGCTATTGCAGTCATCACATTTATCTGTTAGTTATTGCAGCCATCACATATATCTGCTAGCTATTGCAGTCATCACATTTATCTGTTAGCTATTTCAGTCATCACGTACTTCTGTTAGGTAATGCAGCCATCACATTTATCTGTTAGCTTTTGCAGTCATCACATTTATCTGTTGGTTATTGCAGTCATCTCATTTATCTATTAGCTATTGCAGTCATTACATTTATCTGTTAGCTAATACAGTCATCACATTCATCTGTTAGCTATTGCAGTCATCACATATCTCTTAGCTATTGCATTCATCTCATTTATTTGTTAACTATTGCAGTCATCACATTCATCTCTTAGCTATTGCAGTCATCACATATCTCTTAGCTATTGCATTCATCTCATTTATTTGTTAGCTATTGCAGTCATCACATTTATCTGTTAGCTATTGCAGTCATCACATTTATCTGTTAGCTATTGCAGTCATCACATTTATCTGTTAGCTATTGCAGTCATCACATTTATCTGTTAGTTATTGCAGTTATCACATTTATCTGTTAGCTATTACAGTCATCACATTTATCTGTTAGCTATTGCAGTCATCACATTTATCTATTGGCTATTTCAGTCATCACATATATCTGTTAGGTATTGCCGTCATCTCATTTATCTGTTAGCTATTGCAGTCATCACATTTATCTGTTAGCTATTGCAGTCATCACATTTATCTGTTAGCTATTGCAGTCATCACATTTATCTGTTATCTGTTAGCTGTTGCAGTCATCACATTTATCTGTTAGCTACTGCAGTCATCACATATATCTGTTAGCTATTGCAGTCATCACATTTATCTTTTCGCTACTGCAGTCATCACATATATCTGTTAGCTATTGCAGTCATCACATTAATCTGTTAGCTATTGCAGACATCACATTTATCTGTTAGCTATTGTAGTCATCACATTTATCTGTTAGCTATTGCAGTCATCACATTTATCTGTTAGTTATTGCAGTCATCACATTTATCTGTCAGCTATTGCAGTCATCACATTAATCTGTTAGCTATTGCAGACATCACATTTATCTGTTAGCTATTGTAGTCATCACATTTATCTGTTAGCTATTGCAGTCATCACAGTTATCTGTTAGTTATTGCAGTCATCACATTTATCTGTTATCTATAGCAGTCATCACATATATCTGTTAGCTATTGCCGTCATCTCAATTATCTGTTAGCTATTGCAGTCATCACATTTATCTGTTAGCTATTGCAGTCATCACATTAATCTGTTAGTTATTGCAGCCATCACATATATCTGCTAGCTATTGCAGTCATCACATTTATCTGTTAGCTATTTCAGTCATCACATATATATGTTAGTTATTGCAGTCATCACATTTATCTGTTAGCTATTGCAGTCATCACATTTATCTGTTAGTTATTGCAGCCATCACATATATCTGCTAGCTATTGCAGTCATCACATTTATCTGTTAGCTATTTCAGTCATCACGTACTTCTGTTAGGTAATGCAGCCATCACATTTATCTGTTAGCTTTTGCAGTCATCACATTTATCTGTTGGTTATTGCAGTCATCTCATTTATCTATTAGCTATTGCAGTCATTACATTTATCTGTTAGCTAATACAGTCATCACATTCATCTGTTAGCTATTGCAGTCATCACATATCTCTTAGCTATTGCATTCATCTCATTTATTTGTTAGCTATTGCAGTCATCACATTCATCTCTTAGCTATTGCAGTCATCACATATCTCTTAGCTATTGCATTCATCTCATTTATTTGTTAGGTATTGCAGTCATCACATTTATCTGTTAGCTATTGCAGTCATCACATTTATCTGTTAGCTATTGCAGTCATCACATTTATCTGTTAGCTATTGCAGTCATCACATTTATCTGTTAGTTATTGCAGTTATCACATTTATCTGTTAGCTATTACAGTCATCACATTTATCTGTTAGCTATTGCAGTCATCACATTTATCTGTTAGCTATTGCAGTCATCACATTTATCTATTGGCTATTTCAGTCATCACATATATCTGTTAGGTATTGCCGTCATCTCATTTATCTGTTAGCTATTGCAGTCATCACATTTATCTGTTAGCTATTGCAGTCATCACATTTATCTGTTAGCTATTGCAGTCATCACATTTATCTGTTATCTGTTAGCTGTTGCAGTCATCACATTTATCTGTTAGCTACTGCAGTCATCACATATATCTGTTAGCTATTGCAGTCATCACATTTATCTTTTCGCTACTGCAGTCATCACATATATCTGTTAGCTATTGCAGTCATCACATTTATCTGTTAGCTATTGCAGTCATCACATTTATCTGTTAGCTATTGCAGTCATCACATTTATCTGTTAGCTATTGCAGTCATCACATTTATCTGTTAGTTATTGCAGTCATCACATTTATCTGTCAGCTATTGCAGTCATCACATTAATCTGTTAGCTATTGCAGACATCACATTTATCTGTTAGCTATTGCAGTCATCACATTTATCTGTTAGCTATTGTAGTCATCACATTTATCTGTTAGCTATTGCAGTCATCACATTTATCTGTTAGCTATTGCAGTCATCACATTTATCTGTTAGTTATTGCAGTCATCACATTTATCTGTTAGCTATTACAGTCATCACATTTATCTGTTAGCTATTGCAGTCATCACATTTATCTGTTAGCTATTGCAGTCATCACATTTATCTATTGGCTATTTCAGTCATCACATATATCTGTTAGGTATTGCCGTCATCTCATTTATCTGTTAGCTATTGCAGTCATCACATTTATCTGTTAGCTATTGCAGTCATCACATTTATCTGTTAGCTATTGCAGTCATCACATTTATCTGTTATCTGTTAGCTGTTGCAGTCATCACATTTATCTGTTAGCTACTGCAGTCATCACATATATCTGTTAGCTATTGCAGTCATCACATTTATCTTTTCGCTACTGCAGTCATCACATATATCTGTTAGCTATTGCAGTCATCACATTTATCTGTTAGCTATTGCAGTCATCACATTTATCTGTTAGCTATTGCAGTCATCACATTTATCTGTTAGCTATTGCAGTCATCACATTTATCTGTTAGTTATTGCAGTCATCACATTTATCTGTCAGCTATTGCAGTCATCACATTAATCTGTTAGCTATTGCAGACATCACATTTATCTGTTAGCTATTGCAGTCATCACATTTATCTGTTAGCTATTGTAGTCATCACATTTATCTGTTAGCTATTGCAGTCATCACATTTATCTGTTAGCTATTGCAGTCATCACATTTATCTGTTAGTTATTGCAGTCATCACATTTATCTGTCAGCTATTGCAGTCATCCATTAATCTGTTAGCTATTGCAGTCATCACATTTATCTGTTAGCTATTGCAGTTATCACATTTATCTGTTAGGTATTGTAGTCATCACATTTATCTGTTAGTTATTGCAGTCATCACATTTATCTGTCAGCTATTGCAGTCATCACATTAATCTGTTAGCTATTGCAGACATCACATTTAACTGTTAGCTATTGTAGTCATCACATTTATCTGTTAGCTATTGCAGTCATCACAGTTATCTGTTAGTTATTGCAGTCATCACATTTATCTGTTATCTATAGCAGTCATCACATATATCTGTTAGCTATTGCCGTCATCTCAATTATCTGTTAGCTATTGCAGTCATCACATTTATCTGTTAGCTATTGCAGTCATCACATTTATCTGTTAGTTATTGCAGCCATCACATATATCTGCTAGCTATTGCAGTCATCACATTTATCTGTTATCTGTTAGCTGTTGCAGTCATCACATTTATCTGTTAGCTACTGCAGTCATCACATATATCTGTTAGCTATTGCAGTCATCACATTTATCTTTTCGCTACTGCAGTCATCACATATATCTGTTAGCTATTGCAGTCATCACATTTATCTGTTAGCTATTGCAGTCATCACATTTATCTGTTAGCTATTGCAGTCATCACATTTATCTGTTAGCTATTGCAGTCATCACATTTATCTGTTAGTTATTGCAGTCATCATATTTATCTGTCAGCTATTGCAGTCATCAAATTAATCTGTTAGCTATTGCAGACATCACATTTATCTGTTAGCTATTGCAGTCATCACATTTATCTGTTAGCTATTGTAGTCATCACATTTATCTGTTATCTATAGTAGTCATCACATATATCTGTTAGCTATTGCCGTCATCTCAATTATCTGTTAGCTATTGCAGTCATCACATTTATCTGTTAGCTATTGCAGTCATCACATTTATCTGTTAGTTATTGCAGCCATCACATATATCTGCTAGCTATTGCAGTCATCACATTTATCTGTTAGCTATTTCAGTCATCACATATATATGTTAGTTATTGCAGTCATCACATTTATCTGTTAGCTATTGCAGTCATCACATTTATCTGTTAGTTATTGCAGCCATCACATATATCTGCTAGCTATTGCAGTCATCACATTTATCTGTTAGCTATCGCAGTCATCACATTTATCTGTTAGGTATTCCAGCCATCACATGTATCTGTTAGCTATTGCAGTCATCACATTTATCTGTTAGTTATTGCAGTCATCTGATTTATCTGTTAGCTATTGCAGTTATCACATTTATCTGTTGGTTATTGCAGTCATCTCATTTATCTATTAGCTATTGCAGTCATTACATTTATCTGTTAGCTAATACAGTCATCACATTCATCTGTTAGCTGTTGCAGTCATCACATATCTCTTAGCTATTGCATTCATCTCATTTATCTGTTAGCTATTGCAGTCATCACATTTATCTGTTGGCTATTGCAGTCATCACATTTATCTGTTGGCTATTGCAGTCATCACATATATCTGTTAGGTGTTGCAGCCATCAAATTTATCTGTTAGCTATTGCAGTCATCACAGTTATCTGTTAGTTATTGCAGTCATCTCATTTATCTGTTAGCTATTGCAGTCATTACATTTATCTGTTAGCTATTGCAGTCATCACATTTATCTGTTAGCTATTTCAGTCATCACATTTATCTGTTAGCTATTGCAGTCATCATATATATCTGTTACCTATTGCAGTCATCACATTTATCTATTAGCTATTTCAGTCATAACATTTATCTGTTAGCTATTGCAGTCATCACATTTATCTGTTAGCTATTGCAGTCATCACATTTATCTGTTAGCTATTGCAGTCATCACATTTATCTGTTAGTTATTGCAGTCATCACATTTATCTGTTAGCTATTACAGTCATCACATTTATCTGTTAGCTATTACAGTCATCACATTTATCTGTTAGCTATTGCAGTCATCACATTTATCTATTGGCTATTTCAGTCATCACATATATCTGTTAGGTATTTCCGTCATCTCATTTATCTGTTAGCTATTGCAGTCATCACATTTATCTGTTAGCTATTGCAGTCATCACATTTATTTGTTAGCTATTGCAGTCATCACATTTATCTGTTATCTGTTAGCTGTTGCAGTCATCACATTTATCTGTTAGCTACTGCAGTCATCACATATATCTGTTAGCTATTGCAGTCATCACATTTATCTGTTAGCTATTGCAGTCATCACATTTATCTGTTAGCTATTGCAGTCATCACATTTATCTGTTAGCTATTGCAGTCATCACATTTATCTGTTAGTTATTGCAGTCATCACATTTATCTGTCAGCTATTGCAGTCATCACATTAATCTGTTAGCTATTGCAGACATCACATTTATCTGTTAGCTATTGTAGTCATCACATTTATCTATTGGCTATTTCAGTCATCACATTATCTGTTAGCTATTGCAGTCATCACATATATCTGTTAGCTATTTCAGTCATCACATTTATCTGTTAGCTATTGCCGTCATCTCATTTATCTGTTAGCTATTGCAGTCATCACATTTATCTGTTAGCTATTGCAGTCATCACATTTATCTGTTAGCTATTGCAGTCATCACATTTATCTGTTATCTGTTAGCTGTTGCAGTCATCACATTTATCTGTTAGCTACTGCAGTCATCACATATATCTGTTAGCTATTGCAGTCATCACATTTATCTTTTCGCTACTGCAGTCATCACATATATCTGTTAGCTATTGCAGTCATCACATTTATCTATTAGCTATTGCAGTCATCACATTTATCTGTTAGCTATTGCAGTCATCACATTTATCTGTTAGCTATTGCAGTCATCACATTTATCTGTTAGTTCTTGCAGTCATCACATTTATCTGTCAGCTATTGCAGTCATCACATTAATCTGTTAGCTATTGCAGACATCACATTTATCTGTTAGCTATTGCAGTCATCACATTTATCTGTTAGCTATTGTAGTCATCACATTTATCTGTTAGCTATTGCAGTCATCACATTTATCTGTTAGCTATTGCAGTCATCACATTTATCTGTTAGTTATTGCAGTCATCACATTTATCTGTCAGCTATTGTAGTCATCACATTTATCTGTTAGCTATTGCAGTCATCACATTTATCTGTTAGTTATTGCAGTCATCACATTTATCTGTCAGCTATTGCAGTCATCACATTAATCTGTTAGCTATTGCAGACATCACATTTATCTGTTAGCTATTGTAGTCATCACATTTATCTGTTAGCTATTGCAGTCATCACAGTTATCTGTTAGTTATTGCAGTCATCACATTTATCTGTTATCTATAGCAGTCATCACATATATCTGTTAGCTATTGCCGTCATCTCAATTATCTGTTAGCTATTGCAGTCATCACATTTATCTGTTAGCTATTGCAGTCATCACATTTATCTGTTAGTTATTGCAGCCATCACATATATCTGCTAGCTATTGCAGTCATCACATTTATCTGTTAGCTATTTCAGTCATCACATATATATGTTAGTTATTGCAGTCATCACATTTATCTGTTAGCTATTGCAGTCATCACATTTATCTGTTAGTTATTGCAGCCATCACATATATCTGCTAGCTATTGCTGTCATCACATTTATCTGTTAGCTATTTCAGTCATCACGTACTTCTGTTAGGTAATGCAGCCATCACATTTATCTGTTAGCTTTTGCAGTCATCACATTTATCTGTTGGTTATTGCAGTCATCTCATTTATCTAGTAGCTATTGCAGTCATTACATTTATCTGTTAGCTAATACAGTCATCACATTCATCTGTTAGCTATTGCAGTCATCACATATCTCTTAGCTATTGCATTCATCTCATTTATTTGTTAGCTATTGCAGTCATCACATTCATCTCTTAGCTATTGCAGTCATCACATATCTCTTAGCTATTGCATTCATCTCATTTATTTGTTAGCTATTGCAGTCATCACATTTATCTGTTAGCTATTGCAGTCATCACATTTATCTGTTAGCTATTGCAGTCATCACATTTATCTGTTAGTTATTGCAGTCATCACATTTATCTGTCAGCTATTGCAGTCATCACATGTATCTGTTAGCTATTGCAGTCATCACATTTATCTGTTAGCTATTGCAGTCATCATATTTATCTGTTAGCTATTGCATTCATCACATTTATCTGTTAGTTATTGCAGTCATCGCATTTATCTGTTAGCTATTGTAGTCATCATATTTATCTGTTAGCTATTGCAGACATCACATTCATCTGGTAGCTATTGCAATCATCACATTTATCTGTTAGTTATTCCAGTCATCACATTTATCTGTTAGCTATTGCTGTCATCACATATATCTGTTAGCTTTTGTCGTCATCTCATTTATCTGTTAGCTATTACAGTCAGCACATTTATCTGTTAGCTATTGCAGTCATCACATTTATCTGTTAGCTATTGCAGTCATCACATTTATCTGTTAGTTATTGCAGTCATCACATTTATCTGTTAGTTATTGCAGTCATCACATTTATCTGTCAGCTATTGCAGTCATCACATTAATCTGTTAGCTATTGCAGACATCACATTTATCTGTTAGCTATTGTAGTCATCACATTTATCTATTGGCTATTTCAGTCATCACATTATCTGTTAGCTATTGCAGTCATCACATATATCTGTTAGCTATTTCAGTCATCACATTTATCTGTTAGCTATTGCCGTCATCTCATTTATCTGTTAGCTATTGCAGTCATCACATTTATCTGTTAGCTATTGCAGTCATCACATTTATCTGTTAGCTATTGCAGTCATCACATTTATCTGTTATCTGTTAGCTGTTGCAGTCATCACATTTATCTGTTAGCTACTGCAGTCATCACATATATCTGTTAGCTATTGCAGTCATCACATTTATCTTTTCGCTACTGCAGTCATCACATATATCTGTTAGCTATTGCAGTCATCACATTTATCTATTAGCTATTGCAGTCATCACATTTATCTGTTAGCTATTGCAGTCATCACATTTATCTGTTAGCTATTGCAGTCATCACATTTATCTGTTAGTTCTTGCAGTCATCACATTTATCTGTCAGCTATTGCAGTCATCACATTAATCTGTTAGCTATTGCAGACATCACATTTATCTGTTAGCTATTGCAGTCATCACATTTATCTGTTAGCTATTGTAGTCATCACATTTATCTGTTAGCTATTGCAGTCATCACATTTATCTGTTAGCTATTGCAGTCATCACATTTATCTGTTAGTTATTGCAGTCATCACATTTATCTGTCAGCTATTGTAGTCATCACATTTATCTGTTAGCTATTGCAGTCATCACATTTATCTGTTAGTTATTGCAGTCATCACATTTATCTGTCAGCTATTGCAGTCATCACATTAATCTGTTAGCTATTGCAGACATCACATTTATCTGTTAGCTATTGTAGTCATCACATTTATCTGTTAGCTATTGCAGTCATCACAGTTATCTGTTAGTTATTGCAGTCATCACATTTATCTGTTATCTATAGCAGTCATCACATATATCTGTTAGCTATTGCCGTCATCTCAATTATCTGTTAGCTATTGCAGTCATCACATTTATCTGTTAGCTATTGCAGTCATCACATTTATCTGTTAGTTATTGCAGCCATCACATATATCTGCTAGCTATTGCAGTCATCACATTTATCTGTTAGCTATTTCAGTCATCACATATATATGTTAGTTATTGCAGTCATCACATTTATCTGTTAGCTATTGCAGTCATCACATTTATCTGTTAGTTATTGCAGCCATCACATATATCTGCTAGCTATTGCTGTCATCACATTTATCTGTTAGCTATTTCAGTCATCACGTACTTCTGTTAGGTAATGCAGCCATCACATTTATCTGTTAGCTTTTGCAGTCATCACATTTATCTGTTGGTTATTGCAGTCATCTCATTTATCTAGTAGCTATTGCAGTCATTACATTTATCTGTTAGCTAATACAGTCATCACATTCATCTGTTAGCTATTGCAGTCATCACATATCTCTTAGCTATTGCATTCATCTCATTTATTTGTTAGCTATTGCAGTCATCACATTCATCTCTTAGCTATTGCAGTCATCACATATCTCTTAGCTATTGCATTCATCTCATTTATTTGTTAGCTATTGCAGTCATCACATTTATCTGTTAGCTATTGCAGTCATCACATTTATCTGTTAGCTATTGCAGTCATCACATTTATCTGTTAGTTATTGCAGTCATCACATTTATCTGTCAGCTATTGCAGTCATCACATGTATCTGTTAGCTATTGCAGTCATCACATTTATCTGTTAGCTATTGCAGTCATCATATTTATCTGTTAGCTATTGCATTCATCACATTTATCTGTTAGTTATTGCAGTCATCGCATTTATCTGTTAGCTATTGTAGTCATCATATTTATCTGTTAGCTATTGCAGACATCACATTCATCTGGTAGCTATTGCAATCATCACATTTATCTGTTAGTTATTCCAGTCATCACATTTATCTGTTAGCTATTGCTGTCATCACATATATCTGTTAGCTTTTGTCGTCATCTCATTTATCTGTTAGCTATTACAGTCAGCACATTTATCTGTTAGCTATTGCAGTCATCACATTTATCTGTTAGCTATTGCAGTCATCACATTTATCTGTTAGTTATTGCAGTCATCACATTTATCTGTTAGCTATTGCAGTCATCACATATATCTGTTAGCTATTGCAGTCATCACATTTATCTGTTGGTTATTGCAGTCATCTCATTTATCTATTAGCTATTGCAGTAATTACATTTATCTGTTAGCTAATACAGTCATCACATTCATCTGTTAGCTATTGCAGTCATCACATATCTCTTAGCTATTGCATTCATCTCATTTATTTGTTAGCTATTGCAGTCATCACATTCATCTCTTAGCTATTGCAGTCATCACATATCTCTTAGCTATTTCATTCATCTCATTTATTTGTTAGCTATTGCAGTCATCACATTTATCTGTTAGCTATTGCAGTCATCACATTTATCTGTTAGTTATTCCAGTCATCACATTTATCTGTTAGCTATTGCTGTCATCACATATATCTGTTAGCTTTTGTCGTCATCTCATTTATCTGTTAGCTATTACAGTCAGCACATTTATCTGTTAGCTATTGCAGTCATCACATTTATCTGTTAGCTATTGCAGTCATCACATTTATCTGTTAGTTATTGCAGTCATCACATTTATCTGTTAGCTATTGCAGTCATCACATTTATCTGTTAGCTATTGCAGTCATCACATATATCTGTTAGCTATTGCAGTCATCACATTTATCTGTTGGTTATTGCAGTCATCTCATTTATCTATTAGCTATTGCAGTAATTACATTTATCTGTTAGCTAATACAGTCATCACATTCATCTGTTAGCTATTGCAGTCATCACATATCTCTTAGCTATTGCATTCATCTCATTTATTTGTTAGCTATTGCAGTCATCACATTCATCTCTTAGCTATTGCAGTCATCACATATCTCTTAGCTATTTCATTCATCTCATTTATTTGTTAGCTATTGCAGTCATCACATTTATCTGTTAGCTATTGCAGTCATCACATTTATCTGTTGGCTATTGCAGTCATCACATTTATCTGTTGGCTATTGCAGTCATCACATATATCTGTTAGGTGTTGCAGCCATCAAATTTATCTGTTAGCTATTGCAGTCATCACAGTTATCTGTTAGTTATTGCAGTCATCTCATTTATCTGTTAGCTATTGCAGTCATTACATTTATCTGTTAGCTATTGCAGTCATCACATTTATCTGTTAGCTATTGCAGTCATCACATTTATCTGTTAGCTATTGCAGTCATCATATATATCTGTTACCTATTGCAGTCATCACATTTATCTATTAGCTATTTCAGTCATAACATTTATCTGTTAGCTATTGCAGTCATCACATTTATCTGTTAGCTATTGCAGTCATCACATTTATCTGTTAGCTATTGCAGTCATCACATTTATCTGTTAGTTATTGCAGTCATCACATTTATCTGTTAGCTATTACAGTCATCACATTTATCTGTTAGCTATTACAGTCATCACATTTATCTGTTAGCTATTGCAGTCATCACATTTATCTATTGGCTATTTCAGTCATCACATATATCTGTTAGGTATTTCCGTCATCTCATTTATCTGTTAGCTATTGCAGTCATCACATTTATCTGTTAGCTATTGCAGTCATCACATTTATTTGTTAGCTATTGCAGTCATCACATTTATCTGTTATCTGTTAGCTGTTGCAGTCATCACATTTATCTGTTAGCTACTGCAGTCATCACATATATCTGTTAGCTATTGCAGTCATCACATTTATCTGTTAGCTATTGCAGTCATCACATTTATCTGTTAGCTATTGCAGTCATCACATTTATCTGTTAGCTATTGCAGTCATCACATTTATCTGTTAGTTATTGCAGTCATCACATTTATCTGTCAGCTATTGCAGTCATCACATTAATCTGTTAGCTATTGCAGACATCACATTTATCTGTTAGCTATTGTAGTCATCACATTTATCTATTGGCTATTTCAGTCATCACATTATCTGTTAGCTATTGCAGTCATCACATATATCTGTTAGCTATTTCAGTCATCACATTTATCTGTTAGCTATTGCCGTCATCTCATTTATCTGTTAGCTATTGCAGTCATCACATTTATCTGTTAGCTATTGCAGTCATCACATTTATCTGTTAGCTATTGCAGTCATCACATTTATCTGTTATCTGTTAGCTGTTGCAGTCATCACATTTATCTGTTAGCTACTGCAGTCATCACATATATCTGTTAGCTATTGCAGTCATCACATTTATCTTTTCGCTACTGCAGTCATCACATATATCTGTTAGCTATTGCAGTCATCACATTTATCTATTAGCTATTGCAGTCATCACATTTATCTGTTAGCTATTGCAGTCATCACATTTATCTGTTAGCTATTGCAGTCATCACATTTATCTGTTAGTTCTTGCAGTCATCACATTTATCTGTCAGCTATTGCAGTCATCACATTAATCTGTTAGCTATTGCAGACATCACATTTATCTGTTAGCTATTGCAGTCATCACATTTATCTGTTAGCTATTGTAGTCATCACATTTATCTGTTAGCTATTGCAGTCATCACATTTATCTGTTAGCTATTGCAGTCATCACATTTATCTGTTAGTTATTGCAGTCATCACATTTATCTGTCAGCTATTGTAGTCATCACATTTATCTGTTAGCTATTGCAGTCATCACATTTATCTGTTAGTTATTGCAGTCATCACATTTATCTGTCAGCTATTGCAGTCATCACATTAATCTGTTAGCTATTGCAGACATCACATTTATCTGTTAGCTATTGTAGTCATCACATTTATCTGTTAGCTATTGCAGTCATCACAGTTATCTGTTAGTTATTGCAGTCATCACATTTATCTGTTATCTATAGCAGTCATCACATATATCTGTTAGCTATTGCCGTCATCTCAATTATCTGTTAGCTATTGCAGTCATCACATTTATCTGTTAGCTATTGCAGTCATCACATTTATCTGTTAGTTATTGCAGCCATCACATATATCTGCTAGCTATTGCAGTCATCACATTTATCTGTTAGCTATTTCAGTCATCACATATATATGTTAGTTATTGCAGTCATCACATTTATGTGTTAGCTATTGCAGTCATCACATTTATCTGTTAGTTATTGCAGCCATCACATATATCTGCTAGCTATTGCTGTCATCACATTTATCTGTTAGCTATTTCAGTCATCACGTACTTCTGTTAGGTAATGCAGCCATCACATTTATCTGTTAGCTTTTGCAGTCATCACATTTATCTGTTGGTTATTGCAGTCATCTCATTTATCTAGTAGCTATTGCAGTCATTACATTTATCTGTTAGCTAATACAGTCATCACATTCATCTGTTAGCTATTGCAGTCATCACATATCTCTTAGCTATTGCATTCATCTCATTTATTTGTTAGCTATTGCAGTCATCACATTCATCTCTTAGCTATTGCAGTCATCACATATCTCTTAGCTATTGCATTCATCTCATTTATTTGTTAGCTATTGCAGTCATCACATTTATCTGTTAGCTATTGCAGTCATCACATTTATCTGTTAGCTATTGCAGTCATCACATTTATCTGTTAGTTATTGCAGTCATCACATTTATCTGTCAGCTATTGCAGTCATCACATGTATCTGTTAGCTATTGCAGTCATCACATTTATCTGTTAGCTATTGCAGTCATCATATTTATCTGTTAGCTATTGCATTCATCACATTTATCTGTTAGTTATTGCAGTCATCGCATTTATCTGTTAGCTATTGTAGTCATCATATTTATCTGTTAGCTATTGCAGACATCACATTCATCTGGTAGCTATTGCAATCATCACATTTATCTGTTAGTTATTCCAGTCATCACATTTATCTGTTAGCTATTGCTGTCATCACATATATCTGTTAGCTTTTGTCGTCATCTCATTTATCTGTTAGCTATTACAGTCAGCACATTTATCTGTTAGCTATTGCAGTCATCACATTTATCTGTTAGCTATTGCAGTCATCACATTTATCTGTTAGTTATTGCAGTCATCACATTTATCTGTTAGTTATTGCAGTCATCACATTTATCTGTCAGCTATTGCAGTCATCACATTAATCTGTTAGCTATTGCAGACATCACATTTATCTGTTAGCTATTGTAGTCATCACATTTATCTATTGGCTATTTCAGTCATCACATTATCTGTTAGCTATTGCAGTCATCACATATATCTGTTAGCTATTTCAGTCATCACATTTATCTGTTAGCTATTGCCGTCATCTCATTTATCTGTTAGCTATTGCAGTCATCACATTTATCTGTTAGCTATTGCAGTCATCACATTTATCTGTTAGCTATTGCAGTCATCACATTTATCTGTTATCTGTTAGCTGTTGCAGTCATCACATTTATCTGTTAGCTACTGCAGTCATCACATATATCTGTTAGCTATTGCAGTCATCACATTTATCTTTTCGCTACTGCAGTCATCACATATATCTGTTAGCTATTGCAGTCATCACATTTATCTATTAGCTATTGCAGTCATCACATTTATCTGTTAGCTATTGCAGTCATCACATTTATCTGTTAGCTATTGCAGTCATCACATTTATCTGTTAGTTCTTGCAGTCATCACATTTATCTGTCAGCTATTGCAGTCATCACATTAATCTGTTAGCTATTGCAGACATCACATTTATCTGTTAGCTATTGCAGTCATCACATTTATCTGTTAGCTATTGTAGTCATCACATTTATCTGTTAGCTATTGCAGTCATCACATTTATCTGTTAGCTATTGCAGTCATCACATTTATCTGTTAGTTATTGCAGTCATCACATTTATCTGTCAGCTATTGTAGTCATCACATTTATCTGTTAGCTATTGCAGTCATCACATTTATCTGTTAGCTATTGCAGTCATCACATTTATCTGTTAGCTATTGCAGTCATCACATATATCTGTTAGCTATTTCAGTCATCACATTTATCTGTTAGCTATTGCCGTCATCTCATTTATCTGTTAGCTATTGCAGTCATCACATTTATCTGTTAGCTATTGCAGTCATCACATTTATCTGTTAGCTATTGCAGTCATCACATTTATCTGTTATCTGTTAGCTGTTGCAGTCATCACATTTATCTGTTAGCTACTGCAGTCATCACATATATCTGTTAGCTATTGCAGTCATCACATTTATCTTTTCGCTACTGCAGTCATCACATATATCTGTTAGCTATTGCAGTCATCACATTTATCTATTAGCTATTGCAGTCATCACATTTATCTGTTAGCTATTGCAGTCATCACATTTATCTGTTAGCTATTGCAGTCATCACATTTATCTGTTAGTTCTTGCAGTCATCACATTTATCTGTCAGCTATTGCAGTCATCACATTAATCTGTTAGCTATTGCAGACATCACATTTATCTGTTAGCTATTGCAGTCATCACATTTATCTGTTAGCTATTGTAGTCATCACATTTATCTGTTAGCTATTGCAGTCATCACATTTATCTGTTAGCTATTGCAGTCATCACATTTATCTGTTAGTTATTGCAGTCATCACATTTATCTGTCAGCTATTGTAGTCATCACATTTATCTGTTAGCTATTGCAGTCATCACATTTATCTGTTAGTTATTGCAGTCATCACATTTATCTGTCAGCTATTGCAGTCATCACATTAATCTGTTAGCTATTGCAGACATCACATTTATCTGTTAGCTATTGTAGTCATCACATTTATCTGTTAGCTATTGCAGTCATCACAGTTATCTGTTAGTTATTGCAGTCATCACATTTATCTGTTATCTATAGCAGTCATCACATATATCTGTTAGCTATTGCCGTCATCTCAATTATCTGTTAGCTATTGCAGTCATCACATTTATCTGTTAGCTATTGCAGTCATCACATTTATCTGTTAGTTATTGCAGCCATCACATATATCTGCTAGCTATTGCAGTCATCACATTTATCTGTTAGCTATTTCAGTCATCACATATATATGTTAGTTATTGCAGTCATCACATTTATCTGTTAGCTATTGCAGTCATCACATTTATCTGTTAGTTATTGCAGCCATCACATATATCTGCTAGCTATTGCTGTCATCACATTTATCTGTTAGCTATTTCAGTCATCACGTACTTCTGTTAGGTAATGCAGCCATCACATTTATCTGTTAGCTTTTGCAGTCATCACATTTATCTGTTGGTTATTGCAGTCATCTCATTTATCTAGTAGCTATTGCAGTCATTACATTTATCTGTTAGCTAATACAGTCATCACATTCATCTGTTAGCTATTGCAGTCATCACATATCTCTTAGCTATTGCATTCATCTCATTTATTTGTTAGCTATTGCAGTCATCACATTCATCTCTTAGCTATTGCAGTCATCACATATCTCTTAGCTATTGCATTCATCTCATTTATTTGTTAGCTATTGCAGTCATCACATTTATCTGTTAGCTATTGCAGTCATCACATTTATCTGTTAGCTATTGCAGTCATCACATTTATCTGTTAGTTATTGCAGTCATCACATTTATCTGTCAGCTATTGCAGTCATCACATGTATCTGTTAGCTATTGCAGTCATCACATTTATCTGTTAGCTATTGCAGTCATCATATTTATCTGTTAGCTATTGCATTCATCACATTTATCTGTTAGTTATTGCAGTCATCGCATTTATCTGTTAGCTATTGTAGTCATCATATTTATCTGTTAGCTATTGCAGACATCACATTCATCTGGTAGCTATTGCAATCATCACATTTATCTGTTAGTTATTCCAGTCATCACATTTATCTGTTAGCTATTGCTGTCATCACATATATCTGTTAGCTTTTGTCGTCATCTCATTTATCTGTTAGCTATTACAGTCAGCACATTTATCTGTTAGCTATTGCAGTCATCACATTTATCTGTTAGCTATTGCAGTCATCACATTTATCTGTTAGTTATTGCAGTCATCACATTTATCTGTTAGCTATTGCAGTCATCACATATATCTGTTAGCTATTGCAGTCATCACATTTATCTGTTGGTTATTGCAGTCATCTCATTTATCTATTAGCTATTGCAGTAATTACATTTATCTGTTAGCTAATACAGTCATCACATTCATCTGTTAGCTATTGCAGTCATCACATATCTCTTAGCTATTGCATTCATCTCATTTATTTGTTAGCTATTGCAGTCATCACATTCATCTCTTAGCTATTGCAGTCATCACATATCTCTTAGCTATTTCATTCATCTCATTTATTTGTTAGCTATTGCAGTCATCACATTTATCTGTTAGCTATTGCAGTCATCACATTTATCTGTTAGTTATTCCAGTCATCACATTTATCTGTCAGCTATTGCTGTCATCACATATATCTGTTAGCTTTTGTCGTCATCTCATTTATCTGTTAGCTATTACAGTCAGCACATTTATCTGTTAGCTATTGCAGTCATCACATTTATCTGTTAGCTATTGCAGTCATCACATTTATCTGTTAGTTATTGCAGTCATCACATTTATCTGTTAGCTATTGCAGTCATCACATTTATCTGTTAGCTATTGCAGTCATCACATATATCTGTTAGCTATTGCAGTCATCACATTTATCTGTTGGTTATTGCAGTCATCTCATTTATCTATTAGCTATTGCAGTAATTACATTTATCTGTTAGCTAATACAGTCATCACATTCATCTGTTAGCTATTGCAGTCATCACATATCTCTTAGCTATTGCATTCATCTCATTTATTTGTTAGCTATTGCAGTCATCACATTCATCTCTTAGCTATTGCAGTCATCACATATCTCTTAGCTATTTCATTCATCTCATTTATTTGTTAGCTATTGCAGTCATCACATTTATCTGTTAGCTATTGCAGTCATCACATTTATCTGTTAGCTATTGCAGTCATCACATTTATCTGTTAGCTATTGCAGTCATCACATTTATCTGTTAGCTATTGAAGTCATCATATTTATCTGTTAGCTATTGCAGACATCACATTCATCTGTTAGCTATTACAATCATCACATTTATCTGTTAGTTATTGCAGTCATCACATTTATCTGTTAGCTATTGCAGTCATCACATATATCTGTTAGCTATTGCAGTCATCACATTTATCTTTTAGCTATTGCAGTCATCACATGTATCTGTTAGCTATTGCAGTCATCACATTTATCTGTTAGCTATTGTAGTCATCACATTTATCTGTTAGCTATTGCATTCATCACATTTATCTGTTAGTTATTGCAGTCATCGCATTTATCTGTTAGCTATTGTAGTCATCATATTTATCTGTTAGCTATTGCAGACATCACATTCATCTGTTAGCTATTGCAATCATCACATTTATCTGTTAGTTATTGCAGTCATCACATTTATCTGTTAGCTATTGCAGTCATCACATTTATCTGTAAGCTACTGCAGTCATCACATTTATCTGTTAGCTATTGCAGTCATCACATATATCTGTTAGCTATTGCAGTAATCACATATATCTGTTAGCTATTGCAGTCATCACATTTATCTGTTAGCTATTGCAGTCATCATATATATCTGTTAGCTATTGCAGTAATCACATATATCTGTTAGCTATTGCAGTCATCACATTTATCTGTTAGCTACTGCAGTCATCACATATATCTGTTAGCCATTGCAGTCATCACATTTATCTGTTAGCTATTGCAGTCATCACATTTATATGTTAGTTATTGCAGTCATCACATTTATCTGTTAGCTATTGCAGTCATCACAAATATCTGTTAGCTTTTGCCGTCATCTCATTTATCTGTTAGCTATTACAGTCATCACATTTATCTGTTAACTATTGCAGTCATCTCATTTATCTGTTAGCTATTGCAGTCATCACATTTATCTGTTAGCTACTGCAGTCATCACATTTATCTGTTAACTATTGCAGTCATCTCATTTATCTGTTAGCTATTGCAGTCATCACATTTATCTGTTAGCTACTGCAGTCATCACATTTATCTGTTAGCTATTGCAGTCATCACATATATATGTTAGCTATTGCAGTAATCACATATATCTGTTAGCTATTGCAGTCATCACATTTATCTGTTAGCTATTGCAGTCATCATATATATCTGTTAGCTATTGCAGTAATCACATATATCTGTTAGCTATTGCAGTCATCACATTTATCTGTTAGCTATTGCAGTCATCATATATATCTGTTAGCTATTGCAGTCATCACATTTATCTGTTAGCTATTGCAGTCATCACATGTATCTGTTAGCTATTGCCGTCATCTCATTTATCTGTTAGCTATTGCAGTCATCACATTTATCTGTTAGCTATTGCAGTCATCACATTTATCTGTTAGCTATTGCAGTCATCACATTTATCTGTTAGCTATTGCAGTCATCACATATATCTGTTAGCTTTTGCCGTCATCTTATTTATCTGTTAGCTATTACAGTCATCACATTTATCTGTTAACTATTGCAGTCATCTCATTTATCTGTTAGCTATTGCAGTCATCACATTTATCTGTTGGCTATTGCAGTCATCACATATATCTGTTAGGTGTTGCAGCCATCACATTTATCTGTTAGCTATTGCAGTCATCACAGTTATCTGTTAGTTATTGCAGTCATCTCATTTATCTGTTAGCTATTGCAGTCATTACATTTATCTGTTAGCTATTGCAGTCATCACATTTATCTGTTAGCTATTGCAGTCATCATATATATCTGTTACCTATTGCAGTCATCACATTTATCTGTTAGCTATTGCAGTCATCACATATATCTGTTAGCTATTGCAGTCATCACATTTATCTGTTGGTTATTGCAGTCATCTCATTTATCTATTAGCTATTGCAGTAATTACATTTATCTGTTAGCTAATACAGTCATCACATTCATCTGTTAGCTATTGCAGTCATCACATATCTCTTAGCTATTGCATTCATCTCATTTATTTGTTAGCTATTGCAGTCATCACATTCATCTCTTAGCTATTTCTTTCATCTCATTTATTTGTTAGCTATTGCAGTCATCACATTTATCTGTTAGCTATTGCAGTCATCACATTTATCTGTTAGCTATTGCAGTCATCACATTTATCTGTTAGCTATTGCAGTCATCACATTTATCTGTTAGCTATTGAAGTCATCATATTTATCTGTTAGCTATTGCAGACATCACATTCATCTGTTAGCTATTACAATCATCACATTTATCTGTTAGTTATTGCAGTCATCACATTTATCTGTTAGCTATTGCAGTCATCACATATATCTGTTAGCTATTGCAGTCATCACATATATCTGTTAGCTATTGCAGTCATCACATTTATCTTTTAGCTATTGCAGTCATCACATGTATCTGTTAGCTATTGCAGTCATCACATTTATCTGTTAGCTATTGCAGTCATCACATTTATCTGTTAGCTATTGCATTCATCACATTTATCTGTTAGTTATTGCAGTCATCGCATTTATCTCTTAGCTATTGCAGTCATCACATTTATCTGTAAGCTACTGCAGTCATCACATTTATCTGTTAGCTATTGCAGTCATCACATATATCTGTTAGCTATTGCAGTAATCACATATATCTGTTAGCTATTGCAGTCATCACATTTATCTGTTAGCTATTGCAGTCATCATATATATCTGTTAGCTATTGCAGTAATCACATATATCTGTTAGCTATTGCAGTCATCACATTTATCTGTTAGCTACTGCAGTCATCACATATATCTGTTAGCCATTGCAGTCATCACATTTATCTGTTAGCTATTGCAGTCATCACATTTATATGTTAGTTATTGCAGTCATCACATTTATCTGTTAGCTATTGCAGTCATCACAAATATCTGTTAGCTTTTGCCGTCATCTCATTTATCTGTTAGCTATTACAGTCATCACATTTATCTGTTAACTATTGCAGTCATCTCATTTATCTGTTAGCTATTGCAGTCATCACATTTATCTGTTAGCTACTGCAGTCATCACATTTATCTGTTAGCTATTGCAGTCATCACATATATCTGTTAGCTATTGCAGTAATCACATATATCTGTTAGCTATTGCAGTCATCACATTTATCTGTTAGCTATTGCAGTCATCATATATATCTGTTAGCTATTGCAGTAATCACATATATCTGTTAGCTATTTCAGTCATCACATTTATCTGTTAGCTATTGCAGTCATCATATATATCTGTTAGCTATTGCAGTCATCACATTTATCTGTTAGCTATTGCAGTCATCACATGTATCTGTTAGCTATTGCCGTCATCTCATTTATCTGTTAGCTATTGCAGTCATCACATTTATCTGTTAGCTATTGCAGTCATCACATTTATCTGTTAGTTATTGCAGTCATCACATTTATCTGTTAGCTATTGCAGTCATCACATTTATCTGTAAGCTACTGCAGTCATCACATTTATCTGTTAGCTATTGCAGTCATCACATATATCTGTTAGCTATTGCAGTAATCACATATATCTGTTAGCTATTGCAGTCATCACATGTATCTGTTAGCTATTGCAGTCATCATATATATCTGTTAGCTATTGCAGTAATCACATATATCTGTTAGCTATTGCAGTCATCACATTTATCTGTTAGCTACTGCAGTCATCACATATATCTGTTAGCCATTGCAGTCATCACATTTATCTGTTAGCTATTGCAGTCATCACATTTATATGTTAGTTATTGCAGTCATCACATTTATCTGTTAGCTATTGCAGTCATCACAAATATCTGTTAGCTTTTGCCGTCATCTCATTTATCTGTTAGCTATTACAGTCATCACATTTATCTGTTAACTATTGCAGTCATCTCATTTATCTGTTAGCTATTGCAGTCATCACATTTATCTGTTAGCTACTGCAGTCATCACATTTATCTGTTAGCTATTGCAGTCATCACATATATCTGTTAGCTATTGCAGTAATCACATATATCTGTTAGCTATTGCAGTCATCACATTTATCTGTTAGCTATTGCAGTCATCATATATATCTGTTAGCTATTGCAGTAATCACATATATCTGTTAGCTATTGCAGTCATCACATTTATCTGTTAGCTATTGCAGTCATCATATATATCTGTTAGCTATTGCAGTCATCACATTTATCTGTTAGCTATTGCAGTCATCACATGTATCTGTTAGCTATTGCCGTCATCTCATTTATCTGTTAGCTATTGCAGTCATCACATTTATCTGTTAGCTATTGCAGTCATCACATTTATCTGTTAGTTATTGCAGTCATCACATTTATCTGTTAGCTATTGCAGTCATCACATTTATCTGTTAGCTATTGCAGTCATCACATATATCTGTTAGCTTTTGCCGTCATCTTATTTATCTGTTAGCTATTACAGTCATCACATTTATCTGTTAACTATTGCAGTCATCTCATTTATCTGTTAGCTATTGCAGTCATCACATTTATCTGTTGGCTATTGCAGTCATCACATATATCTGTTAGGTGTTGCAGTCATCACATTTATCTGTTAGCTATTTCAGTCATCACATATATATGTTAGTTATTGCAGTCATCACATTTATCTGTTAGCTATTGCAGTCATCACATTTATCTGTAAGCTACTGCAGTCATCACATTTATCTGTTAGCTATTGCAGTCATCACATATATCTGTTAGCTATTGCAGTAATCACATATATCTGTTAGCTATTGCAGTCATCACATTTATCTGTTAGCTATTGCAGTCATCATATATATCTGTTAGCTATTGCAGTAATCACATATATCTGTTAGCTATTGCAGTCATCACATTTATCTGTTAGCTATTGCAGTCATCACATATATCTGTTAGCTATTGCAGTCATCACATTTATCTGTTAGTTATTGCAGTCATCTCATTTATCTATTAGCTATTGCAGTAATTACATTTATCTGTTAGCTAATACAGTCATCACATTCATCTGTTAGCTATTGCAGTCATCACATATCTCTTAGCTATTGCATTCATCTCATTTATTTGTTAGCTATTGCAGTCATCACATTCATCTCTTAGCTATTGCAGTCATCACATATCTCTTAGCTATTTCATTCATCTCATTTATTTGTTAGCTATTGCAGTCATCACATTTATCTGTTAGCTATTGCAGTCATCACATTTATCTGTTAGCTATTGCAGTCATCACATTTATCTGTTAGCTATTGCAGTCATCACATTTATCTGTTAGCTATTGAAGTCATCATATTTATCTGTTAGCTATTGCAGACATCACATTCATCTGTTAGCTATTACAATCATCACATTTATCTGTTAGTTATTGCAGTCATCACATTTATCTGTTAGCTATTGCAGTCATCACATATATCTGTTAGCTATTGCAGTCATCACATATATCTGTTAGCTATTGCAGTCATCACATTTATCTTTTAGCTATTGCAGTCATCACATGTATCTGTTAGCTATTGCAGTCATCACATTTATCTGTTAGCTATTGCAGTCATCACATTTATCTGTTAGCTATTGCATTCATCACATTTATCTGTTAGTTATTGCAGTCATCGCATTTATCTGTTAGCTATTGTAGTCATCATATTTATCTGTTAGCTATTGCAGACATCACATTCATCTGTTAGCTATTGCAATCATCACATTTATCTGTTAGTTATTGCAGTCATCACATTTATCTGTTAGCTATTGCAGTCATCACATTTATCTGTAAGCTACAGCAGTCATCACATTTATCTGTTAGCTATTGCAGTCATCACATATATCTGTTAGCTATTGCAGTAATCACATATATCTGTTAGCTATTGCAGTCATCACATTTATCTGTTAGCTATTGCAGTCATCATATATATCTGTTAGCTATTGCAGTAATCACATATATCTGTTAGCTATTGCAGTCATCACATTTATCTGTTAGCTACTGCAGTCATCACATATATCTGTTAGCCATTGCAGTCATCACATTTATCTGTTAGCTATTGCAGTCATCACATTTATATGTTAGTTATTGCAGTCATCACATTTATCTGTTAGCTATTGCAGTCATCACAAATATCTGTTAGCTTTTGCCGTCATCTCATTTATCTGTTAGCTATTACAGTCATCACATTTATCTGTTAACTATTGCAGTCATCTCATTTATCTGTTAGCTATTGCAGTCATCACATTTATCTGTTAGCTACTGCAGTCATCACATTTATCTGTTAGCTATTGCAGTCATCACATATATCTGTTAGCTATTGCAGTAATCACATATATCTGTTAGCTATTGCAGTCATCACATTTATCTGTTAGCTATTGCAGTCATCATATATATCTGTTAGCTATTGCAGTAATCACATATATTTGTTAGCTATTGCAGTCATCACATTTATCTGTTAGCTATTGCAGTCATCATATATATCTGTTAGCTATTGCAGTCATCACATTTATCTGTTAGCTATTGCAGTCATCACATGTATCTGTTAGCTATTGCCGTCATCTCATTTATCTGTTAGCTATTGCAGTCATCACATTTATCTGTTAGCTATTGCAGTCATCACATTTATCTGTTAGTTATTGCAGTCATCACATTTATCTGTTAGCTATTGCAGTCATCACATTTATCTGTTAGCTATTGCAGTCATCACATATATCTGTTAGCTTTTGCCGTCATCTTATTTATCTGTTAGCTATTACAGTCATCACATTTATCTGTTAACTATTGCAGTCATCTCATTTATCTGTTAGCTATTGCAGTCATCACATTTATCTGTTGGCTATTGCAGTCATCACATATATCTGTTAGGTGTTGCAGCCATCACATTTATCTGTTAGCTATTGCAGTCATCACAGTTATCTGTTAGTTATTGCAGTCATCTCATTTATCTGTTAGCTATTGCAGTCATTACATTTATCTGTTAGCTATTGCAGTCATCACATTTATCTGTTAGCTATTGCAGTCATCATATATATCTGTTACCTATTGCAGTCATCACATTTATCTGTTAGCTATTTCAGTCATAACATTTATCTGTTAGCTATTGCAGTCATCACATTTATCTGTTAGCTATTGCAGTCATCACATTTATCTGTTAGCTATTGCAGTCATCACATTTATCTGTTAGCTATTGCAGTCATCACATTTATCTGTTAGCTATTGCAATCATCACATATATCTGTTAGCTATTGCAGTCATCTCATTTATCTGTTAGTTATTGCAGCCATCACATTTATCTGTTACCTATTGCAGTCATCACATTTATCTGTTAGCTATTGCAGTCATCACATATATCTGTCAGTTATTGCAGCCATCACATTTATCTGTTAGCTATTGCAGTCATCACATTTATCTGTTAGCTATTGCAGTCATCACATTTATCTGTTAGCTATTGCAGTCATCACATATATCTGTTAGCTATTGCAGTCATCTCATTTATTTGTTAGTTATTGCAGCCATCACATTTATCTGTTAGCTATTGCAGTCATCTCATTTATTTGTTAGTTATTGCAGCCATCACATTTATCTGTTAGCTATTGCAGTCATCACATTTATCTGTTAGCTATTGCAGTCATCACATATATCTGTCAGTTATTGCAGCCATCACATTTATCTGTTAGCTATTGCAGTCATCTCATTTATCTGTTAGTTATTGCAGCCATCACATTTATCTTTTAGCTATTGCAGTCATCACATTTATCTGTTAGCTATTGCAGTCATCACATATATCTGTTAGTTACTGCAGCCATCACATTTATCTGTTAGCTATTGCAGTCATCACATTCATCTGTTAGCTACTGCAGTCATCACATTAATCTGTTAGCTATTGCAGTCATCACATTTATCTTTTTGCTATTGTAGTCATCACATATATCTGTTAGTTATGGCACCCATCACATATATCTGCTAGCTATTGTAGTCATCACATGTATCTGTTAGTTATTGCAGTCATCACATATATCTGCTAGCTATTGCAGTCATCACATATATCTGTTAGCTATTGCAGTCATCACATTTATCTTTTCGCTACTGCAGTCATCACATATATCTGTTAGCTATTGCAGTCATCACATTTATCTGTTAGCTATTGCAGTCATCACATTTATCTGTTAGCTATTGCAGTCATCACATTTATCTGTTAGCTATTGCAGTCATCACATTTATCTGTTAGTTATTGCAGTCATCACATTTATCTGTCAGCTATTGCAGTCATCACATTAATCTGTTAGCTATTGCAGACATCACATTTATCTGTTAGCTATTGCAGTCATCACATTTATCTGTTAGCTATTGTAGTCATCACATTTATCTGTTAGCTATTGTAGTCATCACATTTATCTGTTAGCTATTGCAGTCATCACATTTATCTGTTAGCTATTGTAGTCATCACATTTATCTGTTAGCTATTGCAGTCATCACATTTATCTGTTAGCTATTGCAGTCATCACATTTATCTGTTAGCTATTGAAGTCATCATATTTATCTGTTAGCTATTGCAGACATCACATTCATCTGTTAGCTATTACAATCATCACAATTATCTGTTAGTTATTGCAGTCATCACATTTATCTGTTAGCTATTGCAGTCATCACATATATCTGTTAGCTATTGCAGTCATCACATTTATCTTTTAGCTATTGCAGTCATCACATGTATCTGTTAGCTATTGCAGTCATCACATTTATCTGTTAGCTATTGCAGTCATCACATTTATCTGTTAGCTATTGCATTCATCACATTTATCTGTTAGTTATTGCAGTCATCGCATTTATCTGTTAGCTATTGTAGTCATCATATTTATCTGTTAGCTATTGCAGACATCACATTCATCTGTTAGCTATTGCAATCATCACATTTATCTGTTAGTTATTGCAGTCATCACATTTATCTGTTAGCTATTGCAGTCATCACATTTATCTGTAAGCTACTGCAGTCATCACATTTATCTGTTAGCTATTGCAGTCATCACATATATATGTTAGCTATTGCAGTAATCACATATATCTGTTAGCTATTGCAGTCATCACATTTATCTGTTAGCTATTGCAGTCATCATATATATCTGTTAGCTATTGCAGTAATCACATATATCTGTTAGCTATTGCAGTCATCACATTTATCTGTTAGCTACTGCAGTCATCACATATATCTGTTAGCCATTGCAGTCATCACATTTATCTGTTAGCTATTGCAGTCATCACATTTATATGTTAGTTATTGCAGTCATCACATTTATCTGTTAGCTATTGCAGTCATCACAAATATCTGTTAGCTTTTGCCGTCATCTCATTTATCTGTTAGCTATTACAGTCATCACATTTATCTGTTAACTATTGCAGTCATCTCATTTATCTGTTAGCTATTGCAGTCATCACATTTATCTGTTAGCTACTGCAGTCATCACATTTATCTGTTAGCTATTGCAGTCATCACATATATCTGTTAGCTATTGCAGTAATCACATATATCTGTTAGCTATTGCAGTCATCACATTTATCTGTTAGCTATTGCAGTCATCATATATATCTGTTAGCTATTGCAGTAATCACATATATCTGTTAGCTATTGCAGTCATCACATTTATCTGTTAGCTATTGCAGTCATCATATATATCTGTTAGCTATTGCAGTCATCACATTTATCTGTTAGCTATTGCAGTCATCACATGTATCTGTTAGCTATTGCCGTCATCTCATTTATCTGTTAGCTATTGCAGTCATCACATTTATCTGTTAGCTATTGCAGTCATCACATTTATCTGTTAGTTATTGCAGTCATCACATTTATCTGTTAGCTATTGCAGTCATCACATTTATATGTTAGCTATTGCAGTCATCACATATATCTGTTAGCTTTTGCCGTCATCTTATTTATCTGTTAGCTATTACAGTCATCACATTTATCTGTTAACTATTGCAGTCATCTCATTTATCTGTTAGCTATTGCAGTCATCACATTTATCTGTTGGCTATTGCAGTCATCACATATATCTGTTAGGTGTTGCAGCCATCACATTTATCTGTTAGCTATTGCAGTCATCACAGTTACCTGTTAGTTATTGCAGTCATCTCATTTATCTGTTAGCTATTGCAGTCATTGCATTTATCTGTTAGCTATTGCAGTCATCACATTTATCTGTTAGCTATTGCAGTCATCATATATATCTGTTACCTATTGCAGTCATCACATTTATCTATTGGCTATTTCAGTCATCACATATATCTGTTAGGTATTGCCGTCATCTCATTTATCTGTTAGCTATTGCAGTCATCACATTTATCTGTTAGCTATTGCAGTCATCACATTTATCTGTTAGCTATTGCACTCATCACATTTATCTGTTATCTGTTAGCTGTTGCAGTCATCACATTTATCTGTTAGCTACTGCAGTCATCACATATATCTGTTAGCTATTGCAGTCATCACATTTATCTTTTCGCTACTGCAGTCATCACATATATCTGTTAGCTATTGCAGTCATCACATTTATCTGTTAGCTATTGCAGTCATCACATTTATCTGTTAGTTATTGCAGCCATCACATATATCTGCTAGCTATTGCAGTCATCACAATTATCTGTTAGCTATTTCAGTCATCACATATATATGTTAGTTATTGCAGTCATCACATTTATATGTTAGCTATTGCAGTCATCACATTTATCTGTTAGTTATTGCAGCCATCACATATATCTGCTAGCTATTGCAGTCATCACATTTATCTGTTAGCTATCGCAGTCATCACATTTATCTGTTAGGTATTCCAGCCATCACATGTATCTGTTAGCTATTGCAGTCATCACATTTATCTGTTAGTTATTGCAGTCATCTCATTTATCTGTTAGCTATTGCAGTTATCACATTTATCTGTTGGTTATTGCAGTCATCTCATTTATCTATTAGCTATTGCAGTCATTACATTTATCTGTTAGCTAATACAGTCATCACATTCATCTGTTAGCTATTGCAGTCATCACATATCTCTTAGCTATTGCATTCATCTCATTTATCTGTTAGCTATTGCAGTCATCACACTTATCTGTTGGCTATTGCAGTCATCACATTTATCTGTTGGCTATTGCAGTCATCACATATATCTGTTAGGTGTTGCAGCCATCAAATTTATCTGTTAGCTATTGCAGTCATCACAGTTATCTGTTAGTTATTGCAGTCATCTCATTTATCTGTTAGCTATTGCAGTCATTACATTTATCTGTTAGCTATTGCAGTCATCATATATATCTGTTAGCTATTGCAGTAATCACATATATCTGTTAGCTATTGCAGTCATCACATTTATCTGTTAGCTACTGCAGTCATCACATATATCTGTTAGCCATTGCAGTCATCACATTTATCTGTTAGCTATTGCAGTCATCACATTTATATGTTAGTTATTGCAGTCATCACATTTATCTGTTAGCTATTGCAGTCATCACAAATATCTGTTAGCTTTTGCCGTCATCTCATTTATCTGTTAGCTATTACAGTCATCACATTTATCTGTTAACTATTGCAGTCATCTCATTTATCTGTTAGCTATTGCAGTCATCACATTTATCTGTTAGCTACTGCAGTCATCACATTTATCTGTTAGCTATTGCAGTCATCACATATATCTGTTAGCTATTGCAGTAATCACATATATCTGTTAGCTATTGCAGTCATCACATTTATCTGTTAGCTATTGCAGTCATCATATATATCTGTTAGCTATTGCAGTAATCACATATATCTGTTAGCTATTGCAGTCATCACATTTATCTGTTAGCTATTGCAGTCATCATATATATCTGTTAGCTATTGCAGTCATCACATTTATCTGTTAGCTATTGCAGTCATCACATGTATCTGTTAGCTATTGCCGTCATCTCATTTATCTGTTAGCTATTGCAGTCATCACATTTATCTGTTAGCTATTGCAGTCATCACATTTATCTGTTAGTTATTGCAGTCATCACATTTATCTGTTAGCTATTGCAGTCATCACATTTATATGTTAGCTATTGCAGTCATCACATATATCTGTTAGCTTTTGCCGTCATCTTATTTATCTGTTAGCTATTACAGTCATCACATTTATCTGTTAACTATTGCAGTCATCTCATTTATCTGTTAGCTATTGCAGTCATCACATTTATCTGTTGGCTATTGCAGTCATCACATATATCTGTTAGGTGTTGCAGCCATCACATTTATCTGTTAGCTATTGCAGTCATCACAGTTACCTGTTAGTTATTGCAGTCATCTCATTTATCTGTTAGCTATTGCAGTCATTGCATTTATCTGTTAGCTATTGCAGTCATCACATTTATCTGTTAGCTATTGCAGTCATCATATATATCTGTTACCTATTGCAGTCATCACATTTATCTATTGGCTATTTCAGTCATCACATATATCTGTTAGGTATTGCCGTCATCTCATTTATCTGTTAGCTATTGCAGTCATCACATTTATCTGTTAGCTATTGCAGTCATCACATTTATCTGTTAGCTATTGCACTCATCACATTTATCTGTTATCTGTTAGCTGTTGCAGTCATCACATTTATCTGTTAGCTACTGCAGTCATCACATATATCTGTTAGCTATTGCAGTCATCACATTTATCTTTTCGCTACTGCAGTCATCACATATATCTGTTAGCTATTGCAGTCATCACATTTATCTGTTAGCTATTGCAGTCATCACATTTATCTGTTAGTTATTGCAGCCATCACATATATCTGCTAGCTATTGCAGTCATCACAATTATCTGTTAGCTATTTCAGTCATCACATATATATGTTAGTTATTGCAGTCATCACATTTATATGTTAGCTATTGCAGTCATCACATTTATCTGTTAGTTATTGCAGCCATCACATATATCTGCTAGCTATTGCAGTCATCACATTTATCTGTTAGCTATCGCAGTCATCACATTTATCTGTTAGGTATTCCAGCCATCACATGTATCTGTTAGCTATTGCAGTCATCACATTTATCTGTTAGTTATTGCAGTCATCTCATTTATCTGTTAGCTATTGCAGTTATCACATTTATCTGTTGGTTATTGCAGTCATCTCATTTATCTATTAGCTATTGCAGTCATTACATTTATCTGTTAGCTAATACAGTCATCACATTCATCTGTTAGCTATTGCAGTCATCACATATCTCTTAGCTATTGCATTCATCTCATTTATCTGTTAGCTATTGCAGTCATCACACTTATCTGTTGGCTATTGCAGTCATCACATTTATCTGTTGGCTATTGCAGTCATCACATATATCTGTTAGGTGTTGCAGCCATCAAATTTATCTGTTAGCTATTGCAGTCATCACAGTTATCTGTTAGTTATTGCAGTCATCTCATTTATCTGTTAGCTATTGCAGTCATTACATTTATCTGTTAGCTATTGCAGTCATCACATTTATCTGTTAGCTATTTCAGTCATCACATTTATCTGTTAGCTATTGCAGCCATCATATATATCTGTTACCTATTGCAGTCATCACATTTATCTGTTAGCTATTTCAGTCATAACATTTATCTGTTAGCTATTGCAGTCATCACATTTATCTGTTAGTTATTGCAGTCATCACATTTATCTGTTAGCTATTGCAGTCATCACATTTATCTGTTAGTTATTGCAGTCATCACATTTATCTGTTAGCTATTACAGTCATCACATTTATCTGTTAGCTATTGCAGTCATCACATTTATCTGTTAGCTATTGCAGTCATCACATTTATCTATTGGCTATTTCAGTCATCACATATATCTGTTAGGTATTGCCGTCATCTCATTTATCTGTTAGCTATTGCAGTCATCACATTTATCTGTTAGCTATTGCAGTCATCACATTTATCTGTTAGCTATTGCAGTCATCACATTTATCTGTTATCTGTTAGCTGTTGCAGTCATCACATTTATCTGTTAGCTACTGCAGTCATCACATATATCTGTTAGCTATTGCAGTCATCACATTTATCTGTTAGCTATTGCAGTCATCACATTTATCTGTTAGCTATTGCAGTCATCACATTTATCTGTTAGCTATTGCAGTCATCACATTTATCTGTTAGTTATTTCAGTCATCACATTTATCTGTCAGCTATTGCAGTCATCACATTAATCTGTTAGCTATTGCAGACATCACATTTATCTGTTAGCTATTGCAGTCATCACATTTATCTGTTAGCTATTGTAGTCATCACATTTATCTGTTAGCTATTACAGTCATCACAGTTATCTGTTAGTTATTGCAGTCATCACATTTATCTGTTATCTATAGCAGTCATCACATATATCTGTTAGCTATTGCCGTCATTTCAATTATCTGTTAGCTATTGCAGTCATCACATTTATCTGTTAGCTATTGCAGTCATCACATTTATCTGTTAGTTATTGCAGCCATCACATATATCTGCTAGCTATTGCAGTCATCACATTTATCTGTTAGCTATTTCAGTCATCACATATATATGTTAGTTATTGCAGTCATCACATTTATCTGTTTGCTATTGCAGTCATCACATTTATCTGTTAGTTATTGCAGCCATCACATATATCTGCTAGCTATTGCAGTCATCACATTTATCTGTTAGCTATTTCAGTCATCACGTACTTCTGTTAGGTAATGCAGCCATAACATTTATCTGTTAGCTTTTGCAGTCATCACATTTATCTGTTGGTTATTGCAGTCATCTCATTTATCTATTAGCTATTGCAGTCATTACATTTATCTGTTAGCTAATAGAGTCATCACATTCATCTGTTAGCTATTGCAGTCATCACATATCTCTTAGCTATTGCATTCATCTCATTTATTTGTTAGCTATTGCAGTCATCACATTCATCTCTTAGCTATTGCAGTCATCACATATCTCTTAGCTATTGCATTCATCTCATTTATTTGTTAGCTATTGCAGTCATCACATTTATCTGTTAGCTATTGCAGTCATCACATTTATCTGTTAGCTATTGCAGTCATCACATTTATCTGTTAGCTATTGCAGTCATCACATTTATCGTTAGCTATTGCAGTCATCACATTTATCTGTTAGTTATTGCAGTCATCACATTTATCTGTTAGCTATTGAAGTCATCATATTTATCTGTTAGCTATTGCAGACATCACATTCATCTGTTAGCTATTACAATCATCACATTTATCTGTTAGTTATTGCAGTCATCACATTTATCTGTTAGCTATTGCAGTCATCACATATATCTGTTAGCTTTTGTCGTCATCTCATTTGTCTGTTAGCTATTACAGTCCTCACATTTATCTGTTAGCTATTGCCGTCATCTCATTTATCTGTTAGCTATTGCAGTCATCACATTTATCTGTTGGCTACTGCAGTCATCACATTTATCTGTGAGTTATTGCAGTCATCACATTTATCTGTTAGCTATTGCAGTCATCACATTTATCTGTTAGCTATTGCAGTCATCACATTTATCTGTTAGCTATTGCAGTCATCACATTTATCTGTTAGCTATTGCAGTCATCACATTTATCTGTTAGTTATTGCAGCCATCACATTTATCTGTTAGCTATTGCAGTCATCACATTTATCTGTTAGTTATTGCAGTCATCTCATTTATCTGTTAGCTATTGCAGTCATCACATTTATCTTTTAGCTATTGCAGTCATCACATGTATCTGTTAGCTATTGCAGTCATCACATTTATCTGTTAGCTATTGTAGTCATCACATTTATCTGTTAGCTATTGCATTCATCACATTTATCTGTTAGTTATTGCAGTCATCGCATTTATCTGTTAGCTATTGTAGTCATCATATTTATCTGTTAGCTATTGCAGACATCACATTCATCTGTTAGCTATTGCAATCATCACATTTATCTGTTAGTTATTGCAGTCATCACATTTATCTGTTAGCTATTGCTGTCATCACATATATCTGTTAGCTTTTGTCGTCATCTCATTTATCTGTTAGCTATTACAGTCAGCACATTTATCTGTTAGCTATTGCAGTCATCACATGTATCTGTTAGCTATTGCAGTCATCACATTTATCTGTTAGCTATTGTAGTCATCACATTTATCTGTTAGCTATTGCAGTCATCACATTTATCTGTTAGTTATTGCAGTCATCACATTTATCTGTTAGCTATTGCAGTCATCACATTTATCTGTTAGTTATTGCAGTCATCACATTTATCTGTTAGCTATTACAGTCATCACATTTATCTGTTAGCTATTGCAGTCATCACATTTATCTGTTAGCTATTGCAGTCATCACATTTATCTATTGGCTATTTCAGTCATCACATATATCTGTTAGGTATTGCCGTCATCTCATTTATCTGTTAGCTATTGCAGTCATCACATTTATCTGTTAGCTATTGCAGTCATCACATTTATCTGTTAGCTATTGCAGTCATCACATTTATCTGTTATCTGTTAGCTGTTGCAGTCATCACATTTATCTGTTAGCTACTGCAGTCATCACATATATCTGTTAGCTATTGCAGTCATCACATTTATCTGTTAGCTATTGCAGTCATCACATTTATCTGTTAGCTATTGCAGTCATCACATTTATCTGTTAGCTATTGCAGTCATCACATTTATCTGTTAGTTATTTCAGTCATCACATTTATCTGTCAGCTATTGCAGTCATCACATTAATCTGTTAGCTATTGCAGACATCACATTTATCTGTTAGCTATTGCAGTCATCACATTTATCTGTTAGCTATTGTAGTCATCACATTTATCTGTTAGCTATTACAGTCATCACAGTTATCTGTTAGTTATTGCAGTCATCACATTTATCTGTTATCTATAGCAGTCATCACATATATCTGTTAGCTATTGCCGTCATTTCAATTATCTGTTAGCTATTGCAGTCATCACATTTATCTGTTAGCTATTGCAGTCATCACATTTATCTGTTAGTTATTGCAGCCATCACATATATCTGCTAGCTATTGCAGTCATCACATTTATCTGTTAGCTATTTCAGTCATCACATATATATGTTAGTTATTGCAGTCATCACATTTATCTGTTTGCTATTGCAGTCATCACATTTATCTGTTAGTTATTGCAGCCATCACATATATCTGCTAGCTATTGCAGTCATCACATTTATCTGTTAGCTATTTCAGTCATCACGTACTTCTGTTAGGTAATGCAGCCATAACATTTATCTGTTAGCTTTTGCAGTCATCACATTTATCTGTTGGTTATTGCAGTCATCTCATTTATCTATTAGCTATTGCAGTCATTACATTTATCTGTTAGCTAATAGAGTCATCACATTCATCTGTTAGCTATTGCAGTCATCACATATCTCTTAGCTATTGCATTCATCTCATTTATTTGTTAGCTATTGCAGTCATCACATTCATCTCTTAGCTATTGCAGTCATCACATATCTCTTAGCTATTGCATTCATCTCATTTATTTGTTAGCTATTGCAGTCATCACATTTATCTGTTAGCTATTGCAGTCATCACATTTATCTGTTAGCTATTGCAGTCATCACATTTATCTGTTAGCTATTGCAGTCATCACATTTATCGTTAGCTATTGCAGTCATCACATTTATCTGTTAGTTATTGCAGTCATCACATTTATCTGTTAGCTATTGAAGTCATCATATTTATCTGTTAGCTATTGCAGACATCACATTCATCTGTTAGCTATTACAATCATCACATTTATCTGTTAGTTATTGCAGTCATCACATTTATCTGTTAGCTATTGCAGTCATCACATATATCTGTTAGCTTTTGTCGTCATCTCATTTGTCTGTTAGCTATTACAGTCCTCACATTTATCTGTTAGCTATTGCCGTCATCTCATTTATCTGTTAGCTATTGCAGTCATCACATTTATCTGTTGGCTACTGCAGTCATCACATTTATCTGTGAGTTATTGCAGTCATCACATTTATCTGTTAGCTATTGCAGTCATCACATTTATCTGTTAGCTATTGCAGTCATCACATTTATCTGTTAGCTATTGCAGTCATCACATTTATCTGTTAGCTATTGCAGTCATCACATTTATCTGTTAGTTATTGCAGCCATCACATTTATCTGTTAGCTATTGCAGTCATCACATTTATCTGTTAGTTATTGCAGTCATCTCATTTATCTGTTAGCTATTGCAGTCATCACATTTATCTTTTAGCTATTGCAGTCATCACATGTATCTGTTAGCTATTGCAGTCATCACATTTATCTGTTAGCTATTGTAGTCATCACATTTATCTGTTACCTATTGCATTCATCACATTTATCTGTTAGTTATTGCAGTCATCGCATTTATCTGTTAGCTATTGTAGTCATCATATTTATCTGTTAGCTATTGCAGACATCACATTCATCTGTTAGCTATTGCAATCATCACATTTATCTGTTAGTTATTGCAGTCATCACATTTATCTGTTAGCTATTGCTGTCATCACATATATCTGTTAGCTTTTGTCGTCATCTCATTTATCTGTTAGCTATTACAGTCAGCACATTTATCTGTTAGCTATTGCAGTCATCACATTTATCTGTTAGCTATTGCAGTCATCACATTTATCTGTTAGTTATTGCAGTCATCACATTTATCTGTTAGCTATTGCAGTCATCACATTTATCTGATAGCTATTGCAGTCATCACATATATCTGTTAGCTATTGCAGTCATCACATTTATGTGTTGGTTATTGCAGTCATCTCATTTATCTATTAGCTATTGCAGTCATTACATTTATCTGTTACCTAATACAGTCATCACATTCATCTGTTAGCTATTGCAGTCATCACATATCTCTTAGCTATTGCATTCATCTCATTTATCTGTTAGCTATTGCAGTTATCACATTTATCTGTTAGCTATTGCAGTCATCACATATATCTGTTAGCTATTGCAGTCATCACATTTATCTGTTAGCTATTGCAGTCATCACATTTATCTGTTAGCTATTGCAGTCATCACATTTATCTGTTAGTTATTGCAGACATCACATTCATCTGTTAGCTATTACAATCATCACATTTATCTGTTAGTTATTGCAGTCATCACATTTATCTGTTAGCTATTGCAGTCATCACATATATCTGTTAGCTATTGCAGTCATCACATTTATCTTTTAGCTATTGCAGTCATCACATGTATCTGTTAGCTATTGCAGTCATCACATTTATCTGTTAGCTATTGCAGTCATCACATTTATCTGTTAGCTATTGCATTCATCACACTTATCTGTTAGTTATTGCAGTCATCGCATTTATCTGTTAGCTATTGTAGTCATCATATTTATCTGTTAGCTATTGCAGACATCACATTCATCTGTTAGCTATTGCAATCATCACATTTATCCGTTAGTTATTGCAGTCATCACATTTATCTGTTAGCTATTGCAGTCATCACATTTATCTGTTAGCTACTGCAGTCATCACATTTATCTGTTAGCTATTGCAGTCATCACATATATCTGTTAGCTATTGCAGTAATCACATATATCTGTTAGCTATTGCAGTCATCACATTTATCTGTTAGCTATTGCAGTCATCATATATATCTGTTAGCTATTGCAGTAATCACATATATCTGTTAGCTATTGCAGTCATCACATTTATCTGTTAGCTACTGCAGTCATCACATATATCTGTTAGCCATTGCAGTCATCACATTTATCTGTTAGCTATTGCAGTCATCACATTTATATGTTAGTTATTGCAGTCATCACATTTATCTGTTAGCTATTGCAGTCATCGCAAATATCTGTTAGTTATTGCAGCCATCACATATATCTGCTAGCTATTGCAGTCATCACATTTATCTGTTAGCTATCGCAGTCATCACATTTATCTGTTAGGTATTCCAGCCATCACATGTATCTGTTAGCTATTGCAGTCATCACATTTATCAGTTAGTTATTGCAGTCATCTCATTTATCTGTTAGCTATTGCAGTTATCACATTTATCTGTTGGTTATTGCAGTCATCTCATTTATCTATTAGCTATTGCAGTCATTACATTTATCTGTTAGCTAATACAGTCATCACATTCATCTGTTAGCTATTGCAGTCATCACATATCTCTTAGCTATTGCATTCATCTCATTTATCTGTTAGCTATTGCAGTCATCACACTTATCTGTTGGCTATTGCAGTCATCACATTTATCTGTTGGCTATTGCAGTCATCACATATATCTGTTAGGTGTTGCAGCCATCAAATTTATCTGTTAGCTGTTGCAGTCATCACAGTTATCTGTTAGTTATTGCAGTCATCTCATTTATCTGTTAGCTATTGCAGTCATTACATTTATCTGTTAGCTATTGCAGTCATCACATTTATCTGTTAGCTATTTCAGTCATCACATTTATCTGTTAGCTATTGCAGTCATCATATATATCTGTTACCTATTGCAGTCATCACATTTATCTGTTAGCTATTTCAGTCATAACATTTATCTGTTAGCTATTGCAGTCATCACATTTATCTGTTAGTTATTGCAGTCATCACATTTATCTGTTAGCTATTGCAGTCATCACATTTATCTGTTAGTTATTGCAGTCATCACATTTATCTGTTAGCTATTACAGTCATCACATTTATCTGTTAGCTATTGCAGTCATCACATTTATCTATTGGCTATTTCAGTCATCACATATATCTGTTAGGTATTGCCGTCATCTCATTTATCTGTTAGCTATTGCAGTCATCACATTTATCTGTTAGCTATTGCAGTCATCACATTTATCTGTTAGCTATTGCAGTCATCACATTTATCTGTTATCTGTTAGCTGTTGCAGTCATCACATTTATCTGTTAGCTACTGCAGTCATCACATATATCTGTTAGCTATTGCAGTCATCACATTTATCTTTTCGCTACTGCTGTCATCACATATATCTGTTAGCTATTGCAGTCATCACATTTATCTGTTAGTTATTGCAGTCATCACATTTATCTGTTAGTTATTTCAGTCATCACATTTATCTGTCAGCTATTGCAGTCATCACATTAATCTGTTAGCTATTGCAGACATCACATTTATCTGTTAGCTATTGCAGTCATCACATTTATCTGTTAGTTATTTCAATCATCACATTTATCTGTCAGCTATTGCAGTCATCACATTAATCTGTTAGCTATTGCAGACATCACATTTATCTGTTAGCTATTGCAGTCATCACATTTATCTGTTAGCTATTGTAGTCATCACATTTATCTGTTAGCTATTGCAGTCATCACAGTTATCTGTTAGTTATTGCAGTCATCACATTTATCTGTTATCTATAGCAGTCATCACATATATCTGTTAGCTATTGCAGTCATCACATTTATCTGTTAGTTATTTCAGTCATCACATTTATCTGTCAGCTATTGCAGTCATCACATTAATCTGTTAGCTATTGCAGACATCACATTTATCTGTTAGCTATTGCAGTCATCACATTTATCTGTTAGCTATTGCAGTCATCACATTTATCTGTTAGCTATTGCAGTCATCACATTTATCTGTTAGTTATTTCAGTCATCACATTTATCTGTCAGCTATTGCAGTCATCACATTAATCTGTTAGCTATTGCAGACATCACATTTATCTGTTAGCTATTGCAGTCATCACATTTATCTGTTAGCTATTGTAGTCATCACATTTATCTGTTAGCTATTGCAGTCATCACAGTTATCTGTTAGTTATTGCAGTCATCACATTTATCTGTTATCTATAGCAGTCATCACATATATCTGTTAGCTATTGCCGTCATCTCAATTATCTGTTAGCTATTGCAGTCATCACATTTATCTGTTAGCTATTGCAGTCATCACATTTATCTGTTAGTTATTGCAGCCATCACATATATCTGCTGGCTATTGCAGTCATCACATTTATCTGTTAGCTATTTCAGTCATCACATATATATGTTAGTTATTGCAGTCATCACATTTATCTGTTTGCTATTGCAGTCATCACATTTATCTGTTAGTTATTGCAGCCATCACATATATCTGCTAGCTATTGCAGTCATCACATTTATCTGTTAGCTATTTCAGTCATCACGTACTTCTGTTAGGTAATGCAGCCATCACATTTATCTGTTAGCTTTTGCAGTCATCACATTTATCTGTTGGTTATTGCAGTCATCTCATTTATCTATTAGCTATTGCAGTCATTACATTTATCTGTTAGCTAATAGAGTCATCACATTCATCTGTTAGCTATTGCAGTCATCACATATCTCTTAGCTATTGCATTCATCTCATTTATTTGTTAGCTATTGCAGTCATCACATTTATCTGTTAGCTATTGCAGTCATCACATTTATCTGTTAGCTATTGCAGTCATCACATTTATCTGTTAGCTATTGCAGTCATCACATTTATCGTTAGCTATTGCAGTCATCACATTTATCTGTTAGTTATTGCAGTCATCACATTTATCTGTTAGCTATTGTAGTCATCATATTTATCTGTTAGCTATTGCAGACATCACATTCATCTGTTAGCTATTACCATCATCACATTTATCTGTTAGTTATTGCAGTCATCACATTTATCTGTTAGCTATTGCAGTCATCACATATATCTGTTAGCTTTTGTCGTCATCTCATTTGTCTGTTAGCTATTACAGTCATCACATTTATCTGTTAGCTATTGCCGTCATCTCATTTATCTGTTAGCTATTGCAGTCATCACATTTATCTGTTGGCTACTGCAGTCATCACATTTATCTGTGAGTTATTGCAGTCATCACATTTATCTGTTAGCTATTGCAGTCATCACATTTATCTGTTAGCTATTGCAGTCATCACATTTATCTGTTAGCTATTGCAGTCATCACATTTATCTGTTAGCTATTGCAGTCATCACATTTATCTGTTAGCTATTGCAGTCATCACATTTATCTGTTAGTTATTGCAGTCATCACATTTATCTTTTAGCTATTGCAGTCATCACATGTATCTGTTAGCTATTGCAGTCATCACATTTATCTGTTAGCTATTGTAGTCATCACATTTATCTGTTAGCTATTGCATTCATCACATTTATCTGTTAGTTATTGCAGTCATCGCATTTATCTGTTAGCTATTGTAGTCATCATATTTATCTGTTAGCTATTGCAGACATCACATTCATCTGTTAGCTATTGCAATCATCACATTTATCTGTTAGTTATTGCAGTCATCACATTTATCTGTTAGCTATTGCTGTCATCACATATATCTGTTAGCTTTTGTCGTCATCTCATTTATCTGTTAGCTCTTACAGTCAGCACATTTATCTGTTAGCTATTGCAGTCATCACATTTATCTGTTAGCTATTGCAGTCATCACATTTATCTGTTAGCTATTGCAGTCATCATATTTATCTGTTAGCTATTGCAGTCATCACATATATCTGTTAGCTATTGCAGTCATCACATTTATGTGTTGGTTATTGCAGTCATCTCATTTATCTATTAGCTATTGCAGTCATTACATTTATCTGTTAGCTAATACAGTCATCACATTCATCTGTTAGCTATTGCAGTCATCACATATCTCTTAGCTATTGCATTCATCTCATTTATTTGTTAGCTATTGCAGTCATCACATTCATCTCTTAGCTATTGCAGTCATCACATATCTCTTAGCTATTTCATTCATCTCATTTATTTGTTAGCTATTGCAGTCTTCACATTTATCTGTTAGCTATTGCAGTTATCACATTTATCTGTTAGCTATTGCAGTCATCACATTTATCTGTTAGCTATTGCAGTCATCACATTTATCTGTTAGCTATTGCAGTCATCACATTTATCTGTTAGCTATTGAAGTCATCATATTTATCTGTTAGCTATTGCAGACATCACATTCATCTGTTAGCTATTACAATCATCACATTTATCTGTTAGTTATTGCAGTCATCACATTTATCTGTTAGCTATTGCAGTCATCACATATATCTGTTAGCTATTGCAGTCATCACATTTATCTTTTAGCTATTGCAGTCATCACATGTATCTGTTAGCTATTGCAGTCATCACATTTATCTGTTAGCTATTGCAGTCATCACATTTATCTGTTAGCTATTGCATTCATCACACTTATCTGTTAGTTATTGCAGTCATCGCATTTATCTGTTAGCTATTGTAGTCATCATATTTATCTGTTAGCTATTGCAGACATCACATTCATCTGTTAGCTATTGCAATCATCACATTTATCCGTTAGTTATTGCAGTCATCACATTTATCTGTTAGCTATTGCAGTCATCACATTTATCTGTTAGCTACTGCAGTCATCACATTTATCTGTTAGCTATTGCAGTCATCACATATATCTGTTAGCTATTGCAGTAATCACATATATCTGTTAGCTATTGCAGTCATCACATTTATCTGTTAGCTATTGCAGTCATCATATATATCTGTTAGCTATTGCAGTAATCACATATATCTGTTAGCTATTGCAGTCATCACATTTATCTGTTAGCTACTGCAGTCATCACATATATCTGTTAGCCATTGCAGTCATCACATTTATCTGTTAGCTATTGCAGTCATCACATTTATATGTTAGTTATTGCAGTCATCACATTTATCTGTTAGCTATTGCAGTCATCGCAAATATCTGTTAGCTTTTGCCGTCATCTCATTTATCTGTTAGCTATTACAGTCATCACATTTATCTGTTAACTATTGCAGTCATCACATTTATCTGTTAGCTATTGCAGTCATCACATTTATCTGTTAGCTACTGCAGTCATCACATTTATCTGTTAGCTATTGCAGTCATCACATATATCTGTTAGCTATTGCAGTAATCACATATATCTGTTTGCTATTGCAGTCATCACATTTATCTGTTAGCTATTGCAGTCATCATATATATCTGTTAGCTATTGCAGTAATCACATATATCTGTTAGCTATTGCAGTCATCACATTTATCTGTTAGCTATTGCAGCCATCATATATATCTGTTAGCTATTGCAGTCATCACATTTATCTGTTAGCTATTGCAGTCATCACATGTATCTGTTAGCTATTGCCGTCATCTCATTTATCTGTTAGCTATTGCAGTCATCACATTTATCTGTTAGCTATTGCAGTCATCACATTTATCTGTTAGTTATTGCAGTCATCACATTTATCTGTTAGCTATTGCAGTCATCACATTTATCTGTTAGCTATTGCAGTCATCACATATATCTGTTAGCTTTTGCCGTCATCTTATTTATCTGTTAGCTATTTCAGTCATAACATTATCTGTTAGCTATTGCAGTCATCACATTTATCTGTTAGCTATTGCAGTCATCACATTTATCTGTTAGTTATTGCAGTCATCACATTTATCTGTTAGCTATTACAGTCATCACATTTATCTGTTAGCTATTGCAGTCATCACATTTATCTGTTAGCTATTGCAGTCATCACATTTATCTATTGGCTATTTCAGTCATCACATATATCTGTTAGGTATTGCCGTCATCTCATTTATCTGTTAGCTATTGCAGTCATCACATTTATCTGTTAGCTATTGCAGTCATCACATTTATCTGTTAGCTATTGCAGTCATCACATTTATCTGTTATCTGTTAGCTGTTGCAGTCATCACATTTATCTGTTAGCTACTGCAGTCATCACATTTATCTGTTAGCTATTGCAGTCATCACATTTATCTGTTAGTTATTGCAGTCATCACATTTATCTGTCAGCTATTGCAGTCATCACATTAATCTGTTAGCTATTGCAGACATCACATTTATCTGTTAGCTATTGCAGTCATCACATTTATCTGTTAGCTATTGTAGTCATCACATTTATCTGTTAGCTATTGCAGTCATCACAGTTATCTGTTAGTTATTGCAGTCATCACATTTATATGTTATCTATAGCAGTCATCACATATATCTGTTAGCTATTGCCGTCATCTCAATTATCTGTTAGCTATTGCAGTCATCACATTTATCTGTTAGTTATTGCAGCCATCACATATATCTGCTAGCTATTGCAGTCATCACATTTATCTGTTAGCTATCGCAGTAATCACATTTATCTGTTAGGTATTCCAGCCATCACATGTATCTGTTAGCTATTGCAGTCATCACATTTATCTGTTAGTTATTGCAGTCATCTCATTTATCTGTTAGCTATTGCAGTTATCACATTTATCTGTTGGTTATTGCAGTCATCTCATTTATCTATTAGCTATTGCAGTCATTACATTTATCTGTTAGCTAATACAGTCATCACATTCATCTGTTAGCTATTGCAGTCATCACATATCTCTTAGCTATTGCATTCATCTCATTTATCTGTTAGCTATTGCAGTCATCACATTTATCTGTTGGCTATTGCAGTCATCACATTTATCTGTTGGCTATTGCAGTCATCACATATATCTGTTAGGTGTTGCAGCCATCAAATTTATCTGTTAGCTATTGCAGTCATCACATATATCTGTTAGCTTTTGCCGTCATCTTATTTATCTGTTAGCTATTTCAGTCATAACATTATCTGTTAGCTATTGCAGTCATCACATTTATCTGTTAGCTATTGCAGTCATCACATTTATCGTTAGCTATTGCAGTCATCACATTTATCTGTTGGCTATTGCAGTCATCACATATATCTGTTAGCTTTTGTCGTCATCTCATTTGTCTGTTAGCTATTACAGTCATCACATTTATCAGTTAGCTATTGCCGTCATCACATTTTTCGTTAGCTATTGCAGTCATCACATTTATCTGTTAGTTATTGCAGTCATCACATTTATCTGTTAGCTATTGCAGTCATCACATTTATCGTTAGCTATTGCAGTCATCACATTTATCTGTTAGTTATTGCAGTCATCACATTTATCTGTTAGCTATTGAAGTCATCATATTTATCTGTTAGCTATTGCAGACATCACATTCTTCTGTTAGCTATTGCAATCATCACATTTATCTGTTAGTTATTGCAGTCATCACATTTATCTGTTAGCTATTGCAGTCATCACATATATCTGTTAGCTTTTGTCGTCATCTCATTTGTCTGTTAGCTATTACAGTCATCACATTTATCAGTTAGCTATTGCCGTCCTCTCATTTATCTGTTAGCTATTGCAGTCATCACATTTATCTGTTGGCTACTGCAGTCATCACATTTATCTGTGCGTTATTGCAGTCATCACATTTATCTGTTAGCTATTGCAGTCATCACATTTATCTGTTAGCTATTGCAGTCATCACATTTATCTGTTAGCTATTGCAGTCATCACATTTATCTGTTAGTTATTGCAGTCATCACATTTATCTTTTAGCTATTGCAGTCATCACATGTATCTGTTAACTATTGCAGTCATCACATTTATCTGTTAGCTATTGCAGTCATCACATTTATCTGTTAGCTATTGCATTCATCACATTTATCTGTTAGTTATTGCAGTCATCGCATTTATCTGTTAGCTATTGTAGTCACCATATTTATCTGTTAGCTATTGCAGACATCACATTAATCTGTTAGCTATTGCAATCATCACATTTATCTGTTAGTTATTGCAGTCATCACATTTATCTGTTAGTTATTGCAGCCATCACATATATCTGCTAGCTATTGCAGTCATCACATATATCTGTTAGGTATTGCCGTCATCTCATTTATCTGTTAGCTATTGCAGTCATCACATTTATCTGTTAGCTATTGCAGTCATCACATTTATCTGTTAGCTATTGCAGTCATCACATTTATCTGTTATCTGTTAGCTGTTGCAGTCATCACATTTATCTGTTAGCTACTGCAGTCATCACATATATATGTTAGCTATTGCAGTCATCACATTTATCTTTTCGCTACTGCATTCATCACATATATCTGTTAGCTATTGCAGTCATCACATTTATCTGTTAGCTATTGCAGTCATCACATTTATCTGTTAGCTATTGCAGTCATCACATTTATCTGTTAGCTATTGCAGTCATCACATTTATCTGTTAGTTATTGCAGTCATCACATTTATCTGTAAGCTATTGCAGTCATCACATTAATCTGTTAGCTATTGCAGACATCACATTTATCTGTTAGCTATTGCAGTCATCACATTTATCTGTTAGCTATTGTAGTCATCACATTTATCTGTTAGCTATTGCACTCATCACAGTTATCTGTTAGTTATTGCAGTCATCACATTTATCTGTTATCTATAGCAGTCATCACATATATCTGTTAGCTATTGCAGTCATCTCAATTATCTGTTAGCTATTGTAGTCATCACATTTATCTGTTAGCTATTGCAGTCATCACATTTATCTGTTAGTTATTGCAGCCATCACATATATCTGCTAGCTATTGCAGTCATCACATTTATCTGTTAGCTATTTCAGTCATCACATATATATGTTAGTTATTGCAGTCATCACATTTATCTGTTAGCTGTTTCAGTCATCACATATATATGTTAGTTATTGCAGCCATCACATATATCTGCTAGCTATTGCAGTCATCACATTTATCTGTTAGCTATTTCAGTAATCACATATATCTGTTAGCTATTGCAGTCATCACATTTATCTGTTAGCGATTGCAGTCATCACATTTATCTGTTAGTTATTGCAGCCATCACATATATCTGCTAGCTATTGCAGTCATCACATTTATCTGTTAGCTATTTCAGTCATCACATATATATGTTAGTTATTGCAGCCATCACATATATCTGCTAGCTATTGCAGTCATCACATTTATCTGTTAGCTATTTCAGTAATCACATATATCTGTTAGCTATTGCAGTCATCACATTTATCTGTTAGCGATTGCAGTCATCACATTTATCTGTTAGTTATTGCAGCCATCACATATATCTGCTAGCTATTGCAGTCATCACATTTATCTGTTAGCTATTTCAGTCATCACGTACTTCTGTTAGGTAATGCAGCCATTACATTTATCTGTTAGCTAATACAGTCATCACATTCATCTGTTAGCTATTGCAGTCATCACATATCTCTTAGCTATTGCATTCATCTCATTTATTTGTTAGCTATTGCAGTCATCACATTCATCTCTTAGCTATTGCAGTCATCACATATCTCTTAGCTATTGCATTCATCTCATTTATTTGTTAGCTATTGCAGTCATCACATTTATCTGTTAGCTATTGCAGTCATCACATTTATCTGTTAGCTATTGCAGTCATCACATTTATCTGTTAGCTATTGCAGTCATCACATTTATCGTTAGCTATTGCAGTCATCACATTTATCTGTTAGTTATTGCAGTCATCACATTTATCTGTTAGCTATTGAAGTCATCATATTTATCTGTTAGCTATTGCAGACATCACATTCATCTGTTAGCTATTGCAATCATCACATTTATCTGTTAGTTATTGCAGTCATCACATTTATCTGTTAGCTATTGCAGTCATCACATATATCTGTTAGCTTTTGTCGTCATCTCATTTGTCTGTTAGCTATTACAGTCATCACATTTATCAGTTAGCTATTGCCGTCATCACATTTATCGTTAGCTATTGCAGTCATCACATTTATCTGTTAGTTATTGCAGTCATCACATTTATCTGTTAGCTATTGCAGTCATCACATTTATCGTTAGCTATTGCAGTCATCACATTTATCTGTTAGTTATTGCAGTCATCACATTTATCTGTTAGCTATTGAAGTCATCATATTTATCTGTTAGCTATTGCAGACATCACATTCATCTGTTAGCTATTGCAATCATCACATTTATCTGTTAGTTATTGCAGTCATCACATTTATCTGTTAGCTATTGCAGTCATCACATATATCTGTTAGCTTTTGTCGTCATCTCATTTGTCTGTTAGCTATTACAGTCATCACATTTATCAGTTAGCTATTGCCGTCCTCTCATTTATCTGTTAGCTATTGCAGTCATCACATTTATCTGTTGGCTACTGCAGTCATCACATTTATCTGTGCGTTATTGCAGTCATCACATTTATCTGTTAGCTATTGCAGTCATCACATTTATCTGTTAGCTATTGCAGTCATCACATTTATCTGTTAGCTATTGCAGTCATCACATTTATCTGTTAGTTATTGCAGTCATCACATTTATCTTTTAGCTATTGCAGTCATCACATGTATCTGTTAACTATTGCAGTCATCACATTTATCTGTTAGCTATTGCAGTCATCACATTTATCTGTTAGCTATTGCATTCATCACATTTATCTGTTAGTTATTGCAGTCATCGCATTTATCTGTTAGCTATTGTAGTCACCATATTTATCTGTTAGCTATTGCAGACATCACATTCATCTGTTAGCTATTGCAATCATCACATTTATCTGTTAGTTATTGCAGTCATCACATTTATCTGTTAGCTATTGCTGTCATCACATATATCTGTTAGCTTTTGTCGTCATCTCATTTATCTGTTAGCTATTACAGTCAGCACATTTATCTGTTAGCTATTGCAGTCATCACATTTATCTGTTAGCTATTGCAGTCATCACATTTATCTGTTAGTTATTGCAGTCATCACATTTATCTGTTAGCTATTGCAGTCATCACATTTATCTGTTAGCTATTGCAGTCATCACATTTATCGTTAGCTATTGCAGTCATCACATTTATCTGTTAGTTATTGCAGTCATCACATTTATCTGTTAGCTATTGAAGTCATCATATTTATCTGTTAGCTATTGCAGACATCACATTCATCTGTTAGCTATTACAATCATCACATTTATCTGTTAGTTATTGCAGTCATCACATTTATCTGTTAGCTATTGCAGTCATCACATATATCTGTTAGTTATTGCAGTCATCGCATTTATCTGTTAGCTATTGTAGTCACCATATTTATCTGTTAGCTATTGCAGACATCACATTCATCTGTTAGCTATTGCAATCATCACATTTATCTGTTAGTTATTGCAGTCATCACATTTATCTGTTAGCTATTGCTGTCATCACATATATCTGTTAGCTTTTGTCGTCATCTCATTTGTCTGTTAGCTATTACAGTCATCACATTTATCTGTTAGCTATTGCCGTCATCTCATTTATCTGTTAGCTATTGCAGTCATCACATTTATCTGTTGGCTACTGCAGTCATCACATTTATCTGTGAGTTATTGCAGTCATCACATTTATCTGTTAGCTATTGCAGTCATCACATTTATCTGTTAGCTATTGCAGTCATCACATTTATCTGTTAGTTATTGCAGTCATCACATTTATCTGTTAGCTATTGCAGTCATCACATATGTGTGTTAGCTATTGACGTCATATCATTTATCTGTTAGCTATTACAGTCATCACATTTATCTGTTAGCTATTGCAGTCATCACATTTATCTGTTAGTTATTGCAGTCATCACATGTATCTGTTGGCTATTGCAGTCATCACATACTTCTGTTAGGTATTGCAGCCATCACATTTATCTGTTAGCTATTGCTGTCATCACATTTATCTGTTGGTTATTGCAGTCATCTCATTTATCTGTTAGCTATTGCAGTCATTACATTTATCTGTTAGCTAATACAGTCATCACATTCATCTGTTAGCTATTGCAGTCATCACTTATCTCTTAGCTATTGCATTCATCTCATTTATTTTTAGCCATTGCAGTCATCACATTTATCTGTTAGCTATTGCAGTCATCACATTTATCTGTTAGTTATTGCAGTCATCACATTTATCTGTTAGCTATTGTAGTCATCATATTTATCTGTTAGCTATTGCAGTCATCACATTTATCTGTTAGCTATTGCAGTCATCACATTTATCTGTTAGCTATTGCAGTCATCACATTTATCTGTTAGCTATTGCAGTCATCACATATATCTGTTAGCTATTGCAGTCATCACATTTATCTGTTGGCTATTGCAGTCATCACATTTATCATTTAGCTATTGCAGTCATCACATTTATCTGTTAGCTATTGCAGTCATCGCATTTATCTGTTAGTTATTGCAGTCATCACATTTATCTGTTATCTATTGCAGAATTCACATATATATGTTAGCTATTGCCGTCATCTCATTTATCTGTTAGCTATTGCAGTCATCACATTTATCTGTTAGCTATTGCAGTCATCACATTTATCTGTTAGTTATTGCAGTCATCACATTTATCTGTTAGCTATTGCAGTCATCACATATGTCTGTTAGCTATTGACGTCATATCATTTATCTGTTAGCTATTACAGTCATCACATTTATCTGTTAGCTATTGCAGTCATCACATTTATCTGTTAGTTATTGCAGTCATCACATGTATCTGTTGGCTATTGCAGTCATCACATACTTCTGTTAGGTATTGCAGCCATCACATTTATCTGTTAGCTATTGCTGTCATCACATTTATCTGTTGGTTATTGCAGTCATCTCATTTATCTGTTAGCTATTGCAGTCATTACATTTATCTGTTAGCTAATACAGTCATCACATTCATCTGTTAGCTATTGCAGTCATCACATATCTCTTAGCTATTGCATTCATCTCATTTATTTTTAGCCATTGCAGTCATCACATTTATCTGTTAGCTATTGCAGTCATCACATTTATCTGTTAGTTATTGCAGTCATCACATTTATCTGTTGGTTATTGCAGTCATCTCATTTATCTGTTAGCTATTGCAGTCATTACATTTATCTGTTAGCTAATACAGTCATCACATTCATCTGTTAGCTATTGCAGTCATCACATATCTCTTAGCTATTGCATTCATCTCATTTATTTTTAGCCATTGCAGTCATCACATTTATCTGTTAGCTATTGCAGTCATCACATTTATCTGTTAGTTATTGCAGTCATCACATTTATCTGTTAGCTATTGTAGTCATCATATTTATCTGTTAGCTATTGCAGACATCACATATATCTGTTAGGTATTGCAGCCATCACATTGATCTGTTAGCTATTGCAGTCATCTCATATATCTGTTAGCTATTGCAGTCATCACATTTATCTGTTAGCTATTGCAGTCATCACATTTATCTGTTAGCTATTGCAGTCATCACATGTATCTGTTGGCTATTGCAGTCATCACATTTATCTGTTAGCTATTGCAGTCATCACATTTATCTGTTGGTTATTGCAGTCATCTCATTTATCTGTTAGCTATTGCAGTCATTACATTTATCTGTTAGTTAATACAGTCATCACATTCATCTGTTAGCTATTGCAGTCATCACATATCTCTTAGCTATTGCATTCATCTCATTTATTTGTTAGCTATTGCAGTCATCACATTTATCTGTTAGCTATTGCAGTCATCACATTTATCTGTTAGCTATTGCAGTCATCACATTTATCTGTTAGCTAATGCAGTCATCACATTTATCTGTTAGTTATTGTAGTCATCACATGTATCTGTTAGCTATTGCAGCAATCACATTTATCTGTTAGCTATTGCAGTCATCACATTTATCTGTTAGTTATTGCAGTCATCACATTTATCTGTTATCTATTTCAGTCATCACATTTATCTGTTAGCTATTGCAGTCATCACATATATCTGTTAGCTATTGCAGTCATCACATTTATCTGTTAGCTATTTCAGTCATCACATTTATCTGTTAGCTATTGCAGTCATCACATATATCTGTTAGCTATTGCCGTCATCTCATTTATCTGTTAGCTATTGCAGTCATCACATTTATCTGTTAGCTATTGCAGTCATCAAATTTATCTGTTAGTTATTGCAGTCATCACATTTATCTGTTAGCTATTGCAGTCATCACATATGTCTGTTAGCTATTGCCGTCATCTCATTTATATGTTAGCTATTACAGTCATCACATTTATTTGTTAGCTATTGCAGTCATCACATTTATCTGTTAGCTATTGCAATCATCACATGTATCTGTTGGCTATTGCAGTCATCACATACTTCTGTTAGGTATTGCAGCCATCACATTTATTTGTTAGCTATTGCAGGCATCACATTTATCTGTTGGTTATTGCAGTCATCTCATTTATCTGTTAGCTATTGCAGTCATTACATTTATCTGTTAGCTAATACAGTCATCACATTCATCTGTTAGCTATTGCAATCATCACATTTATCTTTTAGTTATTGCAGTCATCACATTTATCTGTTACCTATTGCAGTCATCACATATATCTGTTAGCTTTTGGCGTCATCTCATTTATCTGTTAGCTATTAAACTCATCACATTTATCTGATAGCTATTGCAGACATCACATTTATCTGTTGGCTATTGCAGTCATCACATATATCTGTTAGGTGTTGCAGCCATCACATTTATCTGTTAGCTATTGCAGTCATCACATTGATCTGTTAGTTATTGCAGTCATCACATTTATTTGTTAGCTATTGCAGTCATCACATTTATATGTTAGATATTGCAGTCATCATATATATATGTTACCTATTGCAGTCATCACATTTATCTGTTAGCTATTTCAGTCATCACATTTATCTGTTAGCTATTGCAGTCATCACATTTATCTGTTAGCTATTGCAGTCATCACATTTATCTGTTAGTTATTGCATTCATCACATTTATCTGTTAGCTATTGCAGTCATCACATATATCTGTTAGCTATTGCCGTCATCACATATATATATATATATATATATATATGTTAGTTATCGCAGCCATCACATTTATCTGTTAGCTATTGCAGTCATCACATTAATCTGTTAGCTATTGCAGTCATCACATTTATCTGTTAGCTATTGCAGTCATCACATATATCTGTTAGTTATTACACCCATCACATTTATCTGTTAGCTATTGCAGTCATCACATTTATCTGTTAGCTATTGCAGTCATCACATTTATCTGTTAGCTATTGCAGTCATCACATTTATCTGTTATCTGTTAGCTGTTGCAGTCATCACATTTATCTGTTAGCTACTGCAGTCATCACATATATCTGTTAGCTATTGCAGTCATCACATTTATCTTTTCGCTACTGCAGTCATCACATATATCTGTTAGCTATTGCAGTCATCACATTTATCTGTTCGCTACTGCAGTCATCACATATATCTGTTAGCTATTGCAGTCATCACATTAATCTGTTAGCTATTGCAGTCATCACATTTATCTGTTAGCTATTGCAGTCATCACATATCTCTTAGCTATTGCAGTCATCACATTTATCTTTTAGCTATTGCAGTCATCACATTTATCTGTTAGTTATTGCAGTCATCACATTTATCTGTTAGCCACTGCAGTCATCACATTTATCTGTTAGCTATTGCAGTCATCACATTTATCTGTTAGTTATTGCAGTCATCACATTTATCTGTTAGCTATTGCAGTCATCACATATATATCTTAGCTATTGCAGTTATCACATATATCTGTTAGGTATTGCAACCATCACACTGATCTGTTAGCTATTGCATTCATCACATTTATCTGTTAGCTATTGCAGTCATCTCATATATCTGTTAGCTATTGCAGTCATCACATTTATCTGTTAGCTATTGCAGTCATCACATTTATCTGTTAGCTATTGCAGTCATCACATTTATCTGTTAGCTATTGCAGTCATCATATTTATCTGTTAGCTATTGCAGTCATCACATTTATCTGTTAGCTATTGCAGTCATCACATTTATCTGTTAGCTATTGCAGTCATCACATTTATCTGTTAGCTATTGCAGTCATCACATTTATCTTTTAGATATTGCAGTCATCACATTTATCTGTTAGTTATTGCAGTCATCACATTTATCTGTTAGCTATTGCAGTCATCACATTTATCTGTTAGCTATTGCAGTCATCACATTTATCTGTTAGTTATTGCAGTCATCACATTTATCTGTTAGCTATTGCAGTCATCACATTTATCTGTTAGCTATTGCAGTCATCACATTTATCTGTTAGTTATTGCAGTCATCACATTTATCTGTTAACTATTGCAGTCATCACATTTATCTGTTAGCTATTGCAGTCATCACATTTATCTGTTAGTTTTTGCAGTCATCACATTTATCTGTTAGCTATTGCAGTCATCACATATATCTGTTAGCTTTTGCCGTCATCTCATTTATCTGTTAGCTATTACAGTCATCACATTTATCTGTTAACTATTGCAGTCATCTCATTTATCTGTTAGCTATTGCAGTCATCACATTTATCTGCTAGCTATTGCAGTCATCACATTTATCTGTTAGCTATTGCAGTCATCACATATATCTGTTAGCTATTGCAGTCATCACATTTATCTGTTAGCTATTGCTGTCATCACATATCTCTTAGCTATTGCAGTCATCTCATTTATCTGTTATCTATTGCAGTCATCACATTTATCTGTTAGCTATTGCAGTCATCACATTTATCTGTTAGCTATTGCAGTCATCACATTTATCTGTTAGTTATTGCAGTCATCACATTTATCTGTTAGCTATTGCAGTCATCACATTTATCTGTTAGCTATTGCAGTCATCACATTTATCTGATAGGTATTGTACGAGTGTGATTGTACGATATCACATGTGCGTGGCGACCGTGGCGTTTAAAACTATCCATCTACACTTAACAATCTGGAGAAACGCCTTTACACTCCATATAGCTAAAAATTAAAAAAAAATACATTATTATGTTGTTTTCCTTTGTCGTGACGTTGAGGGCGATAATATCCACTTTATGTAACCTTCGGGTCCACTGTGAAATATACTTAATTATGGACCTTACTTTCTAGCAAAACGATTTCCATGTGCATCAACCATCGAATCACATTGTAGCTACATGGTGATGAATGTCAACAATCAACATCTTGTAGAATTTAATTTGTTACTTTATTATTAACCACAAATGTGCGTTATGTCTTGTGTTTAATGCGAGTGGTCATTCCCGGGATGCAATTCAAAAATAAAAATAATTAATAAAAAAATTGTTATAACCTTTTTTCTGCAATATTCATTTGTAATCGTTAATTATGTGCATATGAAATACACTTCGCGATAAATTATTCTTAATACATTTCTAAATAGTCTTGATAAAATCTGTTGTTTTCATTTTTTTTTAAACGAACGTATTTCGCACGGAAAGTCTCTATTGTATTATTATTTACATAGACTGTTAAAATAACAACAATAATAACAACAATAATAACAACAATAATAACAATACATTCTGAATATATGAAATCTACAAGTGGGTAACATTAATGTTCATGTGTGAATAAATAACAATAAACATTATTATAAACTATTTGATGATTCGACTTTAAATCGATTGATTTTTTACTCTTCTCATACATTGCATCTTTCCTGGTGAACAAATTGATTATTAGTCAGTTTAAGAAACTATAACCTAACTCATTAGCATTATGTTGTGTCGGGAAAACTTGGACCAAAATCTCCATATTTTGGTGTCCTGTTGAAATGCCGGGAAATCGGCAGCCAGAGTTCAGATATAAGACCAACTCTTAACGTTCTTGTGATGTTTTGGGTAAGTGTTGACTAAAACCAAAATACATCATTGTTCTGTTAACGCGTTAGGAAATCATCAGTCGAAACCCGATGCACTGTATTGAAGTATACGGCATTTCTAATGAGTTCTCGGGCGAAAATGGCCCTGGCCGAGCTCGATACCTTAGTTTAATTGTGGCAGAATGTTCTGAAATTAACCAACCTACTGAAAAACTGCCCGTTTCAGGGACCGAACATCCGCACGCAAAACCGGTGAAAACAGCGGTCGAAAACTCCCATAAAACAGAACTGAACAGCTAACCAGATTACCCCTAGCATGTGCAACATATATCAATTAAGTTGTTCATGATTGTACCGATGTTGAGTTGTGCTATTGTTTTCGCTTTAACTTTTGCTAAGGCTCTTCCACTGGGGTACCACAACAGCTCGCGCTACAGCCCAGTTGTCCGAAGGCTCACGAGACCGGAGGTTCACGAGACCGAAGGTCCGAGAAACCGAACATAAATAATACAATTATTTCAATCAATGAATTGAAGAAATCTATTGCGCAAGGGTTTAATTTTATGATAGTATATTAACAATAGACAAATTAAAAACGATAAAACATGAAATTGGGATGTCATGTGACAAAACCGAGAAATAATGTATCATTTCATAATGTAAAGTCGTGTGGTGCAGGCGACGTGTGCGGAAAGCTCCATAGAGGGTGCATAAAGGGTGTATAGTCCAATATATTGGTATCATGATGCATAGGTGTAGAACATTGTTTGTATCATAGTACGAAGTGTATCATAATCATTTATAAATCTTCTCTATTCAAAGCAGTAGAATTTACTGCCTGGTAAATGTCCGTATTTAAATTACGAGATATATTGTGAATACTATTTCAGAGATGTTTTTGTAAGTAAAATGTGTCACACGATTACCACAGAAAAATGACAGGCAAGTTATTTTGTTATAGTCATGATAGTATATATTAATACTGCAAGTATAAGTGATGTTATCGATATAATTACAGATTTACTAAATATTTACTAAAAACTAACAAGTAATTATTTAAAGGGAAAACAAAACGACTGCCATTCGGTCATCTGACTTGGATATTTAAACAAATTGCGTTTTGAAAAGTAAAAAAATTCGGTTTAAAGCACACACGTTCGTGGGCTTTCTTTTTTATTCGTGGAAAACTTATTTGGAATTCTTGTCAAAAACTACGTAACACTACAATGTTAGATAAGCAATTTGTTTGTAGGTGAGTGGGTAGGAATAAATTATAAATTACATTTTACATATTTATCACAGCAGCTAAACAGCTGTTTTTCGAAAGAGAAGTTTTTGATTGTTTTTAGAATACATTATAGTTAGGTGAAAATACGTAAGCAACAGAAAATCACAGTTATATTAAAAATTACGTTATATTAACAATTACGTTACGAAAAACACTATACATGAATAAATTATAATTCTGTCATTTTGTTTGTTGTACAAATCCCATAATTCATGACCTATTGTTTCCATAAATGTCCATATTAAAAAAAACAATGTATACACATAAATAATGCAATATAAAATACAATTATTTTATTATTATTTGTACCAATATAAATGTTGATGTCATAAAAATGTGCGTTGGCAATATAATTTATAAATGTCAAAAGACGGTTTGTGAAAACGTTTTGTCATTCGTGAACCAAAATATATTTTCTTTAAATACCGGGCTTAATACACACATTTAATTCCATCTGGTCTGGTTTTGTACACCTCGTTTTGTATTATATTTGTTATATAATTGTTATTATAGGATGTCGCGTGAGTATATTAGATATTATGTCATGCATGTCCCTAGTGTACGCGCAAGCGTTCGTAATAGACAAGTACAACTACATGAACGTGAGTTATGACTCGTTCACGTTGCAGAAAAGCGTTGTGAAAACGTTTTGTCATTCGTGAACCAAAATATATTTTCTTTAAATACCGGGCTTAATACACACATTTAATTCCATCTGGTCTGGTTTTGTACACCTCGTTTTGTATTATATTTGTTATATAATTGTTATTATAGGATGTCGCGTGAGTATATTAGATATTATGTCATGCATGTCCCTAGTGTACGCGCAAGCGTTCGTAATAGACAAGTACAACTACATGAACGTGAGTTATGACTCGTTCACGTTGCAGAAAAGCGAGCTAATCAGGTCGCGGGTAAAAACTAGCTGGGCTTGACCTACTCACTACTTCTGTACAGCAATTGTACTTAGAAACACGCCGCGGACCGCCTCAGAAAGAGGTAGATTTTCAAGTATTTCGTTGCCGGGAAAGCCACATCAATTGAAACAATATAAAAGTACTGATTTTACAAATTTGAGTTTGTGGCCTCAAAATTCCTCAAGCTCACATAAGAATGATTAGTCTAGAAACCGATGTTCCGCAGACGGCATTACCATGAGGGGAATGGAATAACCAGAACCATAGTTCGTTGACTAGTTAGGCAAGCAAATTCGGGCATTTTCTGTAATTAATATAATTACATTCGTTTTGTTTTAGAATGGAGAGGATCAAACAGTGCTCTCCAAACTTAATCAAACCTTTAATTGCGCAGAAAATAAAATCATTGGAAAATTGTAATAAAAACTTGTGGAGGAAATAATCTAGCAGGAATTCTTTAAACATGGTGGCTAACTTATGTGAGAAACTTCCTCTGTTCCTTTTATTTATTCAAGTGTTATGATTGTCATATGGGGCCTTCAAATTATTAACTATTCTCTGACGTAAGGTTTTTTGCCTATATATACTGATAACATGCTTACACTGAAAACGATGCAGCTGCAGAAAGAAACGGAGAACACGTGATTATTTTATAATTGTAAAAACGTGAATATTTTGTGGTACATTTATGTAGTTCCGTATAAATATACTATATATTGCTAGTGGTATGGCTATTCCGATTGTTTCAAAGCATTCAAAAGTCGCTTTATTTGCTTTGTGTTGAACGCGTCAATTCATATTATTATATGAATAATAATCCAACATTAAATATGATAGGAGTTTGTTTTAGTCATTCAAAATAACTTAACTCAATGAAGTAATTGGCTGAATGATGAAAACATGTGTTCTATAAATAGTATATAGTTCCCATATATGTGCTAAAATAGATAATTTTATAAAATGTCTAAGTATAATCACAAATTGTGAGTAGATGGTAGTTGACTGCACATAGTTCCAAATACAGAGGGAAATTTATTGTCTAGGAGATATTTTTGTTCAAAAACGATCTTCTGTTCATTGTTATTAGCTTAATTCGGACGCCATATGTGTATAGTCCGCATATTCATTTCATATGAAGACACATTTCCGCTCATAACTCACATTCTAGTAATTTTGTCAAGAAATGTAATGACTATTCCCTAGCTTTAGAATTTTGTTTCTTGTGGACATTTGGTCTCGTGAACCTTCGGTCTCGCGAACCTTCGGACAACTGGGATGACCCCCGCGCCGCTGAACCTTTTGAAATGGTAAAGTGGTGTGCGTCTTAGCAACATAGAACGTTCCATGACATAGCTCCGTCCGCGAATACGACATTTTGTAGAGTCGCTGGGTTCAGTGGCGCATCCAGAGGGGGCCCAGGGGGGTCATGCCCCCCAAACGCATGACGATTCATATGATCTGGATTACGCATAACTTCTCTGCGATTTACGCTCCGTATATCTTAAGCGAAGCTTGGACCCCCCCCCCCCCACACACACACACACACCAATACATTTTGCTGGATCCGCCACTGGCTGGGTTACCGTAATGATTTCTATAGATTTCGTGAAACGAGAGCTACCAAACCAGAAGTCGAAAACAATAGGGTCATTGAAACCAAAACCAAAACCGACATATTAAATTCGAAAATGCTGTGTGTCTCAAGACGGCCTGGCCTATATGGCGTCAAACAAAGGTTAAATGTAAATATGATCATAGATTTGCAACACACTAACGATACTGAGTATGTTGACCACAGGCCAACAAGAATAAGATATAATCTAGTGGCTCATTATAGGTGTACTTTGACCCTCTGTAAACTCTATCACTACCATCATTCTTGATTCAAGTGTCAGTGCACACTTCCGGTTGAACGATTGCACACCCCAAATGACGTAGAGACGTAACTGTCGCTGGGTAAAAGACGCACAGAATCATGGGACATAACTTAAATGCATGACTCAAAATCAGTGGCGGCGGTCCCCCCCCCCCGAGAATAAAAATGATATATGTGAATATTGTAAGTACTGCGTAAGACCCTCGTTTCGCTGATTACACATTTCCGATTATCTGTAATTAACAAAACGAACCATTTACTAATTAAAATCCCGTTATTTGCAAATGTTTTATTTCGTTATATACACGACTGAAAGGTGAATATACTGGTACAGTTTCGTCCGACAGTTGTGAATATTGTACGTGTAAGACCCTTGTTTCGCTGATAACAGATTTCTGATTATTTGCGACACGAACCATTTACTGATTAAAATATTCGGCAAATATTTTATAAATATTGTGCGTATAAAACCCATTTTCTCTTATAGTTTAATTATGTACGTATCACCGCGTTTCGTTTCGTTTTTTTGTGCGACTTAACATTGTAACCAAAACAAAACTCACTGGTGGTGGTGGTAACATTCACTAAAAATTACACGATAATTACATTACCAGTAATGAAGGGCACGACCTATTGTTGTTTATATTGTCATGTCATTGTGGAATCTTTTTGTATTTCCATTATATAATTGTTGTGCCTTTGCTTACCCTCCTATGTTCTACCTAAAATATTTTTTCATTGTGGACTATGGTAACCGCTCAAAATTGCATTATTTCACAGTTTTTCTCAAAAATCAGATTATCGGTGAATCAAACAAGTTCAAATAATACTAAAACAAATAAAGAGTATAACACAAAACATTGCTAATGCTACATGTGCTAAAATATGCGCACATGTAACAAACTTGTGAGTAGCAATTTACCTTAAACATTTTCTTCTATATCATCGATGAAGAGTTCTTGCTATTTCGAATAGTTACTTAGGACAACGATTGCCAAATATAACTACTTTATATCTGGTATGCGTTGGTCTGCTCTCATCTTTTACTACATTTGATTGTGTTAACGTCTGCCTTATATCTAGGTTGTTAGAATCTACTCGTATTTATTTCGACATTGGACTTGTAATACGTGTGTCTTATATCTGGTATGCTTGGGTCTGCTACCATAGCCTAGTAATAAGTGTGCCTTACGTTGGATTCGTTGTGTTTGCTCTCATCTGTTACTACCTTGGACTTGTAATACATGTGTCTTATGTCTGGGCTGTAGGCATCTGTTCTCATCTGTTCCTATCTTGGATTTGTGATGTATGTGTCTTCTATATGGGTCCTATCTGCTGCCATCTCTAACTACTTGCATTTGTTATACTCGTGTTATACATGAATTGCTCTGTTCTGCGATTAAACCACATTTGAACATGATTTTACTGTCATTACTTCAATATATGTTAGTTTAATAAGATTATTAATTGATCTTAAACTGTAAAATTACTAGCATTAGTTATTTTTGTCTATTGTAATGATAGAGGTACTTTTTTGAACCTTAAAACCTTAAGTTTAATGATATTTCATTAGTATGGTGACTGTTATCTTTCCCTCGACACATCTTGTCATCAGCAACCCTATGCACGTTGTTTGGCTCTAAGTCCATCCATCATCACATTTCATTTCTATTTTTTCGCGTAACCGAAGTCAATTGTGTGTGAGGGAAATTAAGATTGATCGACGGGTCAATAAAGGTCAAGAAATCACTCTCAATTAAAACCATATGATGTGATAGAACAAGAATGCTGAAACAGTAGACTTAAACAACAAACATTAAAACCACTTCTCACAGTTCTTATTTAGTTTGAGTATTGTTATATGGCCCATGCTTCCCCTGGGAACGAAAGCTAAAATTTGAAAAGTTATTCATGATTATTGATGTGCATGCAATCCGTCTTAATTCTGTTGTCTCACTCTCGTTCCATTTCCCGCGACGTTATATCAGTACCAACAAGCCTCGTGTGATAAATTGTCGTGCCAGACCCTTTCAGTAATCGATTGAACATTAATAAACTTATTTATTCGTGCGGCAACTGTTGGTTACCATGGTGATCCATGGCGTTTGTAAGAGCTGCTCTTGCACTGAATTGTTGAATTATGTGTATGGTCACAGCAACACATGGCACACATATGTAGCTCTTATCTTAACTATCATAAAGCTTATCACATACGTCGTTGTCTGGAAATTAAATTCGAATTAATCAAGTCGTAAGTCAACGAATTATACTACAGATAACATCGTACCGATAAATGTTTTTATTTTACGGATTAGTTTTAAATCTGTTCACTTTTTTTCTGTGTGTGTGGTGTCTTGTTGTCAAAATGTAACTCAGTGCATACATACACATGCAGTAGATGTTACTAAATTTGACTGAAATGTTAATAATAATAATAATCATAATACTATTTTTATAATAGTTCGCGTTAGTTTTTTCATCTCAACACCAAGACACCAACGCGTGTGTTTTGCTCAATGTGTTGTTATATAATCAGCCGGCCGTGTACGGGTGCGTGATTGGGATAACGCGACAACGCGTTCTACAAAGCCATTCTCGCACAAATTAAGCCCATCTCCTGGGGGTACTTGCTGGCCATGAGATATGCACGTGCGTTCTGAATTTAGCCGAGAAAGGGGATATTTTTTATTAACTTTTAATTTTCGCAAAGGGGTACTTTTTATCTTTTTTAATGACTTGAACTACGCGAAAATGCATAAAAACGGGAAATTGTGTTGTTTTGATCGTTTCCTCTTAACCAAACGTATCATATACTCAGAGGCACTCGAACAGAAGGGGGAGTCTATCATCAGAAATAAAGCCAGTGCTTCTCTAAAAGAAAGGGTGTTTCGATATTTCAGAAAGTATTTATTTTTAAAAAACAAACATGGGGATAATTTTTATTTTGAAAGTGGAAAAGGAATATTTAGATTTGCACTCATATGTGTTACCTATTGCAGTCGAGTCCCTGTGACTCTTAATATAAACATTATTCCTTTGAATGTATACTATGAATATAATGAATATAGCCGTGGTACACACATTCACCGGAGAGACCGGAATGGCCTTGGTGTCAAGGTTATTGAAAGTGTGAATCGGTATAAAGTGAAGCTAACAATCCAGTTTTTAGTCTTCATCACAAAGCCGTCAAGAAATTAAACCAGCCCTGCGTTGTATGGGCACTCTGCATCTAACAACTCACAACAACAACAATGATATATTGTCAGTATATCATTGTAAACCGTTCAGTTGGCCTACTTTGTGGATAAAACCCCCTCATGTTTTAAAAATATACATCAGAACAGATTATTGAACAGATTATTTCCATCTCCCCTGGAACAAGTTTAACAAAGTTCACAAGCAACTGGTATTAGAATATACACTTTCCTTGTGTGTGTTTCACTGGTTAACATCATTGGTACATATAGAACTTCCCCATTTCCCACGTTTCCGAAGCGTATGGGAACCAAGGCCTAACAATGTTTGCTTACCCAATTCGGGTGTTGACTTATTTATTGTGGATATCACAAATCTCTGTCTTGGCCTTATTTTTCGGCGCAATCGCGTGGCAGACGCGTGGATACACAGTTACAGATGGACAAACGCAATTATCCGCTATACGACGTTTACAAAGGGATGGTGGCCTGCCTTGCTTGAAAAAAAAACACTTCAAAAGTCCAACATTGTAAAAGTTGCGATTGTGAAAAAAAAGAGCATGAGATTTGTTTTTACTTTATATACGTGCAAAGTAAACTAATGTTGAATTATAGGTCGGTGATAAAGACTCGTGTGTTGCTGTGGTGGTATGGAGTTACATCATTTATGTCGTGTCGCGTGTCTAACATACTGCGTTGCCATTCAGTTATGTCAATTGCTCGTTGACTCAATGGATTCACGTGCACGTAGCTGCTGTTCCTGTAATCGATTGCCCTCCCATTGAAAGAATATGATATGTGGAAATTTTATGAGAAATTACTATGTGAGAAAAAATTGTTTTCGGGTGCATTGGTCCACAACATGGAGCAGCAACACGCCATCTGCGATATTATACGGACAGGTGACAGTTGCGAACCACCTGGCTATTTACTGCACAATAATAATGCTATTCTGGCTGGATGGCTAGTGATAAATAGCACCACTTCCACTTAGTTCATATGTTGACACAACGATCAACGAATCAGAATTGGTCCGGGGTAAAAATAACAAAGGATGCCCTGAAGTGGCACTTGTGGCATGTTGTGCTCCATAACGTTTGGCAGGAAGTTATGAGGAACATGCAAGTTTCTTTCGTTTAAAAAAGTTAGTATATTATTGCAATCCAATTCTTCTTACGCTGCATATTACAGCAAACTGTTGACTGCCAAGGAAACTTTAGTTCTAATACGTAATTCCTAATACGAGTTGAGGTGCAATATAAAATATATCTAAAACAAAAGTATATCATTTTGACTTCTAACGGAAAACCAATATCAACTATTTGTGACGTCAATGATCCAGTCGGTAGAAACTCGTTATTTTCCAAAATAGAGCATTTCTCATTATAACCGTATGTGAAACAGCAATAGTTAACATGTGGGCGTAAGTGAAAATAAAACCCATTGAACCGTTACAGCCACCGTGCAGTGCGCGTTCGAATATCAAGTAAAGAGACAATGTGTTTCACTTTGTATGAGTTAAGCACGACGCGGTGCGACGACTGTGACTCCTTATCATTTTTTGCGAATTTTCTAAAATAAACCATTTTTTTCAGCATCTTGTCAACATTTTGTTTTAATACATGCCCTTTAACGCATATTATGTGACCCAGTTTTTTTATTTAAAAAAATAAACAGCATTTGTAGATATAACGAAAGAACTATAATCCCGTTTCCAATAAAACAAATCTGTAAACTTTCAAAACGCTATTTTATTTATTTATTGATTTATTTATTTATTTATTTATTTATTTATTTATTTATTTATTTATTTATTTATTTATTTATTTATTTATTTATTTATTTATTTATTTATTTATTTATTTATTTATTTATTTATTATTATTATTTATTTATTATTTATATATATAAACATGAATTCCTATGGAAATAAATCCAAAATGACCATTTTTTTGCCGATTTGCAGACAGGTAAAGAACCTCAAAATTGGTGACTTGTTTACGTTTCACTTTTAAAACAACAGATGTGCTCTCATTTATTCACTCCTATATAATAGGTCGAATGCCAGTCAATGACCTTAAGTTCAGACTTATGATCGTGCCCGAGGTCAGCCTTCCAACTCCATCTGGTTTCTCGCCACGGCGATGGCAATTAAAATCAAATTTACGATCCCCGTAGATACTACACAACACTCAATCTTATCTTTATAATCAAACGAATTATATTTGTCTTTTAAATCAGTATTCAGTTAGTCTATCACTTGACTTGTGTTGCTTGTAAAGTACTGAGCAAGAATGCAAGCTCAGCTGCCACCCTCCCGTAAAACGATTCAACTCAGCATATCAGATAATAATCGTGATATTAAATATTCAAAAATGGTTTAGGATGACATCTAAGATGCGCTCAATATACCAGTGTGTCACTTATTGTCTGAACTTTGCTGGACGTACCTACACTGATTGCAGATTGTTAAATGACCAAATCCATAAACAACTAACTGTAGTAACCAGTCAGGACCTAGAGTGTAATGATGCATATGAATGCCGGATAATTCGGAAAAATACTGCAAATCTCGTTTCAATACAAAGCTTTTTACAAGATTGTATCTGATTGGCTACTCAACCGAAACACCTAACAGTGAGACCAATCAGAGAGAGGCTTGTTTGTCCATTTTTAGGAATCTTCAGTGATACGTGGTGTGTCGAAGTATAGCGAATTTTATATTAAGTTTCACAAAAACAAATAAACTTAAATCATGAAATTACACCCATACTGCCACAGATTCAAACACTTTAAAGCATAAGATTTAACTCTCGGTCACAAAGACGGCATTGGATAGGCTTAAATGTCGGGACATGCACAATGTCACGCCCCGTTTCAATTGCCCACTTCGCGAAGTTGCCGTGATGACAGTACAAAAGTCTAAGAGTGACGCTTAAGATTAAAATATTGGTGTTTCTTATACCTAGCGCAGTTTTCTGAATATCTAAATATTTGATCGTATAGTATACAACCTGTAAACTTGTTTTGAAGAGGTTTGTTTTCTGGTTATCACATTATTTCTTGTCAGTAACCCTCAAAGTAAAGCCAAACCCCGTTTTTATCATCGTGCGTGGCGTTTTATGACAAGCCAGAGTATTCGTGAAGAAGTATGAGCACTTCAGAATAAGCCGCCTAGTTGTACTTCAGTGCCACGACAGTCTTTGTTATCGTGTTTCCGTCTCCCGTGAGAACGGCTTGACTTTACCGTCCTCAGTTGCCTCGCAGCTGCTCGCTAAGACTTATCCGAAAGCCACTGTTAGCAGCGGCGGGCGAGGAGACCGTGAGATCGAATCGGTTCTACTTTACCTCTCCAGCCATCTTTTAGGGCGAGACACGGCTGCGATTTATAAACAAATAAAAGACACGAGTGAAATAATTGAAGACACAAAATAGAAGTGTGTAGGGACTATTTATGAGTATTGACACGTTGACAAGGCACAACTCACACTTACATAAGCGTATTTGAATGGGAAAGTGCAAAAAACTGCCCGCTGTACCTTGAACTTTGTTTTTATTACCCGCTAATCTATTCAAAAATAACCAAAGAACTAGACACACCGGTACCACACATTCGAACAATAGCACAAATACTAAGACTACTACTTCCACTTCCCCGTCTCTTTCTCTCTCTCTCTCTCTCTGCGTTCACACTCTATGGTTGGCAAATTTTGACGCTAATCAATTACTTATCGGGTTACGTTATATGCATACATAGTAGGTCACGTGTCTATATCTGAACTTGAATTGAACGATACGCGTACGATTTCGCACACATATGTGAACTGAAGTTTTTAGACTTCTCAATTATCAACACAAGTCACCTAAATAAAGACGCATATGTATGGGTTAGTGTCACAGTGATCAATTGCTAATAACAATACAAACCCTCACGGGGTTTAGAAAACGGATTCGTTCCGAGTGCCAAACGCAATAGAGTTAAAATAATATTCATTACGGATAAGTATGTCCAATGGCAAATTACGCCTTCTGAGGGCTATTTAGGAAATGTAGTCATAATTCTAGCCGTCGAGTGAGGGCGTATTCTGTTAACATGACTTAACACAATATATCCCAGGGTACAATTACCACGATGTATCCCAGGGTACAACTAACACGATATATCCCAGGGTACAATTACCACGATATATCCCAGGGTACAACTAACACGATACAATGTATATCCCAGGGTACAATTACCACGATGTATCCTAGGATACAACTAACACGATATATCCCAGGGTACAATTACCACGATGTATCCCAGGGTACAACTAACACGATAAATCCCAGGCTACACTTACCACGATATATCCCAGGGTACAACTAACACGATATATCCCAGGGTACAATTACCACGATGTATCCCAGGGTACAACTAACACGATATATCCCAGGGTACAATTACCACGATATATCCCAGGGTACAACTAACACGATATATCCCAGGGTACAAATACCACGATGTATCCCAGGGTACAACTAACACGATATATCCCAGGGTACAATTACCACGATGTATCCCAGGGTACAACTAACACGATATATCCCAGGGTAAAATTACCACGATATATCCCAGGGTACAACTAGCACGATATATCCCAGGGTACAATTACCACGTTATATCCCAGGGTACAACTAACACGATATATTCCAGAGTGCAATTGACACAATATATCCTGATGTGAACACGATATATGGCAGGCAAGATCTAACACGATATGTATCTATTATTATATCTATTTACACGATATGTCCAAACCCACAATTACGCAATATATCTCAGACGTGAATTAACACGATATACCCGGATAAAATTAACACGTTGTGTATAAATATATATATATATATACCAGACTACTATTAGCACGGTAGGTGTCAGACTACTATTAACACGATATGTGCCAAGACCCAATTACACGATATATCCCAGTCGACAATTACCAAGTTATATCCCAGACTGCAAATGCCATGACATATCCCAGTCTGCATTTAACATGGTATACCCCAGTCTGCAATTACCATGACATATCACAGTATACAATTACCATGATATATCACAGTATGCAATTACCATGATATATCACAGTATACAATTACCATGTTATATCCCAGACTACAATTACCATGACATATCACAGTCTGCAATTACCATGACATATCACAGTATGCAATTACCATGATATATCACAGTATGCAATTACCATGTTATATCCCAGACTACAATTACCATGACATATCACAGTCTGCAATTACCATGATATATCACAGTCTGCAATTACCATGATATATCACAATATGTAATTACCATGATATATCACAGTATGCAATTACCATGATATATCACAGTATGCAATTACAATGTTATATCCCAGACTACAATTACCATGACATATCACAGTCTGCAATTACCATGACATATCACAGTATGCAATTACCATGATATATCACAGTATGCAATTACCATGTTATATCCCAGACTACAATTACCATGACATATCACAGTCTGCAATTACCATGATATATCACAGTCTGCAATTACCATGATATATCACAATATGTAATTACCATGATATATCACAGTATGCAATTACCATGACATATCACAGTGTACAATTACCATGTTATATCCCAGACTACAATTACCATGACATATCACAGTCTGTAATTACCATGACATATCACAGACTGCAATTACCATGACATGTCACAGTGTGCAATTACCATGTTATATCCTAGACTGCAATTACAATGATATATCACAGTATGCAACTACCATGTTATATCCCAGACAGAAATTACCATGACATATCACAGTGTGCAATTACCATGTTATACCCCAGACTGTAATTACCATGATATACCCAGACTGCAATTATCATGATATATCACAGTATATAATTACCATGTTATATCCCAGACTGCAATTACCATGATATATGACAGTATACAATTACAATGTTATACCCAGACTGCAATTACCATGACATATCACAGTGTACAATTACCATGTTATATCCCAGACTAAAATTACCATGATATATTACAGTATATAATTACCATGTTATATCCCAGACTGCAATTACCATGATATATGACAGTATACAATTACAATGTTATACCCAGACTGCAATTACCATGACATATCACAGTCTGCAATTACCATGATATATCACAGTATGCAATTGCCATGATATATCACAGTATGCAATTACCATGATATATCACAGTATGCAATTACCATGATATATCACAGTATACAATTACCATGTTATATCCCAGACTACAATTACCATGACATATCACAGTCTGCAATTACCATGACATATCACAGTATGCAATTACCATGATATATCACAGTATGCAATTACCATGTTATATCCCAGACTACAATTACCATGACATATCACAGTCTGCAATTACCATGATATATCACAGTCTGCAATTACCATGATATATCACAATATGTAATTACCATGATATATCACAGTATGCAATTACCATGACATATCACAGTGTACAATTACCATGTTATATCCCAGACTACAATTACCATGACATATCACAGTCTGTAATTACCATGACATATCACAGACTGCAATTACCATGACATGTCACAGTGTGCAATTACCATGTTATATCCTAGACTACAATTACCATGACATATCACAGTCTGCAATTACCATGATATATCACAGTCTGCAATTACCATGATATATCACAATATGTAATTACCATGATATATCACAGTATGCAATTACCATGACATATCACAGTGTACAATTACCATGTTATATCCCAGACTACAATTACCATGACATATCACAGTCTGTAATTACCATGACATATCACAGACTGCAATTACCATGACATGTCACAGTGTGCAATTACCATGTTATATCCTAGACTGCAATTACAATGATATATCACAGTATGCAACTACCATGTTATATCCCAGACAGAAATTACCATGACATATCACAGTGTGCAATTACCATGTTATATCCCAGACTGCAATTACCATGATATATGACAGTATACAATTACAATGTTATACCCAGACTGCAATTACCATGACATATCACAGTGTACAATTACCATGTTATATCCCAGACTACAATTACCATGATATATTACAGTATATAATTACCATGTTATATCCCAGACTGCAATTACCATGATATATGACAGTATACAATTACAATGTTATACCCAGACTGCAATTACCATGACATATCACAGTCTGCAATTACCATGATATATCACAGTATGCAATTACCATGATATATCACAGTATGCAATTACCATGATATATCACAGTATGCAATTACCATGATATATCACAGTATACAATTACCATGTTATATCCCAGACTACAATTACCATGACATATCACAGTCTGCAATTACCATGACATATCACAGTATGCAATTACCATGATATATCACAGTATGCAATTACCATGTTATATCCCAGACTACAATTACCATGACATATCACAGTCTGCAATTACCATGATATATCACAGTCTGCAATTACCATGATATATCACAATATGTAATTACCATGACATATCACAGTATGCAATTACCATGATATATCACAGTATGCAATTACCATGTTATATCCCAGACTACAATTACCATGACATATCACAGTCTGCAATTACCATGATATATCACAGTCTGCAATTACCATGATATATCACAATATGTAATTACCATGATATATCACAGTATGCAATTACCATGACATATCACAGTGTACAATTACCATGTTATATCCCAGACTACAATTACCATGACATATCACAGTCTTTAATTACCATGACATATCACAGCCTGCAATTACCATGACATGTCACAGTGTGCAATTACCATGTTATATCCTAGACTGCAATTACAATGATATATCACAGTATGCAACTACCATGTTATATCCCAGACAGAAATTACCATGACATATCACAGTGTGCAATTACCATGTTATACCCCAGACTGTAATTACCATGATATACCCAGACTGCAATTACCATGATATATCACAGTATATAATTACCATGTTATATCCCAGACTGCAATTACCATGATATATGACAGTATACAATTACAATGTTATACCCAGACTGCAATTACCATGACATATCACAGTGTACAATTACCATGTTATATCCCAGACTACAATTACCATGACATATCACAGTCTGCAATTACCATGATATATCACAGTCTGCAATTACCATGATATATCACAGTGTACAATTACCATGTTATATCCCAGACTACAATTACCATGATATATTACAGTATACAATTACCATAATATATCACAGTATACAATTACCATGTTATATCCCAGACTACAATTACCATGATATATTACAGTATACAATTACCATGTTATATCCCAGACTGCAATTACCATGATATATAACAGCATGCAATCATTATGCTATATCCCAGACTGCAATTACCATGATATATATCAGCATGCAATTACCATGTTATACCCAGACTGCAATTACCATGTTATATCCCAGACTGCAAATACCATGACATATAACAGTATACAATTATAATGTTATACCGAGACTGCAGTTACCATGATATATCACAGTGTACAATTACCATGTTATATCCCAGACTGCAATTACCATGATATATATCAGCATGCAATTACCATGTTATATCCCAGACTGCAATTACAACACTATAACACTATTTATCCCATTAAAAAATTAACACAATTAGTATTAAACTGCAATGAACTCGATATTTACGAAGCTACAATTGGCGCGATTTATCCCAGGTTACAATTAACACGATAGGTACCAAACTACTAATACTGTTATACCCCTGGCTGCAATCACAACAATATATTCCAGGTTACAATTAACACGATAGGTACCAAACTACAAAGTTATACCCCAGGCTGCAATCACAACAATATATCCAAGATTACAATAACACGACAGGTCCGAAACTACTAAGTTATACCCCAAGCTGCGATCACCACAATATATCCCAGGCTACAATTAACACGATAGGTACCAAACTACTAAGTTATACCCCAGGCTGCAATCATCACAATATATCCCAGGTTACAATTAACACGATAGGTACAAAACTACTAATACAGTATTAACATAGGTTGCAATCATCACAATATATCCCAGGTTACAATTGACACGATAGGTACCAAACTACTAATACAGTTATACCCAAGGTTGCAATCACCACAATATATCCCAGGTTGCAATTAACACGATAGGTAACTAACTACTAATACTGTATATATCCAAGGCTTCAATCACCACAATATATCCCAGGTTACAATTGATACGATAGGTACAAAACTACTAATACAGTTATACCAAAGGCTACAATCACCACAATATATCCCAGGTTGCAATTAACACGATAGGTGCCTAACTATTAATACTGTTATACACAAGGCAGCAATCACCACAATATATCCCAGGTTACAATTGACATGATAGGTACCAAGCTACTAAGTTATATCCAAGGCTACAATCACCACAATATATCCTAGGTTACAATTAACACGATAGGTACCAAACTACTAAGTTATGCCCCAAGCTGCAATCACAACAATATATACAATATTACATTTAACACGACAGGTCCGAAACTACTAAGTTATACCTAGGCTGCAATCACCACTATATATCCCAGGTTACAATTAACACGATCGGTACCAAACTACTTAGTTATACCCCAGGCTGCAATCACCACAATATATCCCAGGTTACAATTAACACGATCGGTACTAAACTACTTAGCTACACCCCAGGCTGCAATCACCACAATATATCCCAGGTTACAATTAACACGATAGGTACCAGACTACTTAGTTATACACCAGACTACATTCACCACAATAAATTTCAAGTTACAATTAACACGATAGGTACCAAACTACTAATACAGTTATACCCAAGGCTGCAATAACCACAATATATCCCAGGTTACAATAAACACGATAGGTACCAAACTACTTAGTTATACAGCAAGCTGCGATCACCACAATATATCCCAGGCTACAATTAACACGATAGGTACCAAACTACTAAGTTATACCCCAGGCTGCAATCATCACAATGTATCCCAGGTTACAATTAACACGATAGGTACCAAACTACTAATACAGTTTTAACCAAGGTTGCAATCATCACAATATATCCCAGGTTACAATTGACACGATAGGTACCAAACTACTAATACAGTTATACCCAAGGTTGCAATCACCACAATATATCCCAGGTTGCAATTAACACGATAGGTACCGAACTATTAAGTTATAACCCAGGCTGTAAACACCACAATATATCCCAGGTTGCAATTGACACAATAGGTATCAAACTAATAATACAGTTATACCCAAGGTTGCAATCACCACAATATATCCCATGTTGCAATTAACACGATAGGTACCTAACTACTAATACTGTTATACCCAAGGCTTCAATCACCACAATATATCCCAGGTTGCAATTAACACGATAGGTACCAAACTACTAATACAGTTATACCCAGGCTGCAAACACCACAATATATCCCAGGTTACAATTGACACAATAAGTATCAAACTAATAATACAGTTATACCCAAGGCTGCAATCACCACAATATATCCCAGCTTGCAATTAACACGATAGGTACCTAACTACTAATACTGTTATACCCATAGCTTCAATCACCACAATATATCCCAGGTTACAGTTGACACGATAGGTACCAAACTACTAATACAGTTATACCAAAGGCTACAATCGCCACAATATATCCCAGGTTGCAATTAACACGATAGGTGCCTAACTATTCATACTGTTATACACAAGGCAGCAATCACCACAATATATCCCAGGTTACAATTTACCCGATAGATCCCAAACTAATAATACAGTTATACCAAAGGTTGCAATCACCACAATATATCCCAGGTTGCAATTAACACGATTGGTACCTAACTACTAATACTGTTATACCCCTGGCTGCAATCACAACAATATATTCCAGGTTACAATTAACACGATAGGTACCAAACTACTAATACAGTTATACTTAAGGTTGCAATCACCACAATATATCCCCAGGTTACAATTAACACGATAGGTACCAAACGACTAAGTTATACCCAAGGCTGCAATCACCACAATATATCCCAGGTTGCAATTAACATGATAGGTACCAAACTACTTAGTCATACCCCTGGCGGCGATCACCACAATATATGCCAGGCTGCAATTAACACGATATGTACCAAACTACTAATACAGTTATATCCCAGGCTGCAATTACCACAATATATCCCAGGTTACAATTAACACGATATGTACCAAACTACTAATACAGTTATACCAAAGGCTACAATCGCCACAATATATCCCAGGTTGCAATTAACACGATAGGTGCGTAACTATTAATACTGTTATACACAAGGTAGCAATCACCACAATATATCCCAGGTTACAATTGACACGATAGGTACCAAACTACTAATACTGTTATACCCAAGGCTGCAATCACCACAATATATCCCAGGTTACAATTTACCCGATAAATCCCAAACTAATAATACAGTTATACCCAAGGTTGCAATCACCACAATATATACCAGGTTGCAATTAACACGATAGGTACCTTATTACTAATACTGTTATAACCCTGGCTGCAATCACAACAATATATTCCAGGTTACAATTAACACGATAGGTACCAAACTACTAATACAGTTATACTCAAGGTTGCAATCACCACAATATATCCCCAGGTTACAATTAACACGATAGGTACCAAACGACTAAGTAATACCCAAGGCTGCAATCACCACAATATATCCCAGGTTGCAATTAACACGATAGGTACCAAACTACTTAGTCATACCCCTGGCTGCAATCACCACAATATATGCCAGGTTGCAATTAACACGATATGTACCAAACTACTAATACAGTTATATCCCAGGCTGCAATTACCACAATAAATCCCAGGTTACAATTAACACGATATGTACCAAACTACTAATACAGTTATACCCCAGGCTGCAATCACCACAATATATTCCAGGTTGCAATTAACACAATAAATACCAAACTACTAATACAGTTATACCCCAGACTGCAATCACCACAATATATCCCAGGTTGCAATTAACATGATAGGTACCAAACTACTTAGTCATACCTCTGGCTGCAATCACCAAAATATATTCTAGGTTGCAATTAACACGATAAGTACCAAACTACTAATCCAGTTATACCCCTGGCTGCAATCAGCACAATATATTCCATGTTGCAAATAACACGATATGTACCAAACTACTAAGGTATAACCCAGGCTACAATTACCACAATAAATCCCAGGTTACAATTAACATGATAGGTACCAAACTACTAATACAGTTATACTCAAGGTTGCAATCACCACAATATATCCCCAGGTTACAATTAACACGATAGGTACCAAACTTCTTAGTCATACCCCTGGCTGCAATCACCACAATATATTCCAGGTTGCAATTAACACGATAGGTACCAAACGACTAAGTTATACCCAAGGCTGCAATCACCACAATATATCCCAGGTTGCAATTAACACGATAGGTACCAAACTTCTTAGTCATACCCCTGGCTGCAATCACCACAATATATTCCAGGTTGCAATTAACACGATAGGTACCAAACTTCTTAGTCATACCCCTGGCTGCAATCACCACAATATATTCCAGGTTGCAATTAACACAATAAATACCAAACTACTAATACAGTTATACCCCAGGCTGCAATCACCACAATATATCCCAGGTTGCAATTAACACGATAGGTACCAAACTACTTAGTCATACCTCTGGCTGCAATCACCACAATATATTCCAGGTTGCAATTAACACGATAAGTACCAAACTACTAATTCAGTTATACCCGTGGCTGCAATCAGCACAATATATTCCTGGTTGCAAATAACACGATATGTACCAAACTACTACGGTATAACCCAGGCTACAATTACAACAATAAATCCCAGGTTTCAATTAACACGATAGGTACCAAACTACTTAGTCATACCGCTGGCTGCAATAACCACAATATATTCAAGGTTGCAATTAACACGATACGTTCCAAACTACTAATACAGTTATACCCCAGGCTGCAATCACCACAATATATCCCCAGGTTGCAATTAACACGATAGGTGCCAAACTACTAAGTTATACTCAAGGCTGCAATCACCACAATATATCCCAGGTTGCAATTAACACGATAGGTGCGAAACTACTTGGTTATACCCCTGGCTGCAATCACCACAATATATTCCAGGTTGCAATTAACACGATACGTACCAAACTACTAAGTTATACCCCAGGCTGCAATCACCACAATATATCCCAGGTTGCAATTAACACGATAGGTACCAAACTACTTAGTCATACCTCTGGCTGCAATCACCGCAATATATTCGAGGTTGCAATTAACAGGATAAGTACCAAACTACTAATTCAGTTATACCCCTGGCTGAAATCACCACAATATATTCCAGGTTGCAAATAACACGATATGTAACAAACTACTAAGGTATACCCCATGCTACAATTACCACAATAAATCCCAGGTTGCAATTAACACAATATGTACCAAACTACTTAGGCATACCGCAGGCTGCAATAACCACAATAAATTCAAGGTTGCAATTAACACGATACGTACCAAACTACTAAAACAGTTATACCCCAGGCTGCAATTACCACAATATATCCCCAGGTTGCAATTAACACGATAGGTGCCAAACTGCTTGGTTATACACCTGGCTGCAATCACCACAATATATTCCAGGTTACAATTAACACGAAACTTACCAAACTACTAATACAGTTATACCCCAAGGATGCAATCACCACAATATATCCAAGGTTACAACTAACGCGATAGGTTCCAAAATATTAATACAGTTATACCCCAGGCTGCAATCACCACAATATATTCCAAGTTGCAATTAGCACGATAGGTACCAAACTACTAAGTTATACCCCAGGCTACCATCACCACAATATATGCCAGGTTACAATTAACACGATAGGAACCAAACTACTAATACAGTTATATCCCAGGCTGCAATTACCACAATAAATCCCAGGTTGCAATTGACACGATAGGTACCAAACTACTAAGTTATACCCCATGCTGCAATCACCACAATATATCCCAGGTTGCAATTAACACGATTGGTGCCAAACTACTTGGTTATACCCCTGGCTGCAATCACCACAATATATTCCAGGTTGCAATTAACACAATACGTACCAGACTACTAATACAGTTATACCCCCAAGGCTGCAATCACCACAATATATCCAAGGTTACAACTAACGCGATAGGTTCCGAACTACTAATACAGTTATACCCCAGGCTGCAATCACCACAATATATTCCAAGTTGCAATTAACACGATAGGTACCAAACTACTATGTTATACACCAGGCTGCAATCACCACAATATATGCCAGGTTACAATTAACACGATAGGTACCAAACTACTAATACAGTTATATCCCAGGCTGCAATTACCACAATAAATCCCAGGTTGCAATTAACACGTTAGGTACCAAACTACTAAGTTATACCCCAGGCTGCAATCACCACAATATATGCCAGGTTACAATTAACACGATAGGTACCAAACTACTAAGTTATACCCAAGGCAGCAATCACCACAATATATCCCAGGTTGCAATTAACACGATTGGTGCCAAACTACTTGGTTATACCCCTGGCTGCAATCACCACAATATATTCCAGGTTGCAATTAACACGATACGTACCAAACTACTATGTTATACCCCAGGCTGCAATCACCGCAATATATGCCAGGTTACAATTAACACGACAGGTACCAAACTACTAATACAGTTATACCCCAGGCTGCAATCACCACAATATAATCCAAGTTGCAATTAACACGATAGGTATCAAACTACTAAGTTATACCCCAGGCTGCAATCACCACAATATATGCCAGGTTACAATAAACACGATAGGTACCAAACTACTAAGTTATACTCCAGGCTGCATTAACCACAATATATCCCAGGTTACAATTAACACGATAGGTGCCAAACTACTAATACAGTTATACCCCAGACTGCAATCACCGCAATATATCCCAGATTGCAATTAACACGATAGGTACCAAACTACTTAGTCATACCTCTGGCTGCAATCACCGCAATATATTCGAGGTTGCAATTAACACGATAAGTACCAAACTACTAATTCAGTTATACCCCTGGCTGAAATCACCACAATATATTCCAGGTTGCAAATAACACGATATGTACCAAACTACTAAGGTATACCCAAGGCTACAATTACCACAATAAATCCCAGGTTGCAATTAACACGATAGGTACCAAACTACTAAGTTATACCCCATGCTGCAATCACCACAATACATGCCAGGTTACAATTAACACGATAGGTACCAAACTACTAAGTTATACCCAAGGCTGCAATCACCACAATATATCCCAGGTTGCAATTAACACGATTGGTGCCAAACTGCTTGGTTATACCCCTGGCTGCAATCACCACAATATATTCCAGGTTGCAATTAACACAATACGTACCAGACTACTAATACAGTTATACCCCCAAGGCTGCAATCACCACAATATATCCAAGGTTACAACTAACGCGATAGGTTCCGAACTACTAATACAGTTATACCCCAGGCTGCAATCACCACAATATATTCCAAGTTGCAATTAACACGATAGGTACCAAACTACTATGTTATACACCAGGCTGCAATCACCACAATATATGCCAGGTTACAATTAACACGATAGGTACCAAACTACTAATACAGTTATATCCCAGGCTGCAATTACCACAATAAATCGCAGGTTGCAATTAACACGATAGGTACCAAACTACTAAGTTATACTCCAGGCTGCAATCACCACAATATATGCCAGGTTACAATTAACACGATAGGTACCAAACTACTAAAACAGTTATACCCCAGGCTGCAATTACCACAATATATCCCCAGGTTGCAATTAACACGATAGGTGCCAAACTGCTTGGTTATACACCTGGCTGCAATCACCACAATATATTCCAGGTTACAATTAACACGAAACTTACAAAACTACTAATACAGTTATACCCCAAGGATGCAATCACCACAATATATCCAAGGTTACAACTAACGCGATAGGTTCCAAAATATTAATACAGTTATACCCCAGGCTGCAATCACCACAATATATTCCAAGTTGCAATTAGCACGATGGGTACAAAACTACTAAGTTATACCCCAGGCTACCATCACCACAATATATGCCAGGTTACAATTAACACGATAGGAACCAAACTACTAATACAGTTATATCCCAGGCTGCAATTACCACAATAAATCCCAGGTTGCAATTGACACGATTGGTGCCAAACTACTTGGTTATACCCCTGGCTGCAATCACCACAATATATTCCAGGTTGCAATTAACACAATACGTACCAGACTACTAATACAGTTATACCCCCAAGGCTGCAATCACCACAATATATCCAAGGTTACAACTAACGCGATAGGTTCCGAACTACTAATACAGTTATACCCCAGGCTGCAATCACCACAATATATTCCAAGTTGCAATTAACACGATAGGTACCAAACTACTATGTTATACACCAGGCTGCAATCACCACAATATATGCCAGGTTACAATTAACACGATAGGTACCAAACTACTAATACAGTTATATCCCAGGCTGCAATTACCACAATAAATCCCAGGTTGCAATTAACACGTTAGGTACCAAACTACTAAGTTATACCCCAGGCTGCAATCACCACAATATATGCCAGGTTACAATTAACACGATAGGTACCAAACTACTAAGTTATACCCAAGGCAGCAATCACCACAATATATCCCAGGTTGCAATTAACACGATTGGTGCCAAACTACTTGGTTATACCCCTGGCTGCAATCACCACAATATATTCCAGGTTGCAATTAACACGATACGTACCAAACTACTATGTTATACCCCAGGCTGCAATCACCGCAATATATGCCAGGTTACAATTAACACGACAGGTACCAAACTACTAATACAGTTATACCCCAGGCTGCAATCACCACAATATAATCCAAGTTGCAATTAACACTATAGGTATCAAACTACTAAGTTATACCCCAGGCTGCAATCACCACAATATATGTCAGGTTACAATAAACACGATAGGTACCAAACTACTAAGTTATACTCCAGGCTGCATTAACCACAATATATCCCAGGTTACAATTAACACGATAGGTGCCAAACTACTAATACAGTTATACCCCAGACTGCAATCACCACAATATATCCCAGATTGCAATTAACACGATAGGTACCAAACTACTTAGTCATACCTCTGGCTGCAATCACCGCAATATATTCGAGGTTGCAATTAACACGATAAGTACCAAACTACTAAGGTATACCCCAGGCTACAATTACCACAATAAATCCCAGGTTGCAATTAACACGATAGGTACCAAACTACTAAGTTATACCCCATGCTGCAATCACCACAATATATGCCAGGTTGCAATTAACACGATAGGTACCAAACTACTAAGTTATACCCAAGGCTGCAATCACCACAATATATCCCAGGTTGCAATTAACACGATTGGTGCCAAACTACTTGGTTATACCCCTGGCTGCAATCACCACAATATATCCCCAGGTTGCAATTAACACGATAGGTAGCAAACTACTAAGATATACCCAAGGCTGCAATCACCACAATATATCCCAGGTTGCAATTAACACGATAGGTGCCAAACTGCTTGGTTATACCCCTGGCTGTAATCACCACAATATATTCCAGGTAGCAATTAACACGATACGTACCAAACTACTAAAACAGATATACCCCTGGCTGCAATCGCCACAATATATCCCCAGGTTGCAATTAACACGATACGTACCAACTAATAAGTTATACCCCAGGCTGCAATCACCGCAATATATGCCAGGTTACAATTAACACGACAGGTACCAAACTACTAATACAGTTATACCCCAGGCTGCAATCACCACAATATAATCCTAGTTGCAATTAACACGATAGGTATCAAACTACTAAGTTATACCCCAGGCTGCAATCACCACAATATATGCCAGGTTACAATTAACACGATAGGTACCAAACTACTAAGTTATACTCCAGGCTGCATTAACCACAATATATCCCAGGTTACAATTAACACGATAGGTGCCAAACTACTAATACAGTTATACCCCAGACTGCAATCACCACAATATATCCGAGATTGCAATTAACACGATAGGTACCAAACTACTAAGTCATACCTCTGGCTGCAATCACCGCAATATATTCGAGGTTGCAATTAACACGATAAGTACCAAACTACTAATTCAGTTATACCCCTGGCTGAAATCACCACAATATATTCCAGGTTGCAAATAACACGATATGTACCAAACTACTAAGGTATAACCCAGGCTACAATTACCACAATAAATCCCAGGTTGCAATTAACACGATAGGTACCAAACTACTTAGTCATACCGCAGGCTGCAATAACCACAATAAATTCAAGGTTGCAATTAACACGATACGTTCCAAACTACTAATACAGTTATACCCCAGGCTGCAATCACCACAATATATGCCAGGTTACAATTAACACGATAGGTACCAAACTACTAATACAGTTATATCCCAGGCTGCAATTACCACAATAAATCCCAGGTTGCAATTAACACGATAGGTACCAAACTACTAAGTTATACCCGAGGCTGCAATCACCACAATATATGCCAGGTTACAATTAACACGATAGGTACCAAACTACTAAGTTATACCCAAGGCAGCAATCACCACAATATATCCCAGGTTGCAATTAACACGATAGGTGCCAAACTACTTGGTTATACCCCTGGCTGCAATCACCACAATATATTCCAGGTTGCAATTAACACGATACGTACCAATCTAATAAGTTATACCCCAGGCTGCAATCACCGCAATATATGCCAGGTTACAATTAACACGACAGGTACCAAACTACTAATACAGTTATACCCCAGGCTGCAATCACCACAATATAATCCAAGTTGCAATTAACACGATAGGTATCAAACTACTAAGTTATACCCCAGGCTGCAATCACCACAATATATGCCTGGTTACAATTAACACGATAGGTACCAAACTACTAAGTTATACTCCAGGCTGCATTAACCACAATATATCCCAGGTTACAATTAACACGATAGGTGCCAAACTACTAATACAGTTATACCCCAGACTGCAATCACCACAATATATCCCAGATTGCACTTAACACGATAGGTACCAAACTACTTAGTCATACCTCTGGCTGCAATCACCGCAATATATTCGAGGTTGCAATTAACACGATAAGTACCAAACTACTAATTCAGTTATACCCCTGGCTGAAATCACCACAATATATTCCAGGTTGCAAATAACACGATATGTACCAAACTACTAAGGTATACCCCAGGCTACAATTACCACAATAAATCCGAGGTTGCAATTAACACGATAGGTACCAAACTACTTAGTCATACCGCAGGCTGCAATAACCACAATAAATTCAAGGTTGCAATTAACACGATACGTTCCAAACTACTAATACAGTTATACCCCAGGCTGCAATCACCACAATATATCCCCAGGTTGCAATTAACACGATAGGTAGCAAACTACTAAGATATACCCGAGGCTGCAATCACCACAATATATCCCAGGTTGCAATTAACACGATAGGTGCCAAACTGCTTGGTTATACCCCTGGCTGTAATCACCACAATATATTCCAGGTAGCAATTAACACGATACGTACCAAACTACTAAAACAGATATACCCCAGGCTGCAATTACCACAATATATCCCCAGGTTGCAATTAACACGATAGGTACCAAACTACTAAGTTATACCCAAGGCTGCAATCACCACAATATATCCCAGGTTGCAATTAACACGATAGGTGCCAAACTGCTTGGTTATACCCCTGGCTGCAATCACCACAATATATTCCAGGTTACAATTAACACGAAACGTACCAAACTACTAATACAGTTATACCCCAAGGCTGCAATCACCACAATATATCCAAGGTTACAACTAACGCGATAGGATCCAAAATATTAATAATGTTATACCCCAGGCTGCAATCACCACAATATATTCCAAGTTGCAATTAGCACGATAGGTACCAAACTACTAAGTTATACCCCAGGCTACAATCACCACAATATATGCCAGGTTACAATTAACACGATAGGAACCAAACTACTAATACAGTTATATCCCAGGCTGCAATTACCACAATAAATCCCAGGTTGCAAGTAACACGATAGGTACCAAACTACTAAGTTATACCCCATGCTGCAATCACCACAATATATGCCAGGTTGCAATTAACACGATAGGTACCATACTACTAAGTTTTACCCAAGGCTGCAATCACCACAATATATCCCAGGTTGCAATTAACACGATTGGTGCCAAACTACTTGGTTATACCCCTGGCTGCAATCACCACAATATATTCCAGGTTGCAATTAACACAATACGTACCAGACTACTAATACAGTTATACCCCAAGGCTGCAATCACCACAATATATCCAAGGTTACAACTAACGCGATAGGTTCCGAACTACTAATACAGTTATACCCCAGGCTGCAATCACCACAATATATTCCAAGTTGCAATTAACACGATAGGTACCAAACTACTATGTTATACACCAGGCTGCAATCACCACAATATATGCCAGGTTACAATTAACACGATAGGTACCAAACTACTAATACAGTTATATCCCAGGCTGCAATTACCACAATAAATCCCATGTTGCAATTAACACGATAGGTACCAAACTACTAAGTTATACCCCAGGCTGCAATCACCACAATATATCCCAGGTTGCAATTAACACGATAGGTGCCAAACTACTTGGTTATACCCCTGGCTGCAATCACCACAATATATTCCAGGTTGCAATTAACACGATACGTACCAAACTAATAAGTTATACCCCAGGCTGCAATCACCGCAATATATGCCAGGTTACAATTAACACGACAGGTACCACACTACTAATACAGTTATACCCCAGGCTGCAATCACCACAATATAATCCAAGTTGCAATTAACACGATAGGTATCAAACTACTAAGTTATACCCCAGGCTGCAATCACCACAATATATGCCAGGTTACAATTAACACGATAGGTACCAAACTACTAAGTTATACTCCAGGCTGCATTAACCACAATATATCCCAGGTTACAATTAACACGATAGGTGCCAAACTACTAATACAGTTATACCCCAGACTGCAATCACCACAATATATCCCAGATTGCAATTAACACGATAGGTACCAAACTACTTATTCATACCTCTGGCTGCAATCACCGCAATATATTCGAGGTTGCAATTAACACGATAAGTACCAAACTACTAATTCAGTTATACCCCTGGCTGAAATCACCACAATATATTCCAGGTTGCAAATAACACGATATGTACCAAACTACTAAGGTATACCCCAGGCTACAATTACCACAATAAATCCCAGGTTGCAATTAACACGATAGGTACCAAACTACTTAGTCATACCGCAGGCTGCAATAACCACAATAAATTCAAGGTTGCAATTAACACGATACGTTCCAAACTACTAATACAGTTATACCCCAGGCTGCAATCACCACAATATATCCCCAGGTTGCAATTAACACGATAGGTAGCAAACTACTAAGATATACCCAAGGCTGCAATCACCACAATATATCCCAGGTTGCAATTAACACGATAGGTGCCAAACCGCTTGGTTATACCCCTGGCTGTAATCACCACAATATATTCCAGGTAGCAATTAACACGATACGTACCAAACTACTAAAACAGATATACCCCAGGCTGCAATTACCACAATATATCCCCAGGTTGCAATTAACACGATAGGTACCAAACTACTAAGTTATACCCAAAGCTGCAATCACCACAATATATCCCAGGTTGCAATTAACACGATAGGTGCCAAACTGCTTGGTTATACCCCTGGCTGCAATCACCACAATATATGCCAGGTTACAATTAACACGATAGGAACCAAACTACTAATACAGTTATATCCCAGGCTGCAATTACCACAATAAATCCCAGGTTGCAATTAACACGATAGGTAGCAAACTACTAAGATATACCCGAGGCTGCAATCACCACAATATATCCCAGGTTGCAATTAACACGATAGGTGCCAAACTGCTTGGTTATACCCCTGGCTGTAATCACCACAATATATTCCAGGTAGCAATTAACACGATACGTACCAAACTACTAAAACAGATATACCCCAGGCTGCAATTACCACAATATATCCCCAGGTTGCAATTAACACGATAGGTACCAAACTACTAAGTTATACCCAAGGCTGCAATCACCACAATATATCCCAGGTTGCAATTAACACGATAGGTGCCAAACTGCTTGGTTATACCCCTGGCTGCAATCACCACAATATATTCCAGGTTACAATTAACACGAAACGTACCAAACTACTAATACAGTTATACCCCAAGGCTGCAATCACCACAATATATCCAAGGTTACAACTAACGCGATAGGATCCAAAATATTAATAATGTTATACCCCAGGCTGCAATCACCACAATATATTCCAAGTTGCAATTAGCACGATAGGTACCAAACTACTAAGTTATACCCCAGGCTACAATCACCACAATATATGCCAGGTTACAATTAACACGATAGGAACCAAACTACTAATACAGTTATATCCCAGGCTGCAATTACCACAATAAATCCCAGGTTGCAAGTAACACGATAGGTACCAAACTACTAAGTTATACCCCATGCTGCAATCACCACAATATATGCCAGGTTGCAATTAACACGATAGGTACCATACTACTAAGTTTTACCCAAGGCTGCAATCACCACAATATATCCCAGGTTGCAATTAACACGATTGGTGCCAAACTACTTGGTTATACCCCTGGCTGCAATCACCACAATATATTCCAGGTTGCAATTAACACAATACGTACCAGACTACTAATACAGTTATACCCCAAGGCTGCAATCACCACAATATATCCAAGGTTACAACTAACGCGATAGGTTCCGAACTACTAATACAGTTATACCCCAGGCTGCAATCACCACAATATATTCCAAGTTGCAATTAACACGATAGGTACCAAACTACTATGTTATACACCAGGCTGCAATCACCACAATATATGCCAGGTTACAATTAACACGATAGGTACCAAACTACTAATACAGTTATATCCCAGGCTGCAATTACCACAATAAATCCCATGTTGCAATTAACACGATAGGTACCAAACTACTAAGTTATACCCCAGGCTGCAATCACCACAATATATCCCAGGTTGCAATTAACACGATAGGTGCCAAACTACTTGGTTATACCCCTGGCTGCAATCACCACAATATATTCCAGGTTGCAATTAACACGATACGTACCAAACTAATAAGTTATACCCCAGGCTGCAATCACCGCAATATATGCCAGGTTACAATTAACACGACAGGTACCACACTACTAATACAGTTATACCCCAGGCTGCAATCACCACAATATAATCCAAGTTGCAATTAACACGATAGGTATCAAACTACTAAGTTATACCCCAGGCTGCAATCACCACAATATATGCCAGGTTACAATTAACACGATAGGTACCAAACTACTAAGTTATACTCCAGGCTGCATTAACCACAATATATCCCAGGTTACAATTAACACGATAGGTGCCAAACTACTAATACAGTTATACCCCAGACTGCAATCACCACAATATATCCCAGATTGCAATTAACACGATAGGTACCAAACTACTTATTCATACCTCTGGCTGCAATCACCGCAATATATTCGAGGTTGCAATTAACACGATAAGTACCAAACTACTAATTCAGTTATACCCCTGGCTGAAATCACCACAATATATTCCAGGTTGCAAATAACACGATATGTACCAAACTACTAAGGTATACCCCAGGCTACAATTACCACAATAAATCCCAGGTTGCAATTAACACGATAGGTACCAAACTACTTAGTCATACCGCAGGCTGCAATAACCACAATAAATTCAAGGTTGCAATTAACACGATACGTTCCAAACTACTAATACAGTTATACCCCAGGCTGCAATCACCACAATATATCCCCAGGTTGCAATTAACACGATAGGTAGCAAACTACTAAGATATACCCAAGGCTGCAATCACCACAATATATCCCAGGTTGCAATTAACACGATAGGTGCCAAACCGCTTGGTTATACCCCTGGCTGTAATCACCACAATATATTCCAGGTAGCAATTAACACGATACGTACCAAACTACTAAAACAGATATACCCCAGGCTGCAATTACCACAATATATCCCCAGGTTGCAATTAACACGATAGGTACCAAACTACTAAGTTATACCCAAAGCTGCAATCACCACAATATATCCCAGGTTGCAATTAACACGATAGGTGCCAAACTGCTTGGTTATACCCCTGGCTGCAATCACCACAATATATGCCAGGTTACAATTAACACGATAGGAACCAAACTACTAATACAGTTATATCCCAGGCTGCAATTACCACAATAAATCCCAGGTTGCAATTAACACGATAGGTACCAAACTACTAAGTTATACCCCATGCTGCAATCACCACAATATATGCCAGGTTGCAATTAACACGATAGGTACCAAACTACTAAGTGTTACCCAAGGCTGCAATCACCACAATATATCCCAGGTTGCAATTAACACGATTGGTGCCAAACTACTTGGTTATACCCCTGGCTGCAATCACCACAATATATTCCAGGTTGCAATTAACACAATACGTACCAGACTACTAATACAGTTATACCCCAAGGCTGCAATCACCACAATATATCCAAGGTTACAACTAACGCGATAGGTTCCAAACTACTAATACAGTTATACCCCAGGCTGCAATCACCACAATATATTCCAAGTTGCAATTAACACGATAGGTACCAAACTACTATGTTATACACCAGGCTGCAATCACCACAATATATACCAGGTTACAATTGACACGATAGGTAACAAACTACTAATATAGTTATATCCCAGGCTGCAATTACCACAATAAATCCCAGGTTGCAATTAACACGATAGGTACCAAACTACTAAGTTATACCCAAGGCAGCAATCACCACAATATATCCCAGGTTGCAATTAACACGATAGGTGCCAAACTACTTGGTTATACCCCTGGCTGCAATCACCACAATATATTCCAGGTTGCAATTAACACGATACGTACCAAACTACTAAGTTATACCCCAGGCTGCAATCACCGCAATATATACCAGGTTACAATTAACACGACAGGTACCAAACTACTAATACAGTTATACCCCAGGCTGCAATCACCACAATATAATCCAAGTTGCAATTAACACGATAGGTATCAAACTACTAAGTTATACCCCAGGCTGCAATCACCACAATATATGCCAGGTTACAATTAATACGATATGTACCAAACTACTAAGTTATACTCCAGGCTGCATTAACCACAATATATCCCAGGTTACAATTAACACGATAGGTACCAAACTACTAATACAGTTATATACCAGGCTGCAATTACCACAATAAATCCCAGGTTGCAATTAACACGATAGGTGCCAAACTACTTAGTTATACCCCAGGCTGCAATCATCACAATATATGCCAGGTTACAATTAAGACGATGGGTACCAAACTGCTAAGTTATACTACAGGCTGCAATAACCACAATATATTCCAGGTTACAATTAACACGATAGGTACCAAACTCCTAAGAAATAACCCAGGCTACAATCAACAAAAAATATTCCAGGTTATAATTAACTCGATAGGTTCCGTTCTACCAATACAGTTATACCCAATGCTGCAATTACCACAATATATCCCAGGGTACAATTAACACGATAGGTACCAAACTACTAATGCAGTTTTAACCAAGGTTGCAATCATCACAATATATCCCAGGTTACAATTGACACGATAGGTACCAAACTACTAATACAGTTATACCCAAGGTTGCAATCACCACAATATATCCCAGGTTGCAATTAACACGATAGGTGCCAAACCGCTTGGTTATACCCCTGGCTGTAATCACCACAATATATTCCAGGTAGCAATTAACACGATACGTACCAAACTACTAAAACAGATATACCCCAGGCTGCAATTACCACAATATATCCCCAGGTTGCAATTAACACGATAGGTACCAAACTACTAAGTTATACCCAAGGCTGCAATCACCACAATATATCCCAGGTTGCAATTAACACGATAGGTGCCAAACTGCTTGGTTATACCCCTGGCTGCAATCACCACAATATATTCCAGGTTACAATTAACACGAAACGTACCAAACTACTAATACAGTTATACCCCAAGGCTGCAATCACCACAATATATCCAAGGTTACAACTAACGCGATAGGTTCCAAAATATTAATACAGTTATACCCCAGGCTGCAATCACCACAGTATATTCCATGTTGCAATTAGCACGATAGGTACCAAACTACTAAGTTATACCCCAGGCTACAATCACCACAATATATGCCAGGTTACAATTAACACGATAGGAACCAAACTACTAATACAGTTATATCCCAGGCTGCAATTACCACAATAAATCCCAGGTTGCAATTAACACGATAGGTACCAAACTACTAAGTTATACCCCATGCTGCAATCACCACAATATATGCCAGGTTGCAATTAACACGATAGGTACCAAACTACTAAGTGTTACCCAAGGCTTCAATCACCACAATATATCCCAGGTTGCAATTAACACGATTGGTGCCAAACTACTTGGTTATACCCCTGGCTGCAATCACCACAATATATTCCAGGTTGCAATTAACACAATACGTACCAGACTACTAATACAGTTATACCCCAAGGCTGCAATCACCACAATATATCCAAGGTTACAACTAACGCGACAGGTTCCAAACTACTAATACAGTTATACCCCAGGCTGCAATCACCACAATATATTCCAAGTTGCAATTAACACGATAGGTACCAAACTACTATGTTATACTCCAGGCTGCAATCACCACAATATATACCAGGTTACAATTGACACGATAGGTAACAAACTACTAATACAGTTATATCCCAGGCTGCAATTACCACAATAAATCCCAGGTTGCAATTAACACGATCGGTACCAAACTACTAAGTTATACCCAAGGCAGCAATCACCACAATATATCCCAGGTTGCAATTAACACGATAGGTGCCAAACTACTTGGTTATACCCCTGGCTGCAATCACCACAATATATTCCAGGTTGCAATTAACACGATACGTACCAAACTACTAAGTTATACCCCAGGCTGCAATCACCGCAATATATGCCAGGTTACAATTAACACGACAGGTACCAAACTACTAATACAGTTATACCCCAGGCTGCAATCACCACAATATAATCCAAGTTGCAATTAACACGATAGGTATCAAACTACTAAGTTATACCCCAGGCTGCAATCACCACAATATATGCCAGGTTACAATTAACACGATAGGTACCAAACTACTAAGTTATACTCCAGGCTGCATTAACCACAATATATCCCAGGTTACAATTAACACGATAGGTACCAAACTACTAATACAGTTATATACCAGGCTGCAATTACCACAATAAATCCCAGGTTGCAATTAACACGATAGGTGCCAAACTACTTAGTTATACCCCTGGCTGCAATCATCACAATATATGCCAGGTTACAATTAAGACGATGGGTACCAAACTGCTAAGTTATACTACAGGCTGCAATAACCACAATATATTCCAGGTTACAATTAACACGATAGGTACCAAACTCCTAAGAAATAAGCCAGGCTACAATCAACACAAAATATTCCAGGTTATAATTAACTCGATAGGTTCCGTTCTACCAATACAGTTATACCCAATGCTGCAATTACCACAATATATCCCAGGGTACAATTAACACGATAGGTACCAAACTACTAATGCAGTTTTAACCAAGGTTGCAATCATCACAATATATCCCAGGTTACAATTGACACGATAGGTACCAAACTACTAATACAGTTATACCCAAGGTTGCAATCACCACAATATATCCCAGGTTGCAATTAACACGATAGGTACCGAACTATTAAGTTATAAACCAGGCTGCAATCACCACAATATATCCCAGGTTACTATTGACACAATAGGTATCAAACTAATAATACAGTTATACCCAAGGATGCAATCACCACAATATATCCCAGGTTCCAATTAACACGATATGTATCAAACTAATAATACTGTTATACCCAAGGCTGCAATCACCACAATATATCCCAGGTTACAATTTACCCGATAGGTCCCAAACAAATAATACAGTTATACCAAAGGTTGCAATCACCACAATATATCCCAGGTTGCAATTAACACGATAGGTACCTAACTACTAATACAGTTATACCCCATGCTACAATCATCACAATATATGCCAGGTTACAATTAACACGATAGGTACCAAACTACTAAGTTCTACTCCAGGCTGTAGCCACCACAATATATCTCAGGTTACAATTAACACGATAGGTACCAAACTACTAATACAGTTATACTAAATGTTGCAATCACCACAATATATCCCCAGGTTACAATTAACACGATAGGTACCAAACGAGTAAGTTATACCCAAGGCTGCAATCACCAAAATACATGACAGGTTACAATTAACACGATAGGTACCAAACTACTAATTCAGTTATACCCCTGGCTGCAATCACCATAATATATTCCAGGTTGCAATTAACACAATAAATACCAAACTACTAAGTTATACCCCTGGCTGCAATTACCACAATAAATCCCAGGTTACAATTAACACGATATGTACCAAACTACTAATACAGTTATACCCCAGGCTGCAATCCCCACAATGTATCCCTGGTTGCAATTAACACGATAGGTACCAAACTACTTAGTCATACCTCTGGCTGCAATCACCACAATATATTCCAAGTTGCAATTAACACGATAGGTACCAAACTACTAAGTTATACCCCTGGCTGCATTTACCACAATAAATCCCAGGTTACAATTAACACGATATGTACCAAACTACTAATACAGTTATACCCCAGGCTGCAATCACCACAATATATCCCAGGTTGCAATTAACACGATATGTACCAAACTACTAATACAGTTATACCCCAGGCTGCAATCACCACAATATATCCCAGGTTGCAATTAACACGTTAGGTACCAAACTACTTAGTCATACCTCTGGCTGCAATCACCACAATATATTCCAGGTTGCAATTAACACGATTAGTACCAAACTACTAATTCAGTTATACCCCTGGCTGCAATCACCACAATATATTCCAAGTTGCAAATAACACGATATGTACCAAACTACTAAGGTATACCCCATGCTACAATTACCACAATATATCCCAGGTTGCAATTAACAAATAGGTACCAAACTACTTAGTCATACCCCTGGCTGCAATCACCACAATATATTCCAGGTAGCAATTAACACGATACGTACCAAACTACTAATACAGTTATACTCCAAGGCTGCAATCACCACAATATATCCAAGGTTACAACTAACGCGATAGGTTCCAAACTACTAATACAGTTATACCCCAGACTGTAATCACCACAAAATATTCCAAATTGCAATTAACACGATAGGTACCAAACTACTAAGCTATACACCAGTCTGCAATCGCCACAATATATGCCAGGTTACAATTAACACGATATGTACCAAACTACTAATACAGTTATATCCCAGGCTGCAATTACCACAATAAATCCCAGGTTGCAATTAACACGATAGGTACCAAACTACTAAGTTATACACCAGGCTGCAATCACCACAATATATGCCAGGTTACAATTAACACGATATGTACCAAACTACTAATACAGTTATATCCCAGGCTGCAATTACCACAATAAATCCCAGGTTGCAATTAACACGATAGGTACCAAACTACTAAGTTATTCCCCAGGCTGCAATCACCACAATATATGCTAGGTTGCAATTAACATGATAGGTACCAAACTACTAAGTTATACCCAAGGCTGCAATCACCACAATATATCCCAGGTTGCAATTTACACGATAGGTGCCAAACTACTTGGTTATACCCCTGGCTGCAATCACCACAATATATTCCAGGTTGCAATTAACACGATACGTACCAAACTACTAATACAGTTATACCCCAAGGCTGCAATCACCACAATATATCCAAGGTTACAACTAAGGCGATAGGTTCCAAACTACTAATACATTTATACCCCAGGCTGCAATCACCACAATATATGCCAGGTTACAATTAACACGATAGGTACCAAACTACTAAGTTATACTCCAGGCTGCATTAACCACAATATATCCCAGGTTACAATTAACACGATAGGTGCCAAACTACTAATACAGTTATACCCCAGACTGCAATCACCACAATATATCCCAGATTGCAATTAACACGATAGGTACCAAACTACTTAGTCATACCTCTGGCTGCAATCACCGCAATATATTCGAGGTTGCAATTAACACGATAATTACCAAACTACTAATTCAGTTATACCCCTGGCTGAAATCACCACAATATATTCCAGGTTGCAAATAACACGATATGTACCAAACTACTAAGGTATACCCCAGGCTACAATTACCACAATAAATCCGAGGTTGCAATTAACACGATAGGTACCAAACTACTTAGTCATACCGCAGGCTGCAATAACCACAATAAATTCAAGGTTGCAATTAACACGATACGTTCCAAACTACTAATACAGTTACACCCCAGGCTGCAATCACCACAATATATCCCCAGGTTGCAATTAACACGATAGGTAGCAAACTACTAAGATATACCCAAGGCTGCAATCACCACAATATATCCCAGGTTGCAATTAACACGATAGGTGCCAAACTGCTTGGTTATACCCCTGGCTGTAATCACCACAATATATTCCAGGTAGCAATTAACACGATACGTACCAAACTACTAAAACAGATATACCCCAGGCTGCAATTACCACAATATATCCCCAGGTTGCAATTAACACGATAGGTACCAAACTACTAAGTTATACCCAAGGCTGCAATCACCACAATATATCCCAGGTTGCAATTAACACGATAGGTGCCAAACTGCTTGGTTATACCCCTGGCTGCAATCACCACAATATATTCCAGGTTACAATTAACACGAAACGTACCAAACTACTAATACAGTTATACCCCAAGGCTGCAATCACCACAATATATCCAAGGTTACAACTAACGCGATAGGTTCCAAAATATTAATACAGTTATACCCCAGGCTGCAATCACCACAGTATATTCCATGTTGCAATTAGCACGATAGGTACCAAACTACTAAGTTATACCCCAGGCTACAATCACCACAATATATTCCAGGTTACAATTAACACGATAGGAACCAAACTACTAATACAGTTATATCCCAGGCTGCAATTACCACAATAAATCCCAGGTTGCAATTAACACGATAGGTACCAAACTACTAAGTTTTACCCAAGGCTGCAATCACCACAATATATCCCAGGTTGCAATTAACACGATTGGTGCCAAACTACTTGGTTATACCCCTGGCTGCAATCACCACAATATATTCCAGGTTGCAATTAACACAATACGTACCAGACTACTAATACAGTTATACCCCAAGGCTGCAATCACCACAATATATCCAAGGTTACAACTAACGCGATAGGTTCCAAACTACTAATACAGTTATACCCCAGGCTGCAATCACCACAATATATTCCAAGTTGCAATTAACACGATAGGTACCAAACTACTATGTTATACACCAGGCTGCAATCACCACAATATATACCAGGTTACAATTGACACGATAGGTAACAAACTACTAATACAGTTATATCCCAGGCTGCAATTACCACAATAAATCCCAGGTTGCAATTAACACGATAGGTACCAAACTACTAAGTTATACCCAAGGCAGCAATCACCACAATATATCCCAGGTTGCAATTAACACGATAGGTGCCAAACTACTTGGTTATACCCCTGGCTGTAATCACCACAATATATTCCAGGTTGCAATTAACACGATACGTACCAAACTACTAAGTTATACCCCAGGCTGCAATCACCGCAATATATGCCAGGTTACAATTAACACGACAGGTACCAAACTACTAATACAGTTATACCCCAGGCTGCAATCACCACAATATAATCCAAGTTGCAATTAACACGATAGGTATCAAACTACTAAGTTATACCCCAGGCTGCAATCACCACAATATATGCCAGGTTACAATTAACACGATAGGTACCAAACTACTAAGTTATACTCCAGGCTGCATTAACCACAATATATCCCAGGTTACAATTAAGACGATAGGTACCAAACTACTAAGTTATACTACAGGCTGCAATAACCACAATATATTCCAGGTTACAATTAACACGATAGGTACCAAACTCCTAAGAAATAACCAAGGCTACAATCAACACAAAATATTCCAGGTTATAATTAACTCGATAGGTTCCGTTCTACCAATACAGTTATACCCAATGCTGCAATTACCACAATATATCCCAGGGTACAATTAACACGATAGGTACCAAACTACTAATACAGTTTTAACCAAGGTTGCAATCATCACAATATATCCCAGGTTACAATTGACACGATAGGTACCAAACTACTAATACAGTTATACCCAAGGTTGCAATCACCACAATATATCCCAGGTTGCAATTAACACGATAGGTACCGAACTATTAAGTTATAAACCAGGCTGCAATCACCACAATATATCCCAGGTTACAATTGACACAATAGGTATCAAACTAATAATACAGTTATACCCAAGGATGCAATCACCACAATATATCCCAGGTTCCAATTAACACGATATGTATCAAACTAATAATACTGTTATACCCAAGGCTGCAATCACCACAATATATCCCAGGTTACAATTTACCCGATAGGTCCCAAACAAATAATACAGTTATACCAAAGGTTGCAATCACCACAATATATCCCAGGTTGCAATTAACACGATAGGTACCTAACTACTAATACAGTTATACCCCATGCTACAATCATCACAATATATGCCAGGTTACAATTAACACGATAGGTACCAAACTACTAAGTTCTACTCCAGGCTGTAGTCACCACAATATATCTCAGGTTACAATTAACACGATAGGTACCAAACTACTAATACAGTTATACTAAATGTTGCAATCACCACAATATATCCCCAGGTTACAATTAACACGATAGGTACCAAACGAGTAAGTTATACCCAAGGCTGCAATCACCACAATATATGCCAGGTTACAATTAACACGATAGGTACCAAACTACTAATTCAGTTATACCCCTGGCTGCAATCACCATAATATATTCCAGGTTGCAATTAACACAATAAATACCAAACTACTAAGTTATACCCCTGGCTGCAATTACCACAATAAATCCCAGGTTACAATTAACACGATATGTACCAAACTACTAATACAGTTATACCCCAGGCTGCAATCCCCACAATGTATCCCAGGTTGCAATTAACACGATAGGTACCAAACTACTTAGTCATACCCCTGGCTGCAATCACCACAATATATTCCAAGTTGCAAATAACACGATATGTACCAAACTACTAAGGTATACCCCAGGCTACAATTACCACAATAAATCCCAGGTTGCAATTAACAAATAGGTACCAAACTACTTAGTCATACCCCTGGCTGCAATCACCACAATATATTCCAGGTAGCAATTAACACGATACGTACCAAACTACTAATACAGTTATACTCCAAGGCTGCAATCACCACACTATATCCAAGGTTACAACTAATGCGATAGGTTCCAAACTACTAATACAGTTATACCCCAGACTGTAATCACCACAAAATATTCCAAATTGCAATTAACACGATAGGTACCAAACTACTAAGCTATACACCAGTCTGCAATCGCCACAATATATGCCAGGTTACAATTAACACGATATGTACCAAACTACTAATACAGTTATATCCCAGGCTGCAATTACCACAATAAATCCCAGGTTGCAATTAACACGATAGGTACCAAACTACTAAGTTATACACCAGGCTGCAATCACCACAATATATGCCAGGTTACAATTAACACGATATGTACCAAACTACTAATACAGTTATATCCCAGGCTGCAATTACCACAATAAATCCCAGGTTGCAATTAACACGATAGGTACCAAACTACTAAGTTATTCCCCAGGCTGCAATCACCACAATATATGCTAGGTTGCAATTAACATGATAGGTACCAAACTACTAAGTTATACCCAAGGCTGCAATCACCACAATATATCCAAGGTTACAACTAAGGCGATAGGTTCCAAACTACTAATACATTTATACCCCAGGCTGCAATCACCACAATATATTCCAGGTTGCAATTAACACAATAAATACCAAACTACTAATATAGTTATACCCCAGGCTACAATTACCACAATAAATCCCAGGTTGCAATTAACACGACAGGTACTAAACTACTTAGTCATACCCCTGGCTGCAATCACCACAATATATTCCAGGTAGCAATTAACACGATACGTACCAAACTACTAATACAGTTATACTCCAAGGCTGCAATCACCACAATATATACAAGGTTAAAACTAATGCGATAGGTTCCAAACTACTAATACAGTTATACCCCAGGCTGCAATCACCACAATATATGCCAGGTTGCAATTAACACGATAGGTACCAAACTCCTAAGTTATACCCAAGGCTGCAATCACCACAATATTTCCCAGGTTGCAATTAACACGATAGGTACCAAACTATTTGGTTATACCCCTGGCTGCAATCACCACAATATATTCCAGGTTGCAATTAACACGATACGTACCAAACTACTAATACAGTTATACCCCAAGGCTGCAATCACCACAATATATCCAGGGTTACAACTAACGCGATAGGTACCAAACTACTTAGTCATACCTCTGGCTGCAATCACCACAATATATTCCAGGTTGCAATTAACACGATTAGTACCAAACTACTAAGATATACCCCAGGCTGCAATCACCACAATATATGCCAGGTTACAATTAACACGATAGGTACCAAACTACTAATACAGTTATACCCCAGGCTGCAATCACTACAATATATCCCAGGTTGCAATTAACACGATAGGTACCAAAATACTTAGTCATACCCCTGGCTGCAATCACCACAATATATGCCAGGTTACAATTAACACGATAGGTACCAAACTACTAAGTTATACTCCAGGCTGCATTAACCACAATATATCCCAGGTTACAATTATGACGATAGGTACCAAACTACTAAGTTATACTACAGGCTGCAATAACCACAATATATTCCAGGTTACAATTAACACGATAGGTACCAAACTCCTAAGAAATAACCCAGGCTACAATCACCACAATATAATCCAAGTTGCAATTAACACGATAGGTATCAAACTACTAAGTTATACCCCAGGCTGCAATCACCACAATATATGCCAGGTTACAATTAACACGATAGGTACCAAACTACTAAGTTATACTCCAGGCTGCATTAACCACAATATATCCCAGGTTACAATTAAGACGATAGGTACCAAACTACTAAGTTATACTACAGGCTGCAATAACCACAATATATTCCAGGTTACAATTAACACGATAGGTACCAAACTCCTAAGAAATAACCCAGGCTACAATCAACACAAAATATTCCAGGTTATAATTAACTCGATAGGTTCCGTTCTACCAATACAGTTATACCCAATGCTGCAATTACCACAATATATCCCAGGGTACAATTAACACGATAGGTACCAAACTACTAATACAGTTTTAACCAAGGTTGCAATCATCACAATATATCCCAGGTTACAATTGACACGATAGGTACCAAACTACTAATACAGTTATACCCAAGGTTGCAATCACCACAATATATCCCAGGTTGCAATTAACACGATAGGTACCGAACTATTAAGTTATAAACCAGGCTGCAATCACCACAATATATCCCAGGTTACAATTGACACAATAGGTATCAAACTAATAATACAGTTATACCCAAGGATGCAATCACCACAATATATCCCAGGTTCCAATTAACACGATATGTATCAAACTAATAATACTGTTATACCCAAGGCTGCAATCACCACAATATATCCCAGGTTACAATTTACCCGATAGGTCCCAAACAAATAATACAGTTATACCAAAGGTTGCAATCACCACAATATATCCCAGGTTGCAATTAACACGATAGGTACCTAACTACTAATACAGTTATACCCCATGCTACAATCATCACAATATATGCCAGGTTACAATTAACACGATAGGTACCAAACTACTAAGTTCTACTCCAGGCTGTAGTCACCACAATATATCTCAGGTTACAATTAACACGATAGGTACCAAACTACTAATACAGTTATACTAAATGTTGCAATCACCACAATATATCCCCAGGTTACAATTAACACGATAGGTACCAAACGAGTAAGTTATACCCAAGGCTGCAATCACCACAATATATGCCAGGTTACAATTAACACGATAGGTACCAAACTACTAATTCAGTTATACCCCTGGCTGCAATCACCATAATATATTCCAGGTTGCAATTAACACAATAAATACCAAACTACTAAGTTATACCCCTGGCTGCAATTACCACAATAAATCCCAGGTTACAATTAACACGATATGTACCAAACTACTAATACAGTTATACCCCAGGCTGCAATCCCCACAATGTATCCCAGGTTGCAATTAACACGATAGGTACCAAACTACTTAGTCATACCCCTGGCTGCAATCACCACAATATATTCCAAGTTGCAAATAACACGATATGTACCAAACTACTAAGGTATACCCCAGGCTACAATTACCACAATAAATCCCAGGTTGCAATTAACAAATAGGTACCAAACTACTTAGTCATACCCCTGGCTGCAATCACCACAATATATTCCAGGTAGCAATTAACACGATACGTACCAAACTACTAATACAGTTATACTCCAAGGCTGCAATCACCACACTATATCCAAGGTTACAACTAATGCGATAGGTTCCAAACTACTAATACAGTTATACCCCAGACTGTAATCACCACAAAATATTCCAAATTGCAATTAACACGATAGGTACCAAACTACTAAGCTATACACCAGTCTGCAATCGCCACAATATATGCCAGGTTGCAATTAACACAATAAATACCAAACTACTAATACAGTTATACCCCAGGCTGCAATCACCACAATATATCCCAGGTTGCAATTAACACGATAGGTACCAAACTACTAAGCTATACACCAGTCTGCAATCGCCACAATATATGCCAGGTTACAATTAACACGATATGTACCAAACTACTAATACAGTTATATCCCAGGCTGCAATTACCACAATAAATCCCAGGTTGCAATTAACACGATAGGTACCAAACTACTAAGTTATACACCAGGCTGCAATCACCACAATATATGCCAGGTTACAATTAACACGATATGTACCAAACTACTAATACAGTTATATCCCAGGCTGCAATTACCACAATAAATCCCAGGTTGCAATTAACACGATAGGTACCAAACTACTAAGTTATTCCCCAGGCTGCAATCACCACAATATATGCTAGGTTGCAATTAACATGATAGGTACCAAACTACTAAGTTATACCCAAGGCTGCAATCACCACAATATATCCCAGGTTGCGATTTACACGATAGGTGCCAAACTACTTGGTTATACCCCTGGCTGCAATCACCACAATATATTCCAGGTTGCAATTAACACGATACGTACCAAACTACTAATACAGTTATACCCCAAGGCTGCAATCACCACAATATATCCAAGGTTACAACTAAGGCGATAGGTTCCAAACTACTAATACATTTATACCCCAGTCTGCAATCACCACAATATATTCCAGGTTGCAATTAACACAATAAATACCAAACTACTAATACAGTTATACCCCAGGCTACAATTACCACAATAAATCCCAGGTTGCAATTAACACGACAGGTACTAAACTACTTAGTCATACCCCTGGCTGCAATCACCACAATATATTCCAGGTAGCAATTAACACGATACGTACCAAACTACTAATACAGTTATACTCCAAGGCTGCAATCACCACAATATATACAAGGTTAAAACTAACGCGATAGGTTCCAAACTACTAATACAGTTATACCCCAGGCTGCAATCACCACAATATATGCCAGATTGCAATTAACACGATAGGTACCAAACTCCTAAGTTATACCCAAGGCTGCAATCACCACAATATTTCCCAGGTTGCAATTAACACGATAGGTACCAAACTACTTGGTTATACCCCTGGCTGCAATCACCACAATATATTCCAGGTTGCAATTAACACGATACGTACCAAACTACTAATACAGTTATACCCCAAGGCTGCAATCACCACAATATATCCAGGGTTACAACTAACGCGATAGGTACCAAACTACTTAGTCATACCTCTGGCTGCAATCACCACAATATATTCCAGGTTGCAATTAACACGATTAGTACCAAACTACTAAGATATACCCCAGGCTGCAATCACCACAATATATGCCAGGTTACAATTAACACGATAGGTACCAAACTACTAATACAGTTATACCCCAGGCTGCAATCACTACAATATATCCCAGGTTGCAATTAACACGATAGGTACCAAAATACTTAGTCATACCCCTGGCTGCAATCACCACAATATATTCCAGGTTGCAATTAACACAATAAATACCAAACTACTAATACAGTTATACCCCAGGCTGCAATCACCACAATATATCCCAGGTTGCAATTAACACGATAGGTACCAAACTACTTAGTCATACCTCTGGCTGCAATCACCACAATATATTCCAGGTTGCAATTAACACGATTAGTACCAAACTACTAATTCAGTTATACCCCTGGCTGCAATCACCACAATATATTCCAGGTTGCAATTAACACAATAAATACCAAACTACTAATACAGTTATACCCCAGGCTACAATTACCACAATAAATCCCAGGTTGCAATTAACACGATACGTACCAAACTACTAATACAGTTATACTCCAAGGCTGCAATCACCACAATATATCCAAGGTTACAACTAACGCGATAGGTTTCAAACTACTAATACAGTTATACCCCAGGCTGCAATCACCACAATATATTCCAAATTGCAATTAACACGATAGGTACCAAACTACTAAGTTATACACCAGGCTGCAATCACCACAATATATGCCAGGTTACAATTAACACGATATGTACCAAACTACTAATACAGTTATATCCCAGGCTGCAATTACCACAATAAATCCCAGGTTGCAATTAACACGATAGGTACCAAACTACTAAGTTATACCCCAGGCTGCAATCACCACAATATATCCCAGGTTGCAATTAACACGATAGGTGCCAAACTACTTGGTTATACCCCTGGCTGCAATCACCACAATATATTCCAGGTTGCAATTAACACGATACGTACCAAACTACTAATACAGTTATACCCCAAGGCTGCAATCACCACAATATTTCCAAGGTTACAACTAACGCGATAGGTTCCAAACTACTAATACATTTATACCCCAGGCTGCAATCACCACAATGTATTCCAAGTTGCAATTAACACGATAGGTACCAAACTACTAAGTTATACCCCAGGCTGCAATCACCACAATATATGCCAGGTTACAATTAACACGATAGGTACCAAACTACTAATACAGTTATACCCCAAGGCTGCAATCACCACAATATATCCAAGGTTACAACTAAGGCGATAGGTTCCAAACTGCTAATACATTTATACCCCAGGCTGCAATCACCACAATGTATTCCAAGTTGCAATTAACACGATAGGTACCAAACTACTCATACAGTTATACCCCAGGCTGCAATCACCACCAGATATCCCAGGTTGCATTTAACACGATAGGTACCAAACTACTAAGTTATACCCCAGGCTGCAATCACCACAATATATGCCAGGTTACAACTAACGCGATAGGTTCCAAACTACTAATACATTTATACCCCAGGCTGCAATCACCACAATGTATTCCAAGTTGCAATTAACACGATAGGTACCAAACTACTAAGTTATACCCCAGGCTGCAATCACCACAATATATGCCAGGTTACAATTAACACGATAGGTACCAAACTACTCATACAGTTATACCCCAGGCAGCAATCACCACCAGATATCCCAGGTTGCATTTAACACGATAGGTATCAAACTACTAAGTTATACCCCAGGCTGCAATCACCACAATATATGCCAGGTTACAATTAACACGATAGGTACCAAACTACTAATTCAGTTATACCCCTGGCTGGAATCACCATAATATATTCCAGGTTGCTATTAACACAATAAATACCAAACTACTAATACAGTTATACCCCAGGCTGCAATCAACACAATATATCCCAGGTTGCAATTAACACGATAGGTACCAAACTACTAAATTATACCCCAGGCTGCAATCACCACAATATATGCCATGTTACAATTAACACGATAGGTATCAAACTACTAATTCAGTTATACCACTGGCTGCAATCACCACAATATATTCCAGGTTGCAATTAACACAATAAATACCAAACTACTAATGCATTTATTCCCCAGGCTGCAATCACCACAATGTATTCCAAGTTGCAATTAACACGATAGGTACCAAACTACTAAGTTATACCCCAGGCTTCAATCACCACAATATATGCCAGGTTACAATTAACACGATAGGTACCAAACTCCTAATTCAGTTATACCCCTGGCTGCAATCACCACAATATATTCCAGGTTGCAATTAACACGATAGGTACCAAACTACTAAGTTATACCCCAGGCTGCGATCACCACAATATATGCCAGGTTGCAATTAACACGATAGGTACAAAACTACTAAGTTATACCCAAGGCAGCAATCACCACAATATATCCCAGGTTGCAATTAACACGATAGGTGCCAAACTACTTGGTTATACCCCAGGCTGCAATCACCACAATATATTCCAGGTTGCAATTAACACGATACGTACCAAACTACTAAGTTATACTCCAGGCTGCAATCACCGCAATATATGCCAGGTTACAATTAAAACGATAGGTACCAAATTACTTAGTCATACCTCTGGCTGCAATCACCACAATATATTCCAGGTTGCAATTAACACGATTAGTACAAAACTACTAATTCAGTTATACCCCTGGCTGCAATCGCCACAATATATTCCAGGTTGCAATTAACACAATAAATACCAAACTACTAATACAGTTATACCCCAGGCTACAATTACCACGATAAATCCCAGGTTGCAATTAACACGACAGGTACTAAACTAATTAGTCATACCCCTGGCTGCAATCACCACAATATATTCCAGGTTGCCATTAACAAGATACGTACCAAACTACTAATACAGTTATATCCCAGGCTGCAATTACCACAATAAATCCCAGGTTGCAATTAACACGATAGGTACCAAACTACTAAGTTATACCCCAGGCTGCACTCACCACAATATATGCCAGGTTGCAATTAACACGATATGTACCAAACTACTAAGTTATACCCAAGGCTGCAATCACCACAATATATCCCAGGTTGCAATTAACACGATAGGTACCAAACTACTTGGTTATACCCCTGGCTGCCATCACCACAATATATTCCAGGTTGCAATTAACACGATACGTACCAAACTACTAATACAGTTATACCCCAGGCTGCAATCACCACAATATATCCAAGGTTACAACTAATGCGATAGGTTCCAAACTACTAATACATTTATACCCCAGGCTGCAATCACCACAATGTATTCCAAGTTGCAATTAACACGATAGGTACCAAACTACTAAGTTATAACCCAGGCTGCAATCACCACAATATATGCCAGGTTACAATTATCACGATAGGTACCTAACGACTAATAAAGTTATACCCCAGGCTGCAATCACCACAATATATCCCAGGTTGCAATTAACACGATAGGTACCAAACTACTTAGTCATACCCCTGGCTGCAATCACCACAATATATTCCAGGTTGCAATTAACACAATAAATACCAAACTACTAATACAGTTATACCCCAGGCGGCAATCACCACAATATATCCCAGGTTGCAATTAATACGATAGGTACCAAACTACTTAGTCATACCTCTGGCTGCAATCACCACAATATATTCCAGGTTGCAATTAACACGATTAGTACCAAACTACTAATTCAGTTATACCCCTGGCTGCAATCACCACAATATATTCCAGGTTGCAATTAACACAATAAATACCAAACTACTAATACAGTTATACCCCAGGCTACAATTACCACAATAAATCCCAGGTTGCAATTAACACGACAGCTACTAAACTACTTAGTCATAACCCTGGCTGCAATCACCACAATATATTCCAGGTAGCAATTAACACGATACGTACCAAACTACTAATACAGTTATACTCCTAGGCTGCAATCACCACAATATATCCAAGGTTACAACTAACGCGATAGGTTCCAAACTACTAATACAGTTATACCCCAGGCTGCAATCACCACAATATATTCCAAATTGCAATTAACACGATAGGTACCAAACTACTAAGTTATACACCAGGCTGCAATCACCACAATATATGCCAGGTTACAATTAACACGATAGGTACCAAACTACTTAGTCATACCTCTGGCTGCAATCACCACAATATATTCCAAGTTGCAATTAACACGATAGGTACCAAACTACTAAGTTATACCCCTGGCTGCAATTACCACAATAAATCCCAGGTTGCAATTAACACGATAGGTACCAAACTACTAAGTTATACCCCAGGCTGCACTCACCACAATATATGCCAGGTTGCAATTAACACGATAGGTACCAAACTACTAATTCAGTGATATCCCTGGCTGCAATCACCACAATATATTCCAGGTTGCAATTAACACAATAAATACCAAACTACTAATACAGTTATACCCCAGGCTACAATTAACACAATAAATCCCAGGTTGCAATTAACACGACAGGTACTAAACTACTTAGTCATACCCCTGGCTGCAATCACCACAATATATTCCAGGTAGCAATTAACAAGATACGTACCAAACTACTAATACAGTTATATCCCAGGCTGCAATTACCACAATAAATCCCAGGTTGCAATTAACACGATAGGTACCAAACTACTAAGTTATACCCCAGGCTGCACTCACCACAATATATGCCAGGTTGCAATTAACACGATAGGTACCAAACTACTAAGTTATACCCAAGGCTGCAATCACCACAATATATCCCAGGTTGCAATTAACACGATACGTGCCAAACTACTTGGTTATACCCCTGGCTGCCATCACCACAATATATTCCAGGTTGCAATTATCACGATACGTACCAAACTACTAATACAGTTATACCCCAAGGCTGCAATCACCACAATATATCCAAGGTTACAACTAACGCGATAGGTTCCAAACTACTAATACATTTATACCCCAGGCTGCAATCACCACAATGTATTCCAAGTTGCAATTAACACGATAGGTACCAAACTACTAAGTTATACCTCAGGCTACAATCACCACAATATATGCCAGGTTACAATTGACACGATAGGTACCAAACTAAAATACAGTTATATCCTAGGCTGCAATTACCACAATATATTCCAGGTTGCAATTAACACAATAAATACCAAACTACTAATACAGTTATACCCCAGGCTGCAATCACCACAATATATCCCAGGTTGCAATTAACACGATAGGTACCAAACTACTTAGTCATACCTCTGGCTGCAATCACCACAATATATTCCAGGTTGCAATAAACACGATTAGTACCAAACTACTAATTCAGTTATACCCCTGGCTGCAATCACCACAATATATTCCAAGATGCAAATAACACGATATGTACCAAACTACTATGTTATACACCAGGCTGCAATCACCACAATATATGCCAGGTAAAATTAACACGATAGGTACAAAACTACTAATACAGTTATATCCCAGGCTGCAATTACCACAATAAATCCCAGGTTGCAATTAACACGATAGGTACCAAACTACTAAGTTATACCCCAGGCTGCAATCACCACAATATATGCCAGGTTGCAATTAACACGATAGGTACCAAACTACTAAGTTATACCCAAGGCAGCAATCACCACAATATATCCCAGGTTGCAATTAACACGATAGGTACCAAACTACTAAGTTATACCCCAGGCTGCAATCACCGCAATATATGCCAGGTTACAATTAACACGATAGGTACCAAACTACTTAATCATACCTCTGGCTGCAATCACCACAATATATTCCCGGTTGCAATTAACACGATTAGTACCAAACTACTAATTCAGTTATACCCCTGGCTGCAATCACCACAATATATTCCAGGTTGCAATTAACACAATAAATACCAAACTACTAATACAGTTATACCCCAGGCTACAATTACCACAATAAATCCCAGGTTGCAATTAACATGACAGGTACTAAACTACTTAGTCATACCCCTGGCTGCAATCACCACAATATATTCCAGGTAGCAATTAACACGATACGTACCAAACTACTAATACAGTTATACTCCAAGGCAGCAATCACCACAATATATGCAAGGTTACAACTAACGCGATAGGTTCCAAACTACTAATACAGTTATACCCCATGCTGCAATCACCACAATATATTCCAAATTGCAATTAACACGATAGGTACCAAACTACTAAGTTATACATCAGGCTGCAATCATCACAATATATGCCAGGTTACAATTAACACGATAGGTACCAAACTACTAATACAGTTATACCCCAGGCTGCAATCACCAAAATATATCCCAGGTTGCAATTAACACGATTGGAACCAAACTACTTAGTCATACCCCTGGCTGCAATCACTACAATATATGCCAGGTTGCAATTAACACAATAAATACCAAACTACAAATACAGTTATACCCCAGGCTGCAATCACCACAATATATCCCAGGTTGCAATTAACACGATAGGTACCAAACTACTAAGTTATACCCCAGGCTGCAATCACCACAATATATGCCAGGTTACAATTAACACGATAGGTACCAAACTACTAATTCAGTTATACCCCTGGCTGCAATCACCACAATATATTCCAGGTTGCAATTAACACAATAAATACCAAACTACTAATACAGTTATACCCCAGGCTGCAATCACCACAATATATCCCAGGTTGCAATTAACACGATAGGTACCAAACTACTAAGTTATACCCCAGGCTGCAATCACCACAATATATGCCAGGTTACAATTAACACGATAGGTACCAAACTACTAATTCAGTTATACCCCTGGCTGCAATCACCACAATATATTCCAGGTTGCAATTAACACAATAAATACCAAACTACTAATACAGTTATACCCCAGGCTGCAATCACCACAATATATCCCAGGTTGCAATTAACACGATAGGTACCAAACTACTTAGTCATACCTCTGGCTGCAATCACCACAATATATCCCAGGTTGCAATTAACACGATAGGTATCAAACTACTTAGTCATACCTCTGGCTGCAATCACCACAATATATTCCTGGTTGCAATTAACACGATAGGTACCAAACTACTAAGTTATACTTCTGGATGCAATTACCACATTAAATCCCAGGTTACAATTAACACGATATGTACCAAACTACTATTACAGTTATACCCCAGGCTGCAATCACCACAATATATCCCAGGTTGCAATTAACACAATAAATACCAAACTACTAATACAGTTGTACCCCAGGCTGCAATCACCACAATATATCCCAGGTTGCAATTAACACGATAGGTATCAAACTACTTAGTCATACCTCTGGCTGCAATCACCACAGTATATTCCAGGTTGCAATTAACACGATACGTACCAAACTACTAATACAGTTATACTCCAAGGCTGCAATCACCACAATATATCCAAGGTTACAACTAACGCGATAGGTTCCAAACTACTAATACAGTTATACCCCATGCTGCAATCACCACAATATATTCCAAATTGCAATTAACACGATAGGTACCAAACTACTAAGTTATACACCAGGCTGCAATCATCACAATATATGCCAGGTTACAATTAACACGATAGGTACCAAACTACTAATACAGTTATACCCCAGGCTGCAATCACCAAAATATATCCCAGGTTGCAATTAACACGATTGGAACCAAACTACTTAGTCATACCCCAGGCTGCAATCACCGCAATATATGCCAGGTTACAATTAACACGATAGGTACCAAACTACTTAATCATACCTCTGGCTGCAATCACCACAATATATTCCCGGTTGCAATTAACACGATTAGTACCAAACTACTAATTCAGTTATACCCCTGGCTGCAATCACCACAATATATTCCAGGTTGCAATTAACACAATATATACCAAACTACTAATACAGTTATACCCCAGGCTACAATTACCACAATAAATCCCAGGTTGCAATTAACATGACAGGTACTAAACTACTTAGTCATACCCCTGGCTGCAATCACCACAATATATTCCAGGTAGCAATTAACACGATACGTACCAAACTACTAATACAGTTATACTCCAAGGCAGCAATCACCACAATATATGCAAGGTTACAACTAACGCGATAGGTTCCAAACTACTAATACAGTTATACCCCATGCTGCAATCACCACAATATATTCCAAATTGCAATTAACACGATAGGTACCAAACTACTAAGTTATACATCAGGCTGCAATCATCACAATATATGCCAGGTTACAATTAACACGATAGGTACCAAACTACTAATACAGTTATACCCCAGGCTGCAATCACCAAAATATATCCCAGGTTGCAATTAACACGATTGGAACCAAACTACTTAGTCATACCCCTGGCTGCAATCACTACAATATATGCCAGGTTGCAATTAACACAATAAATACCAAACTACAAATACAGTTATACCCCAGGCTGCAATCACCACAATATATCCCAGGTTGCAATTAACACGATAGGTACCAAACTACTAAGTTATACCCCAGGCTGCAATCACCACAATATATGCCAGGTTACAATTAACACGATAGGTACCAAACTACTAATTCAGTTATACCCCTGGCTGCAATCACCACAATATATTCCAGGTTGCAATTAACACAATAAATACCAAACTACTAATACAGTTATACCCCAGGCTGCAATCACCACAATATATCCCAGGTTGCAATTAACACGATAGGTACCAAACTACTAAGTTATACCCCAGGCTGCAATCACCACAATATATGCCAGGTTACAATTAACACGATAGGTACCAAACTACTAATTCAGTTATACCCCTGGCTGCAATCACCACAATATATTCCAGGTTGCAATTAACACAATAAATACCAAACTACTAATACAGTTATACCCCAGGCTGCAATCACCACAATATATCCCAGGTTGCAATTAACACGATAGGTACCAAACTACTTAGTCATACCTCTGGCTGCAATCACCACAATATATCCCAGGTTGCAATTAACACGATAGGTATCAAACTACTTAGTCATACCTCTGGCTGCAATCACCACAATATATTCCTGGTTGCAATTAACACGATAGGTACCAAACTACTAAGTTATACTTCTGGATGCAATTACCACATTAAATCCCAGGTTACAATTAACACGATATGTACCAAACTACTATTACAGTTATACCCCAGGCTGCAATCACCACAATATATCCCAGGTTGCAATTAACACAATAAATACCAAACTACTAATACAGTTGTACCCCAGGCTGCAATCACCACAATATATCCCAGGTTGCAATTAACACGATAGGTATCAAACTACTTAGTCATACCTCTGGCTGCAATCACCACAGTATATTCCAGGTTGCAATTAACACGATACGTACCAAACTACTAATACAGTTATACTCCAAGGCTGCAATCACCACAATATATCCAAGGTTACAACTAACGCGATAGGTTCCAAACTACTAATACAGTTATACCCCATGCTGCAATCACCACAATATATTCCAAATTGCAATTAACACGATAGGTACCAAACTACTAAGTTATACACCAGGCTGCAATCATCACAATATATGCCAGGTTACAATTAACACGATAGGTACCAAACTACTAATACAGTTATACCCCAGGCTGCAATCACCAAAATATATCCCAGGTTGCAATTAACACGATTGGAACCAAACTACTTAGTCATACCCCTGGCTGCAATCACTACAATATATGCCAGGTTGCAATTAACACAATAAATACCAAACTACAAATACAGTTATACTCCAGGCTGCAATCACCACAATATATCCCAGGTTGCAATTAACACGATAGGTACCAAACTACTAAGTTATACCCCAGGCTGCAATCACCACAATATATGCCAGGTTACAATTAACACGATAGGTACCAAACTACTAATTCAGTTATACCCCTGGCTGCAATCACCACAATATATTCCAGGTAGCAATTAATACGATAGGTACCAAATTACTAAGTTATACCCCATGCTGCAATCATCACAATATATGCCAGGTTACAATTAACACGATAGGTTCCAAACTACTAATACAGTTATACCCCTGGCTGCAATCACCACAATATATTCCAGGTAGCAATTAACACGATACGTACCAAACTACTAATACAGTTATACCCCAAGGCTGCAATCACCACAATATATCCAAATTTACAACTAACGCGATAGGTTCCAAACTACTAATACAGTTATACCCCATGCTGCAATCACCACAATATATTCCAAATTGCAATTAACACGATAGGTACCAAACTACTAAGTTATACACCAGGCTGCAATCATCACAATATATGCCAGGTTACAATTAACACGATAGGTACCAAACTACTAATACAGTTATACCCCAGGCTGCAATCACCAAAATATATCCCAGGTTGCAATTAACACGATTGGAACCAAACTACTTAGTCATACCTCTGGCTGCAATCACCACAATATATCCCAGGTTGCAATTAACACGATGGGTATCAAACTACTTAGTCATACCTATGGCTGCAATCACCACAATATATTCCTGGTTGCAATTAACACGATAGGTACCAAACTACTAAGTTATACCCCTGGATGCAATTACCACAATAAATCCCAGGTTACAATTAACACGATATGTACCAAACAACTATTACAGTTATACCCCAGGCTGCAATCACCACAATATATCCCAGGTTGCAATTAACACAATAAATACCAAACTACTAATACAGTTGTACCCCAGGCTGCAATCACCACAATATATCCCAGGTTGCAATTAACACGATAGGTATCAAACTACTAATACAGTTATACCCCATGCTGCAATCACCACAATATATTCCAAATTGCAATTAACACGATAGGTACCAAACTACTAAGTTATACACCAGGCTGCAATCATCACAATATATGCCAGGTTACAATTAACACGATAGGTACCAAACTACTAATACAGTTATACCCCAGGCTGCAATCACCAAAATATATCCCAGGTTGCAATTAACACGATTGGAACCAAACTACTTAGTCATACCCCTGGCTGCAATCACTACAATATATGCCAGGTTGCAATTAACACAATAAATACCAAACTACAAATACAGTTATACCCCAGGCTGCAATCACCACAATATATGCCAGGTTACAATTAACACGATAGGTACCAAACTACTAATTCAGTTATACCCCTGGCTGCAATCACCACAATATATTCCAGGTTGCAATTAACACAATAAATACCAAACTACTAATACAGTTATACCCCAGGCTGCAATCACCACAATATATCCCAGGTTGCAATTAACACGATAGGTACCAAACTACTAAGTTATACCTCAGGCTGCAATCACCACATTATATGCCAGGTTACAATTAACACGATAGGTACCAAACTACGAATTCACTTATACCCCTGGCTGCAATCACCACAATATATTCCAGGTTGAAATTAACACAATAAATACCAAACTACTAATACATTTATACCCCAGGCTGCAACCACCACAATGTATTCCAAGTTGCAATTAACACGATAGGTACCAAACTACTAAGTTATACCCCAGGCTGCAATCACCACAATATATGCCAGGTTACAATTAACACGATAGGTACCAAACTACTAATTCAGTTATACCCCTGGCTGCAATCACCACAATATATTCCAGGTAGCAATTAACACAATAAATACCAAACTACTAATACAGTTATACCCCAGGCTGCAATCACCACAATATATCCCAGGTTGCAATTAACACGATAGGTACCAAACTACTTAGTCATACATCTGGCTGCAATCACCACAATATATCCCAGGTTGCAATTAACACGATAGGTATCAAACTACTTAGTCATACCTCTGGCTGCAATCACCACAATATATTCCTGGTTGCAATTAACACGATAGGTAACAAACTACTAAGTTATACCCCTGGATGCAATTACCACAATAAATCCCAGGTTACAATTAACACGATATGTACCAAACTACTATTACAGTTATACCCCAGGCTGCAATCACCACAATATATCCCAGGTTGCAATTAACACAATAAATACCAAACTACTAATACAGTTGTTGTACCCCAGGCTGCAATCACCACAATATATCCCAGGTTGCAATTAACACGATAGGTATCAAACTACTTAGTTATACCTCTGGCTGCAATCACCACAGTATATTCCAGGTTGCAATTAACACGATACGTACCAAACTACTAATACAGTTATACTCCAAGGCTGCAATCACCACAATATATCCAAGGTTACAACTAACGCGATAGGTTCCAAACTACTAATACAGTTATACCCCATGCTGCAATCACCACAATATATTCCAAATTGCAATTAACACGATAGGTACCAAACTACTAAGTTATACACCAGGCTGCAATCATCACAATATATGCCAGGTTACAATTAACACGATAGGTACCAAACTACTAATACAGTTATACCCCAGGCTGCAATCACCGCAATATATCCCAGGTTGCAATTAACACGATAGGTACCAAACTACTTAGTCATACATCTGGCTGCAATCACCACAATATATCCCAGGTTGCAATTAACACGATAGGTATCAAACTACTTAGTCATACCTCTGGCTGCAATCACCACAATATATTCCTGGATGCAATTAACACGATAGGTAACAAACTACTAAGTTATACCCCTGGATGCAATTACCACAATAAATCCCAGGTTACAATTAACACGATATGTACCAAACTACTATTACAGTTATACCCCAGGCTGCAATCACCACAATATATCCCAGGTTGCAATTAACACAATAAATACCAAACTACTAATACAGTTGTACCCCAGGCTGCAATCACCACAATATATCCCAGGTTGCAATTAACACGATAGGTATCAAACTACTTAGTCATACCTCTGGCTGCAATCACCACAGTATATTCCAGGTTGCAATTAACACGATACGTACCAAACTACTAATACAGTTATACTCCAAGGCTGCAATCACCACAATATATCCAAGGTTACAACTAACGCGATAGGTTCCAAACTACTAATACAGTTATACCCCATGCTGCAATCACCACAATATATTCCAAATTGCAATTAACACGATAGGTACCAAACTACTAAGTTATACACCAGGCTGCAATCATCACAATATATGCCAGGTTACAATTAACACGATAGGTACCAAACTACTAATACAGTTATACCCCAGGCTGCAATCACCGCAATATATCCCAGGTTGCAATTAACACGATAGGTACCAAACTACTTAGTCATACCCCTGGCTGCAATCACTACAATATATGCCAGGTTGCAATTAACACAATAAATACCAAACTAAAAATACAGTTATACCCCAGGCTGCAATCACCACAATATATCCCAGGTTGCAATTAACACGATAGGTACCAAACTACTAAGTTATACCCCAGGCTGCAATCACCACAATTTATGCCAGGTTACAATTAACACGATAGGTACCAAACTACTAATTCAGTTATACCCCTGTCTGCAATCACCACAATATATTCCAGGTTGCAATTAACACAATAAATACCAAACTACAAATACAATTATACCCCAGGCTGCAATCACCACAATATATCCCAGCTTGCAATTAACACGATAGGTACCAAACTACTAAGTTATACCCCAGGCTGCAATCACCACAATATATGCCAGGTTACAATTAACACGATAGATACCAAACTACGAATTCAGTTATACCCCTGGCTGCAATCACCACAATATATTCCAGGTTGAAATTAACACAATAAATACCAAACTACTAATACATTTATACCCCAGGCTGCAACCACCACAATGTATTCCAAGTTGCAATTAACACGATAGGTACCAAACTACTAAGTTATACCCCAGGCTGCAATCACCACAATATATGCCAGGTTACAATTAACACGGTAGGTACCAAACTTCTAATTCAGTTATACCCCTGGCTGCAATCACCACAATATATTCCAGGTTGCAAGTAACACAATAAATACCAAACTACTAATACAGTTATACCCCAGGCTGCAATCACCACAATATATCCCAGGTTGCAATTAACACGATAGGTACCAAACTACTTAGTCATACCTCTGGCTGCAATCACCACAATATATCCCAGGTTGCAATTAACACGATAGGTATCAAACTACTTAGTCATACCTCTGGCTGCAATCACCACAATATATTCCAGGTTGCAATTAACACGATAGGTACCAAACTACTAAGTTATACCCCTGGATGCAATTACCACAATAAATCCCAGGTTACAATTAACACGATATGTACCAAACTACTAATACAGTTATACCCCAGGCTGCAATCACCACAATATATCCCCGGTTGCAATTAACACAATAAATACCAAACTACTAATACAGTTGTACCCCAGGCTGCAATCACCACAATATATCCCAGGTTGCAATTAACACGATTAGTACCAAACTACTAATTCAGTTATACCCCTGGCTGCAATCACCACAATATATTCCAAGTTGCAAATAACACGATATGTACCAAACTACTAAGGTATACCCCAGGCTACAATTACCACAATAAATCCCAGGTTGCAATTAACACGATAGGTACCAAACTACTTAGTCATACCCCTGGATGCAATCACCACAATATATCCAAGGTTACAACTAACGCGATAGGTTCCAAACTACTAATACAGTTATACCCCAGACAGCAATCACCACAAAATATTCCAAATTGCAATTAACACGATAGGTACCAAACTACTAAGTTATACACCAGGCTGCAATTACCACAATAAATCCCACGTTGCAATTAACACGATAGGTACCAAACTACTAAGTTATACACAAGGCTGCAATCACCACAATATATGCCAGGTTACAATTAACACGATATGTACCAAACTACTAATACAGTTATATCCCAGGCTGCAATTACCACAATAAATCCCAGGTTGCAATTAACACGATAGGTACCAAACTACTAAGTTATTCCCCAGGCTGCAATTACCACAATATATGCTAGGTTGCAATTAACATAATAGGTACCAAACTACTAAGTTATACCCAAGGCTGCAATCACCACAATATATCCCAGGTTGCAATTTACGCGATAGGTGCCAAACTACTTGGTTATACCCCTGACTGCAATCACCACAATATATTCCAGGTTGCAATTAACACGATACGTACCAAACTAGTAATACAGTTATACCCCAAGGCTGCAATCACCACAATATATCCAAGGTTACAACTAAGGCGATAAGTTCCAAACTACTAATACATTTATACCCCAGGCTGCAATCACCACAATATATTCCAAGTTGCAATTAACACGATAGGTACCAAACTACTAATACAGTTATACCCCAGGCTGCAATCACCACAATATATCCCAGGTTGCAATTAACACGATAGGTACCAAACTACTTAGTCATACCTCTGGCTGCAATCACCACAATATATCCCAGGTTGCAATTAACACGATTAGTACCAAACTACTAATTCAGTTATACCCCTGGCTGCAATTACCACAATATATTCCAAGTTGCAAATAACACGATAGGTACCAAACTACTAAGGTATACCCCAGGCTACAATTACCACAATAAATCCCAGGTTGCTATTAACACGATAGGTACCAAACTACTTAGTCATACCCCTGGCTGCAATCACTACAATATATGCCATGTTGCAATTAACACAATAAATACCAAACTACAAATACAGTTATACCCCAGGCTGCAATCACCACAATATATCCCAGGTTGCAATTAAAACGATAGGTACCAAACTACTAAGTTATACCCCAGGCTGCAATCACCACAATATATGCCAGGTTACAATTAACACGATTAGTACCAAACTACTAAGTTATGCCCCAGGTTGCAATCACAACAATATATCCCAGGTTGCAATTAACACGATAGGTACCAAACTACTTAGTCATACCCCTGGCTGCAATCACCACAATATATTCCAGGTAGCAATTAACACGATACGTACCAAACTACTAATACAGTTATACTCCAAGGCTGTAATCACCACAATATATCCAAGATTACAACTAACGCGATAGGTTCCAAACTACTAATACAGTTATACCCCATGCTGCAATCACCACAATATATTCCAAATTGCAATTAACACGATAGGTACCAAACTACTAAGTTATACACCAGGCTGCAATCACCACAATATATGCCAGGTTACAATTAACACGATATGTACCAAACTACTAATACAGTTATATCCCAGGCTGCAATTACCACAATAAATCCCAGGTTGCAATTAACACGATAGGTACCAAACTAATAAGTTATACCCCAGGATGCAATCACCACAATATATGCCAGGTTGCATTTAACATGATAGGTACCAAACTACTAAGTTATACCCAAGGCTGCAATCACCACAATATATCCCAGGTTGCAATTAACACGATAGATGCCAAACTACTTGGTTATACCCCTGGCTGCAATCACCACAATATATTCCAGGTTGCAATTAACACGATACATACCAACCTACTAATACAGTTATACCCCAAGGCTGCAATCACCACAATATATCCAAGGTTACAACTAACGCGATAGGATTCAAACTACTAATACATTTATACCCCAGGCTGCAATCACCACAATATATTCCAAGTTGCAATTAAAACGATAGGTACCAAACTACTAAGTTATACCCCAGGCTGCAATCATCACAATATATGCCAGGTTACAATTAACACGATAGGTGCCAAACTACTAATACAGTTATACTCAAGGTTGCAATCACCACAATATATCCCCAGGTTACAATTAACACGATAGGTACCAAACGACTAAGTTATACCCAAGGCTGCAATCACCACAATATATTCCATGTTGCAATTAACACAATTAATTCCAAACAACTAATACAGTTATACCACAGGCTGCAATCACCACAATATATCCCAGGTTGCAATTAACACGATAGGTACCAAACTACTTAGTCATACCTCTGGCTGCAATCACCACAATATATCCCAGGTTGCAATTAACACGATAGGTATCAAACTACTTAGTCATACCTCTGGCTGCAATCACCACAATATATTCCAGGTTGCAATTAACACGATAGGTACCAAACTACTAAGTTATACCCCTGGATGCAATTACCACAATAAATCCCAGGTTACAATTAACACGATATGTACCAAACTACTAATACAGTTATACCCCAGGCTGCAATCACCACAATATATCCCAGGTTGCAATTAACACAATAAATACCAAACTACTAATACAGTTGTACCCCAGGCTGCAATCACCACAATATATCCCAGGTTGCAATTAACACGATAGGTATCAAACTACTTAGTCATACCTCTGGCTGCAATCACCACAATATATTCCAGGTTGCAATTAACACGATACGTACCAAACTACTAATACAGTTATACTCCAAGGCTGCAATCACCACAATATATCCAAGGTTACAACTAACGCGATAGGTTCCAAACTACTAATACAGTTATACCCCATGCTGCAATCACCACAATATATTCCAAATTGCAATTAACACGATAGGTACCAAACTACTAAGTTATACACCAGGCTGCAATCATCACAATATATGCCAGGTTACAATTAACACGATAGGTACCAAACTACTAATACAGTTATACCCCAGGCTGCAATCACCACAATATATCCCAGGTTGCAATTAACATGATAGGTACCAAACTACTTAGTCATACCCCTGGCTGCAATCACTACAATATATGCCAGGTTGCAATTAACACAATAAATACCAAACTACAAATACAGTTATACCCCAGGCTGCAAAATCACCACAATATATCCCAGGTTGCAATTAACACGATAGGTACCAAACTACTAAGTTATACCCCAGGCTGTAATCACCACAATATATTCCAGGTAGCAATTAACACGATACGTACCAAACTACTAATACAGTTTTACTCCAAGGCTGCAATCACCACAATATATCCAAGGTTACAACTAACGCTATAGGTTCCAAACTACTAATACAGTTATACCCCAGACTGCAATCACCACAAAATATTCCAAATTGCAATTAACACGATAGGTACCAAACTACTAAGTTATACACCAGGCTGCAATCACCACAATATATGCCAGGTTACAATTAACACGATATGTACCAAACTACTAATACAGTTATATCCCAGGCTGCAATTACCACAATAAATCCCAGGTTGCAATTAACACGATAGGTACCAAACTACTAAGTTATACACCAGGCAGCAATCACCACAATATATGCCAGGTTACAATTAACACGATATGTACCAAACTACTAATACAGTTATATCCCAGGCTGCAATTACCACAATAAATCCCAGGTTGCAATTAACACGATAGGTACCAAACTACAAATACAGTTATACCCCAGGCAGCAATCACCACAATATATCCCAGGTTGCAATTAACACGATAGGTACCAAACTAGTAAGTTATACCCCAGGCTGCAATCACCACAATATATGCCAGGTTACAATTAACACGATTAGTACCAAACTACTAATTCAGTTATACCCCTGGCTGCAATCACCACAATATATCCCAGGTTGCAATTAACACGATAGGTACCGAACTACTTAGTCATACCCCTGGCTGCAATCACCACAGTATATTCCAGGTAGCAATTAACACGATACGTACCAAACTACTAATACAGTTATACTCCAAGGCTGTAATCACCACAATATATCCAAGGTTACAACTAACGCGATAGGTTCCAAACTACTAATACAGTTATACCCCATGCTGCAATCACCACAATATATTCCAAATTGCAATTAACACGATACGTACCAAACTACAAAGTTATACACCAGGCTGCAATTACCACAATAAATCCCAGGTTGCAATTAACACGATAGGTACCAAACTACTAAGTTATACCCCAGGTTGCAATCACCACAATATATGCCAGGTTGCAATTAACACGATAGGTACCAAACTACTAAGTTATACCCAAGGCTGCAATCACCACAATATATCCCAGGTTGCAATTAACACGATAGATGCCAAACTACTTGGTTATACCCCTGGCTGCAATCACCACAATATATTCCAGGTTGCAATTAACACGATACGTACCAAACTACTAATACAGTTATACACCAAGGCTGCAATCACCACAATATATCCAAATTTACAACTAACGCGATAGGTTTCAAACTACTAATACATTTATACCCCAGGCTGCAATCACCACATTATATTCCAAGTTGCAATTAAAACGATAGGTACCAAACTACTAAGTTATACCCCAGGCAGCAATCATCACAATATATGCCAGGTTACAATTAACACGATAGGTGCCAAACTACTAAGTTCTACTCCAGGCTGTAGTCACCACAATATATCCCAGGTTACAATTAACACGATAGGTACCAAACTACTAATACAGTTATACTCAAGGTTGCAATCACCACAATATATCCCCAGGTTACAATTAACACGATAGGTACCAAACGACTAAGTTATACCCAAGGCTGCAATCACCACAATATATTCCAGGTTGCAATTAACACAATAAATTCCAAACAACTAATACAGTTATACCACAGGCTGCAATCACCACAATATATCCCAGGTTGCAATTAACACGATAGGTACCAAACTACTTAGTCATACCTCTGGCTGCAATCACCACAATATATTCCAGGTTGCAATTAACACGATTAGTACCAAACTACTAATTCAGTTATACCCCTGGCTGCAATCACCACAATATATTCCAAGTTGCAAATAACACGATATGTACCAAACTACTAAGGTATACCCCAGGCTACAATTACCACAATAAATCCCAGTTTGCAATTAACACGATAGGTACCAAACTACTTAGTCATACCCCTGGCTGCAATCACCACAATATATTCCAGGTAGCAATTAACACGATACGTACCAAACTACTGATACAGTTATACCCCAAGGCTGCAATCACCACAATATATTCCAAGTTGCAATTAATACGATAGGTACCAAATTACTAAGTTATACCCCATGCTGCAATCATCACAATATATGCCAGGTTACAATTAACACGATAGGTTCCAAACTACTAATACAGTTATACCCCTGGCTGCAATCACCACAATATATTCCAGGTAGCAATTAACACGATACGTACCAAACTACTAATACAGTTATACCCCAAGGCTGCAATCACCACAATATATCCAAATTTACAACTAACGCGATAGGTTCCAAACTACTAATACATTTATACCCCAGCCTGCAATCACCACAATATATTCCAAGTTGCAATTAATACGATAGGTACCAAATTACTAAGTTATACCCCATGCTGCAATCATCACAATATATGCCAGGTTACAATTAACACGATAGGTTCCAAACTACTAATACAGTTATACCCCTGGCTGCAATCACCACAATATATTCCAGGTAGCAATTAACACGATACGTACCAAACTACTAATACAGTTATACCCCAAGGCTGCAATCACCACAATATATCCAAGGTTACAACTAACGCGATAGGATCCAAACTACTCATACATTTATACCCCAGGCTGCAATCACCACAATATATTCCAAATTGCAATTAACACGATAGGTACCAAACTGCTAAGTTATACACCAGGCTGCAATCACCACAATATATGCCAGGTTGCAATTAACGCGATAGGTACCAAACTACTAAGTTATAACCAAGGCTGCAATCACCACAATATATCCCAGGTTGCAATTAACACGATAGGTGCCAAACTACTTGGTTATACCCCTGGCTGCAATCACCACAATATATTCCAGGTTGCAATTAACACGATACGTACCAAACTACTAATACAGTTATACCCCAAGGCTCCAATCACCACAATATATCCAAGGTTACAACTAACGCGATAGGTTCCAAACTACTAATACATTTATACCCCTGGCTGCAATCACCACAATATACTCCAAGTTGCAATTAACACGATAGGTACCAAACTACTAAGCTATACACCAGGCTGCAATCACCACAATATATGCCAGGTTGCAATTAACACGATAGGTACCAAACTACTAAGTTATACCCAAGGCAGCAATCACCACAATATATCCCAGGTTGCAATTAACACGATAGGTGCCAAACTACTTGGTTATACACCTGGCTGCAATCACCACAATATATTCCAGGTAGCAATTAACACGATACGTACCAAACTACTGATACAGTTATACCCCAAGGCTGCAATCACCACAATATATCCAAGGTTACAACTAACGCGATAGGTTCCAAACTACTAATACATTTATACCCCAGGCTGCAATCACCACAATATATTCCAAGTTGCAATTAACACGATAGGTACCAAACTACTAAGTTATACCCCATGCTGCAATCATCACAATATATGCCAGGTTACAATTAACACGATAGGTTCCAAACTACTAATACAGTTATACCCCTGGCTGCAATCACCACAATATATTCCAGGTAGCAATTAACACGATACGTACCAAACTACTAATACAGTTATACCCCAAGGCTGCAATCACCACAATATATCCAAGGTTACAACTAACGCGATAGGATCCAAACTACTCATACATTTATACCCCAGGCTGCAATCACCACAATATATTCCAAATTGCAATTAACACGATAGGTACCAAACTGCTAAGTTATACACCAGGCTGCAATCACCACAATATATGCCAGGTTGCAATTAACGCGATAGGTACCAAACTACTAAGTTATACCCAAGGCTGCAATCACCACAATATATCCCAGGTTGCAATTAACACGATAGGTGCCAAACTACTTGGTTATACCCCTGGCTGCAATCACCACAATATATTCCAGGTTGCAATTAACACGATACGTACCAAACTACTAATACAGTTATACCCCAAGGCTCCAATCACCACAATATATCCAAGGTTACAACTAACGCGATAGGTTCCAAACTACTAATACATTTATACCCCTGGCTGCAATCACCACAATATACTCCAAGTTGCAATTAACACGATAGGTACCAAACTACTAAGCTATACACCAGGCTGCAATCACCACAATATATGCCAGGTTGCAATTAACACGATAGGTACCAAACTACTAAGTTATACCCAAGGCAGCAATCACCACAATATATCCCAGGTTGCAATTAACACGATAGGTGCCAAACTACTTGGTTATACACCTGGCTGCAATCACCACAATATATTCCAGGTTGCAATTAACACGATACGTACCAAATTACTAATACAGTTATACCCCAAGACTGCAATCACCACAATATATCCAAGGTTACAACTAACGCGATAGGTTCCAAACTACTAGTACAGTTATACCCCAGGCTGCAATCACCACAATATATTCCAAATTGCAATTAACACGATAGGTATCAAACTACTATGTTATACCCCAGGCTACAATCACCACAATATATGCCAGGTTACAATTAACACGATAGGTACCAAACTACTAAGTTATACTACAGGCTGCAATAACCACAATATATCCCAGGTTACAATTAACACGATAGGTACCAAACTCCTAAGAAATAACCCACGCTACAATCAACACAAAATATTCCAGGTTACAATTAACTCGATAGGTTCCGTTCTACTAATACAGTTATACCCAATGCTGCAATTACCACAATATATCCCAGGTTACAATTAACACGATAGGTACCAAACTACTAAGTTATACCCCAGGCTGCAATCATCACAATATATCCCAGGTTACAATTGACACGATAGGTACCAAACTACTAATACAGTTATACCCAAGGTTGCAATAACCACAATATATCCCAGGTTGCAATTAACACGATTAGTACCAAACTACTAATTCAGTTATACCCCTGGCTGCAATCACCACAATATATTCCAAGTTGCAAATAACACGATATGTACCAAACTACTAAGGTATACCCCAGGCTACAATTACCACAATAAATCCCAGTTTGCAATTAACACGATAGGTACCAAACTACTTAGTCATACCCCTGGCTGCAATCACCACAATATATTCCAGGTAGCAATTAACACGATACGTACCAAACTACTGATACATTTATACCCCAGGCTGCAATCACCACAATATATTCCAAGTTGCAATTAATCCGATAGGTACCAAATTACTAAGTTATACCCCATGCTGCAATCATCACAATATATGCCAGGTTACAATTAACACGATAGGTTCCAAACTACTAATACAGTTATACCCCTGGCTGCAATCACCACAATATATTCCAGGTAGCAATTAACACGATACGTACCAAACTACTAATACAGTTATACCCCAAGGCTGCAATCACCACAATATATCCAAGGTTACAACTAACGCGATAGGATCCAAACTACTCATACATTTATACCCCAGGCTGCAATCACCACAATATATTCCAAATTGCAATTAACACGATAGGTACCAAACTGCTAAGTTATACACCAGGCTGCAATCACCACAATGTATGCCAGGTTGCAATTAACGCGATATGTACCAAACTACTAGTTATAACCAAGGCTGCAATCACCACAATATATCCCAGGTTGCAATTAACACGATAGGTGCCAAACTACTTGGTTATACCCCTGGCTGCAATCACCACAATATATTCCAGGTTGCAATTAACACGATACGTACCAAACTACTAATACAGTTATACCCCAAGGCTCCAATCACCACAATATATCCAAGGTTACAACTAACGCGATAGGTTCCAAACTACTAATACATTTATACCCCTGGCTGCAATCACCACAATATACTCCAAGTTGCAATTAACACGATAGGTACCAAACTACTAAGCTATACACCAGGCTGCAATCACCACAATATATGCCAGGTTGCAATTAACACGATAGGTACCAAACTACTAAGTTATACCCAAGGCAGCAATCACCACAATATATCCCAGGTTGCAATTAACACGATAGGTGCCAAACTACTTGGTTATACACCTGGCTACAATCACCACAATATATTCCAGGTAGCAATTAACACGATACGTACCAAACTACTGATACAGTTATACCCCAAGGCTGCAATCACCACAATATATCCAAGGTTACAACTAACGCGATAGGTTCCAAACTACTAATACATTTATACCCCAGGCTGCAATCACCACAATATATTCCAAGTTGCAATTAACACGATAGGTACCAAACTACTAAGTTATACCCCATGCTGCAATCATCACAATATATGCCAGGTTACAATTAACACGATAGGTTCCAAACTACTAATACAGTTATACCCCTGGCTGCAATCACCACAATATATTCCAGGTAGCAATTAACACGATACGTACCAAACTACTAATACAGTTATACCCCAAGGCTGCAATCACCACAATATATCCAAGGTTACAACTAACGCGATAGGATCCAAACTACTCATACATTTATACCCCAGGCTGCAATCACCACAATATATTCCAAATTGCAATTAACACGATAGGTACCAAACTGCTAAGTTATACACCAGGCTGCAATCACCACAATATATGCCAGGTTGCAATTAACGCGATAGGTACCAAACTACTAAGTTATACCCAAGGCTGCAATCACCACAATATATCCCAGGTTGCAATTAACACGATAGGTGCCAAACTACTTGGTTATACCCCTGGCTGCAATCACCACAATATATTCCAGGTTGCAATTAACACGATACGTACCAAACTACTAATACTGTTATACCCCAAGGCTCCAATCACCACAATATATCCAAGGTTACAACTAACGCGATAGGTTCCAAACTACTAATACATTTATACCCCAGGCTGCAATCACCACAATATATTCCAAGTTGCAATTAATACGATAGGTACCAAATTACTAAGTTATACCCCATGCTGCAATCATCACAATATATGCCAGGTTACAATTAACACGATAGGTTCCAAACTACTAATACAGTTATACCCCTGGCTGCAATCACCACAATATATTCCAGGTAGCAATTAACACGATACGTACCAAACTACTAATACAGTTATACCCCAAGGCTGCAATCACCACAATATATCCAAGGTTACAACTAACGCGATAGGATCCAAACTACTCATACATTTATACCCCAGGCTGCAATCACCACAATATATTCCAAATTGCAATTAACACGATAGGTACCAAACTGCTAAGTTATACACCAGGCTGCAATCACCACAATATATGCCAGGTTGCAATTAACGCGATATGTACCAAACTACTAAGTTATAACCAAGGCTGCAATCACCACAATATATCCCAGGTTGCAATTAACACGATAGGTGCCAAACTACTTGGTTATACCCCTGGCTGCAATCACCACAATATATTCCAGGTTGCAATTAACACGATACGTACCAAACTACTAATACAGTTATACCCCAAGGCTCCAATCACCACAATATATCCAAGGTTACAACTAACGCGATAGGTTCCAAACTACTAATACATTTAAACCCCTGGCTGCAATCACCACAATATACTCCAAGTTGCAATTAACACGATAGGTACCAAACTACTAAGCTATACACCAGGCTGCAATCACCACAATATATGCCAGGTTGCAATTAACACGATAGGTACTAAACTACTAAGTTATACCCAAGATGCAATCACCACAATATATCCCAGGTTGCAATTAACACGATAGGTGCCAAACTACTTGGTTATACACCTGGCTGCAATCACCACAATATATTCCAGGTAGCAATTAACACGATACGTACCAAACTACTGATACAGTTATACCCCAAGGCTGCAATCACCACAATATATCCAAGGTTACAACTAACACGATAGGTTCCAAACTACTAATACATTTATACCCCAGGCTGCAATCACCACAATATATTCCAAGTTGCAATTAACACGATAGGTACCAAACTACTAAGTTATACCCCATGCTGCAATCATCACAATATATGCCAGGTTACAATTAACACGATAGGTTCCAAACTACTAATACAGTTATACCCCTGGCTGCAATCACCACAATATATTCCAGGTAGCAATTAACACGATACGTACCAAACTACTAATACAGTTATACCCCAAGGCTGCAATCACCACAATATATCCAAGGTTACAACTAACGCGATAGGATCCAAACTACTCATACATTTATACCCCAGGCTGCAATCACCACAATATATTCCAAATTGCAATTAACACGATAGGTACCAAACTGCTAAGTTATACACTAGGCTGCAATCACCACAATATATGCCAGGTTGCAATTAACGCGATAGGTACCAAACTACTAAGTTATACCCAAGGCTGCAATCACCACAATATATCCCAGGTTGCAATTAACACGATAGGTGCCAAACTACTTGGTTATACCCCTGGCTGCAATCACCACAATATATTCCAGGTTGCAATTAACACGATACGTACCAAACTACTAATACAGTTATACCCCAAGGCTCCAATCACCACAATATATCCAAGGTTACAACTAACGCGATAGGTTCCAAACTACTAATACATTTATACCCCTGGCTGCAATCACCACAATATACTCCAAGTTGCAATTAACACGATAGGTACCAAACTACTAAGCTATACACCAGGCTGCAATCAGCACAATATATGCCAGGTTGCAATTAACACGATAGGTACCAAACTACTAAGTTATACCCAAGGCAGCAATCACCACAATATATCCCAGGTTGCAATTAACACGATAGGTGCCAAACTACTTGGTTATACACCTGGCTGCAATCACCACAATATATTCCAGGTTGCAATTAACACGATACGTACCAAATTACTAATACAGTTATACCCCAAGACTGCAATCACCACAATATATCCAAGGTTACAACTAACGCGATAGGTTCCAAACTACTAGTACAGTTATACCCCAGGCTGCAATCACCACAATATATTCCAAATTGCAATTAACACGATAGGTATCAAACTACTATGTTATACCCCAGGCTACAATCACCACAATATATGCCAGGTTACAATTAACACGATAGGTACCAAACTACTAAGTTATACTACAGGCTGCAATAACCACAATATATCCCAGGTTACAATTAACACGATAGGTACCAAACTCCTAAGAAATAACCCACGCTACAATCAACACAAAATATTCCAGGTTACAATTAACTCGATAGGTTCCGTTCTACTAATACAGTTATACCCAATGCTGCAATTACCACAATATATCCCAGGTTACAATTAACACGATAGGTACCAAACTACTAAGTTATACCCCAGGCTGCAATCATCACAATATATCCCAGGTTACAATTAACACGATAGGTACCAAACTACTAATACAGTTTTAACCAAGGTTGCAATCATCACAATATATCCCAGGTTACAATTGACACGATAGGTACCAAACTACTAATACAGTTATACCCAAGGTTGCAATAACCACAATATATCCCAGGTTGCAATTAACACGATAGGTACCGAACTATTAAGTTATAGCCCAGGCTGCAATCACCACAATATATCCCAGGTTACAATTGACACAATAGGTATCAAACTAATAATACAGTTATACCAAAGGTTGCAATCACCACAATATATCCCAGGTTGCAATTAACACGATAGTTACCTAACTACTAATACTGTTATACCCAAGGCTGCAATCACCGCAATATATCCCAGGATACAATTGACACGATAGGTACCAAACTACTTATACAGTTATACCAAAGGCTACAATCACCACAATATATCCCAGTTTACAAATAACACGATAGGTACCAAACTACTAAGTTATACCCCATGCTGAAATCATCACAATATATGCCAGGTTACAATTAACACGATAGGTGCCAAACTACTAAGTTCTACTCCAGGCTGTAGTCACCACAATATATCCCAAGTTGCAATTAACACGATAGGTACCAAACTACTAAGTTATACCCAAGGCTGCAATCACCACAATATATCCAAGGTTACAACTAACGCGATAAGTTCCAAACTACTAATACATTTATACCCCTGGCTGCAATCACCACAATATATTCCAGGTTGCAATTAACACGATATGTACCAAACTACTAATACAGTTGTACCCCAAGGCTGCAATCACCACAATATATCCAAGGTTACAACTAACGCGATAGGTTCCGTTCTACTAATACAGTTATACCCCAGGCTGCAATCACCACAATATATTCCAAGTTGTAATTAACACGATAGGTACCAAACTACTAATACAGTTATATCCCAGGCTGCAATTACCACAATAAATCCCAGGTTGCAATTAACACGATAGGTACCAAACTACTAAGTTATACCCCAGGATGCAATCACCACAATATATGCCAGGTTACAATTAAGACGATAGGTACCAAACTACTAAGTTATACTACAGGCTGCAATAACCACAATATATCCCAGGTTACAATTAACACGATAGGTACCAAACTACTAAGATATAACGCAGGTTACAATCAACACAAAATATACCAGGTTACAATTAACTCGATAGGTTCCGTTCTACTAATACAGTTATACCCAATGCTGCAATCACCACAATATATCCCAGGTTACAATTAACACGATAGGTACCAAACTACTAAGTTATACCCATGGCTGCAATCACCACAATGTATCCCAGCTTGCTATTGCCACCATAGGTACCAAACTACAAAGTTATACCCCTGGCTGCAATCACCACAATATATTCCAGGTTGCAATTAACACGATAGGTACCAAACTACTAATACAGTTATACCCAAGGCTGCAATCACCACAATATATCCCAGGTTACAACTAACACGATAGGTACCAAACTACTTAGTTATACCCCAGGCTACATTCACCACAATATATTCCAAGTTACAACTAACACGATAGGTACCGAACTACTAAGTTATAACACTAGCTTCTATCACATCTATATGTCCTAGCTCAAATTTAACACTATAGGGACCAAACTACTAAGTTATACCCCAGGCTGCAATCACCACACTATATCCAAGGTTACATTTAACACAATAGGTTGCAAACTACTAAGTTATGCCCCAGGCTGCAATCACAACATTATATCCAATATTACATTTAACACGACAGGTGTGAAAATACTAAGTTATACCCCGTGCTTCAATCACCACAATATATGCCATGTTAAAATAACACGATATGTGCCAAATTACTAAGTTATACCCAGGCTGCAAACACCACTATATGACCCAGGTTACAATTAACACGATAGGTACCAAACTACTTAGTTATACCGTAGGCTACATTCACCACAATATATTCCAAGTTACAACTAACACGATAGGTACCAAACTACTAAGTTATAACCCTGGCTTCTATCACCTCTATATGTCCTAGCTCACACTTAACACTATAGGGAACAAACTACTAAGTTATACCCCAGGCTGCAATCACTACAATACACCCCAGGTTACATTTAACACGATAGGTAGCAAACTATTAAGTTATGCCCCAGAATGCAATCACAACATTATATCCAATATTACATTTAACACGACACATGTGAAACTACTAAGTTATACCCCGGGCTGCAATCATAACAGTATATTCCAGGTAGCAATTAACAAAATAGGTACCAAACTACTAAGTAATACCCCAGGCTGCAATAACCACAATATATCCCATGTTCCAATAACACGATATGTGCCAAATTACTAAGTTATACCCGAGCTGCAATTACCACAATAAATCCCAGTTTGCAATTAACACGACAGGTAACAAACTACTAAGTTATACCCCAGACTTCAATCACCACAATATATGCCAGGTTACAATTAAGACGATAGGTACCAAACTACTAAGATATAACCCATGATACAATCTACACAAAATATTCCAGATTACAATTAACTCGATAGGTTCTGTTCTACTAATACAGTTATACCCAAGGCTGCAATGATATATGCCAGGTTACAATTAACACAATAGGTACCAAACTACTAAGTCAAATTCCAGGCTGCAATCACCACAATATATTCCAAGTTACAACTAACACGATAGATACCAAACTACTAAGTTAAACCCCAGGCTGCAATCACCACAGTATATTCCAGGTTGCAATTAACACGATAGGTACTAAATAACTAATACAGTTATACCCCAGGGCTGCAATCACCACAATATGTTCCAGGTTACAATTAACACGTTAGGGACAAAACCACTAATACAGTTCTACCCAAGTTTGCAGTCACCTCAATATATTCCAGGTTACAATTAACACGATAGGCAACAAACTACTAATACAGTTATACCCAAGGTTGCAATCACCACAACATATCCCCAGCTTACAATTAACACGATAGGTACTAAACTACTAAGTTATACCCAAGGCTGCAATCACCACAATATATCCCAGCTTGCTATTGCCACCATAGGTACCAAACTACAAAGTTATACCCCTGGCAGCAATCACCACAATATGTTCCAGGCTACAATTAACACGATAGGTACAAAACCACTAATGCAGTTCTACCCAAGTTTGCCGTCACCTCAATATATTCCAGGTTACAATTAACACGATAGGCACCAAACTACTAATACAGTTATACCCAAGGTTGCAATCACCACAACATATCCCCAGCTTACAATTAACACGATAGGTACCAAACTACTAAGTTATACCCAAGGCTGCAATCACCACAATATATCCCAGCTTGCTATTGCCACCATAGGTACCAAACTACAAAGTTATACCCATGGCTGCAATCACCATAATATATCCCAGGTTACAATAACACGATAGGTACCAAATCACGAAGTTAAACCCCAGGCTGCAATCACCCCAATATATCCCAGGTTACAGTTAACACGATAGGTACCAAACTACTAAGTTATACCCCAGGTTGCAATCACCACAATATATCCCAGGTTACAATAACTCGATAGGTGCGAAACTACTAAGTTATACCCCGGGCTGCAATCACCACAGTATATTCCAGGTAGCAATTAACAAAATAGGTACCAAACAACTAAGTAATACCCCAGGCTGCAATCACCACAATATATCCCATGTTCCAATAACACGATATGTGCCAAATTACTAAGTTATACCCAGGCTGCAATCTCAACTATATGTCCCAGGTTACATCTAACACGATAGGTACCAAACTACTAAGTTATCACCAGGCTGCAATCACAACAATATATCCCGTGTTACAATAAAACGATATGTACCAAATTACTAAGTTATACCCTGGCTACATTCACCACAATATATTCCAAGTCACAATTAACACGATATGTACCAAACTACTTATAAAGTTATAACCAAGGCTGCAATCACCACAAAATATCCCAGGTTACAATTAACACAATAGGTACCAAACTACTAAGTTATATTACAGGCTGCAATCAACACAATATATCCCAGGTTACAATTAACACGATAGGTACCAAACTACTTAGTTATACCGTAGGCTACATTCACCACAATATATTCCAAGTCACAATTCACACGATAGGTACCTAACTACTTATACAGTTATACCCAAGCCTGCAATCACCACAATATATCCCAGGTTACAATTAACACGATAGGTAACAAACTACTTAGTTATACCCCAGGCTACATACACTACACTATATTCCAAGTTACAAATAACACGATAGATACCAAACTACTAAGTTATACCCCAGGCTGCAATCACCACAATATATCCCAGGATAAAACTAACACGATAAGTACCAAACTACTAAGTTATACCCCAGGCTACAATCACTACAATATACCCCAGGTTACAATTAACACGATAGGTGCCCAATTACTAAGTTATACCCCAGGCTGCAATCACCACACTATATCCCAGGTTAACACCATAGGTACCAGGCTACGAAGTTATACCTAAGGTTACATTACCACAATATATCCCAGGTTACAACTTACACGATAGGTATCAAACTACTAAGTTATACCCCAGGCTGCAATCACCACAATATATCCCTGGTTACAATTAACACGATAGGTACCAAACTATTAAGTTACACCCCAGGCTGCAATCACCTCAATGTATTCAAGGTTACATCTAACACGATGGGTACCAAACTACTACGTTATGCCCCAGGCTGCAATCACAACAATATATCCAATATTTCATTTAAAACGACAGGTGCGAAACTACTAAGTTATATCCCGTGCTGCAATAACCACAATATATCTCGTGTTACAATAAAACTATATGTGCCAAATGACTAAGTTTACCCAGGCTACATTCACCACAATATATTCCAAGTTACAATTAACACGATAGGTACCAAACAACTTATACAGTTATAGCCAAGGCTGCAATCACCACAACATATCCAAGATTACAATAACACGATAGGTACCAAACTACTAAGTTATACCCCAGGCTGCAATCACCACAGTATATCTCAGGATACAACTAACACGATAGGTACCAAACTATTAAGTTATACCCCAGGCTGCAATCACCAAAATTTATCTCAGGTTGCAATTAACAGGATAGGTACCAAACTACTAAGTTATACCCCAGGCTACAATCACAACAATATATCCCAGGTTACAATTAACACGATAGGTACAAAACTACTAAGTTATAACCCAGGCTGCATTCACAACAATATATCCCAGGTTACATCTAACACGATAGGTAGCAAACTAATAAGTTATACCCCAGGCTGCAATCACCAGAATATATCCCCGGTTACAGTTAACACGATAGGTCCCAAATCACGAAGTTACACCCCAGGATGCATTCACCACAATATATTCCAAGTTACAATTAACACGATAGGTACCAAACTACTTATACAGCTATACCCAAGGCTGCAATAACCACAATATGTCCCAGGTTACAATTAACGCGATAGGTACCAAACTACTTAGTTATACCCCTGGCTACATTCACCACAATATATCCCAGGTTATAATTAACACGATAGGTACCAAACTACTTAGTTACACCCCAGGCTGCAATCACCACGATATATCCCAGGTTACAATTAACACGATAGGTACCAAACTACTTATACAGTTACACCCCAGGCTGCAATCACCACAATATATGCCAGGTTACAACTAACACGATAGGTACCAAACTACTAAGTTATTCCCCATGCTGCAATCACAACAATATATCGAATATTACATTTAACACAACAGGTGCGAAACCACCAATTTATACACCGTGCTGCAATCACCACAATATATCCCAGGTTACAATAACACGATAGGTACCAAACTACTAAGTTATGCCCCAGGCTGCAATCACAACAATATATCCAATATTACATTTAAAACGACAGGTGCGAAACTACTAAGTTATATCCCGTGCTACAATAACCACAATATATCTCGTGTTACAATAAAACTATATGTGCCAAATGACTAAGTTTACCCAGGCTACATTCACCACAATATATTCCAAGTTACAATTAACACGATAGGTACCAAACAACTTATACAGTTATAGCCAAGGCTACAATCACCACAACATATCCAAGATTACAATAACACGATAGGTACCAAACTACTAAGTTATACCCCAGGCTGCAATCACCACAGTATATCTCAGGATACAACTAACACGATAGGTACCAAACTATTAAGTTATACCCCAGGCTGCAATCACCAAAATTTATCTCAGGTTGCAATTAACAGGATAGGTACCAAACTACTAAGTTATACCCCAGGCTACAATCACAACAATATATCCCAGGTTACAATTAACACGATAGGTACAAAACTACTAAGTTATAACCCAGGCTGCATTCACAACAATATATCCCAGGTTACATCTAACACGATAGGTAGCAAACTAATAAGTTATACCCCAGGCTGCAATCACCAGAATATATCCCCGGTTACAGTTAACACGATAGGTCCCAAATCACGAAGTTACACCCCAGGATGCATTCACCACAATATATTCCAAGTTACAATTAACACGATAGGTACCAAACTACTTATACAGCTATACCCAAGGCTGCAATAACCACAATATGTCCCAGGTTACAATTAACGCGATAGGTACCAAACTACTTAGTTATACCCCTGGCTACATTCACCACAATATATCCCAGGTTATAATTAACACGATAGGTACCAAACTACTTAGTTACACCCCAGGCTGCAATCACCACGATATATCCCAGGTTACAATTAACACGATAGGTACCAAACTACTTATACAGTTACACCCCAGGCTGCAATCACCACAATATATGCCAGGTTACAACTAACACGATAGGTACCAAACTACTAAGTTATTCCCCATGCTGCAATCACAACAATATATCGAATATTACATTTAACACAACAGGTGCGAAACCACCAATTTATACACCGTGCTGCAATCACCACAATATATCCCAGGTTACAATAACACGATAGGTACCAAACTACTAAGTTATGCCCCAGGCTGCAATCACAACAATATATCCAATATTACATTTAACGCGACAGGTCCGAAACTACTAAGTTATACCCAGTTTGCAATCACCACTATATATCCCAGGTTACAATTAAAACGATAGGTACCAAACTACTTAGTTATACCCCAGGCTACATTCACCACAATATATCCCAGGTTACAATTAGCACGATAGGTACCAAACTACTATGTTATACCCGAGGCTGCAATCACCACAATATATCCCAGGTTACAATTAACACGATAGGTTCTAAACTACTTAGATACACCCCATGCTGCAATCACCACAATATATCCCAGGTTACAATTGACACGATAGGTACCAAACTACTTAGTTATACCCCCAGGCTGCATTCACCACAATATATTCCAAGTTACAATTAACACGATAGTTACCAAACTACTTATACAGCTATACCCAAGGCTGCAATAACCACAATATGTCCCAGGTTACAATTAACACAATAGGTACCAAACTACTAAGTTATAATACAGGCTGCAATCAACACAATATATCCCAGGTTACAACTAACACGATAGATACCAAACTACTAAGTTAAACCCCAGGCTGCAATCACCACAGTATATTCCAGGTTGCAATTAACACGATAGGTACTAAACTACTAATACAGTTATACCCCAGGGCTGCAATCACCACAATATGTTCCAGGTTACAATTAACACGATAGGTACAAAACCACTAATACAGTTCTACCCAAGTTTGCAGTCACCTCAATATATTCCAGGTTACAATTAACACGATAGGTACCAAACTACTAAGTTATACCCAAGGCTGCAATCACCACAATATATCCCAGCTTGCTATTGCCACCATAGGTACCAAACTACAAAGTTATACCCCTGGCTGCAATCACCACAATATGTTCCTGGTTACAATTAACACGATAGGTACAAAACCACTAATGCAGTTCTACCCAAGTTTGCAGTCACCTCAATATATTCCAGGTTACAATTAACACGATAGGCACCAAACTACTAATACAGTTATACACAAGGTTGCAATCACCACAACATATCCTCAGCTTACAATTAACACGATAGGTACCAAACTACTAAGTTATACCCAAGGCTACAATCACCACAATATATCCCAGCTTGCTATTGCCACCATAGGTACCAAACTACAAAGTTATACCCATGGCTGCAATCACCATAATATATCCCAGGTTACAATAACACGATAGGTACCAAATCACGAAGTTAAACCCCAGGCTGCAATCACCCCAATATATCCCAGGTTACAGTTAACACGATAGGTACCAAACTACTAAGTTATACCCCAGGTTGCAATCACCACTATATATTCCAGGTTACAATAACACGATAGGTGCGAAACTACTAAGTTATACCCCGGGCTGCAATCACCACAGTATATTCCAGGTAGCAATTAACAAAATAGGTACCAAACAACTAAGTAATACCCCAGGCTTCAATCACCACAATATATCCCAGGTTACAATTATCACGATATGTACCAAACTACTAAGTTATACCCCTGGCTGCAATCACCACAATATATCCAAGGTTACAATAACACGATAGATACCAAACTACTAAGTTATACCCCAGGCTGCAATCACCACAATATATCCCAGGATAAAACTAACACGATAGGTACCAAACTACTAAGTTATACCCCAGCTGCAATCAACACAATTTATCTCAGGTTGCAATTAAGACGATATGTACCAAACTACTAAGTTATACCCCAGGCTACAATCACCACAATATACCCCGGGTTGCAATTAACACGATATGTGCCCAATTACTAAGTTATACCCCAGGCTGCAATCACCACACTATATCCCATGTTAACACCATAGGTACCAAGCTACGAAGTTATACCTAAGGTTACATTACCACAATATATCCCAGGTTACAACTTACACGATAGGTACCAAACTACTAAGTTATACCCCAGGCTGCAATCACCACAATATATTCCTGGTTACAACTAACACGATAGGTACCAAACTACTAAGTTATACCCCGTGCTGCGATCACCACAATATATCCCGTGTTACAATAAATCTATATGTGCCAAATTACTAAGTTTACCCAGGCTACATTCACCACAATATATTCCAAGTTACAATAAACACGATAGGTACCAAACTACTTATACAGTTATACCCAAGGCTGCAAACAAAAAATATATCCCAAGTTACAATTAACACGATAGGTAACTGACTACTATGATATAACGCAGGCTGCAATCACCACAAAATATCCCAGGTTACAATTAACTCGATAGGTACCGAACTACTAATACAGTTATACCCTGGCTGCAATCACCACGATATATCCCAGGTTACAATAACACGATATGTACCAAGCTACTAAGTTATACCTAAGGCTACAATCACCACAATATATCCTAGGTTACAATTAACACGATAGGTACCAAACTTCTAAGTTATGCCCCAGGCTGCAATCACAACAATATATCCAATAGTACATTTAATACGACAGGTGCGAAACTACTAAGTTATACCCCGTGCTGCGATCACCACAATATATTCCGTGTTACAAAAAATCTATATGTGCCAAATTACTAAGTTTACTCAGGCTACATTCACCACAATATATTCCAAGTTACAATAAACACGATAGGTTCCAAACTACTTATACAGTTATACCCAAGGCTGCAAACAAAACATATATCCCAAGTTACAATTAACACGATAGGTAACTGACTACTAAGATATAACCCAGGCTGCAATCACCACAAAATATCCCAGGTTACAATTAACTCGATAGGTACCGAACTACTAATACATTTATTCCCTGGCTGCAATCACCACAATATATCCCAGGTTACAATAACACGATTTGTACCAAGCTACTAAGTTATACCTAAGGCTACAATCACCACAATATATCCTAGGTTACAATTAACACGATAGGTACCAAACTTCTAAGTTATGCCCCAGGCTGCAATCACAACAATATATCCAATAGTACATTTAATACGACAGGTGCGAAACTACTAAGTTATACCCCGTGCTGCGATCACCACAATATATCCCGTGTTACAATAAAACTATATGTGCCAAATTACTAAGTTTACCCAGGCTGCATTCACCACAATATATTCCAAGTTACAATTAACACGATAGGTACCAAACTACTTATACAGTTATAGCCAAGGCTGCAATCACCACAATATATCCAAGATTACAATAACACGATAGGTACCAAACTACTAAGTTATACCCCAGGCTGCATTCACCACTGTATATATCAGGATACAACTAACACGATAGGTACCAAACTATTAAGTTATACCCCAGGCTGCAATCACCACAATTTATCTCAGGTTGCAATTAACAGGATAGGTACCAGACTACTAAGTTATACCCCAGGCTGCAATCACAACAATATATCCCAGGTTACATCTAACACGATAGGTAGCAAACTAATAAGTTATACCCCAGGCTGCAATCACCAGAATATATCCCCGGTTACAGTTAACACGATAGGTCCCAAATCACGAAGTTACACACCAGGCTGCATTCACCACAATATATTCCAAGTTACAATTAACACGATAGGTACCAAACTACTTTTACAGCTATACCCAAGGCTGCAATAACCACAATATGTCCCAGGTTACAATTAACGCGATAGGTACCAAACTACTTAGTTATACCCCTGGCTACATTCACCACAATATATGCCAGGTTACAATTAACACGATAGGTACCAAACTACTTAGTTACACCCCAGGCTGCAATCACCACAATATATATCCCATGTTACAATAACACGATATGTGCTAAATTACTAAGTTATACCCAGGCTGCAATCACCACTATAATTCCCAGGTTACATCTAACACGATGGGTACCAAACTACTAAGTTATGCCCCAGGCTGCAATCACAACAATATATCCAATATTACATTTAAAACGACAGGTGCGAAACTACTAAGTTATATCCCGTGCAGCAATCACCACAATATATCTCGTGTTACAATAAAACTATATGTGCCAAATTACTAAGATTACCCAGGCTACATTCACCACAATATGTTCCAAGTTACAATTAACACGATAGGTACCAAACTACTTATACAGTTATAGCCAAGGCTGCAATCACCACAATATATCCAAGATTACAATAACACGATAGGTACCAAACTACTAAGTTATACCCCAGGCTGCATTCACCACTGTATATATCAGGATACAACTAACACGATAGGTACCAAACTACTAAGTTATACCCCAGGCTGCAATCACCACAATTTATCTCAGGTTGAAATTAACAGGATAGGTACCAAACTACTAAGTTATACCCCAGGCTGCAATCACAACAATATATCCCAGGTTACATCTAACACGATAGGTAGCAAACTAATAAGTTATACCCCAGGCTGCAATCACCAGAATATATCCCCGGTTACAGTTAACACGATAGGTCCCAAATCACGAAGTTACACCCCAGGCTGCATTCACCACAATATATTCCAAGTTACAATTAACACGATAGGTACCAAACTACTTTTACAGCTATACCCAAGGCTGCAATAACCACAATATGTCCCAGGTTACAATTAACGCGATAGGTACCAAACTACTTAGTTATACCCCTGGCTACATTCACCACAATATATGCCAGGTTACAATTAACACGATAGGTACCAAACTACTTAGTTACACCCCAGGCTGCAATCACCACGATATATCCCAGGTTACAATTAACACGATAGGTACCAAACTACTTATACAGTTATACCCCAGGCTGCAATCACCACAATATATGCCAGGTTACAACTAACACGATAGGTACCAAACTACTAAGTTATTCCCCATGCTGCAATCACAACAATATATCGAATATTACATTTAACACAACAGGTGCGAAACTACCAATTTATACACCGTGCTGCAATCACCACAATATATCCCAGGTTACAATAACACGATAGGTACCAAACTACTAAGTTATGCCCCAGGCTGCAATCACAACAATATATCCAATATTACATTTAACACAACAGGTGCAATACTACCAAGTTATACCCCGTGTTGCAATCACCACAATATATCCCAGGTTAAAATAACACGATAGGTTCCAAGCTACTAAGTTATACCCAAGGCTACAATCACCACAATATATCCTAGGTTACAATTAACACGATAGGTACCAAACTACTAAGTTATGCCCCAGGCTGCAATCACCACTATATATCCCAGGTTACAATTAACACGATAGGTACCAAACTACTTAGTTATACCCCAGGCTACATTCACCGCAATATATCCCAGGTTACAATTAACACGATAGGTACCAAACTACTAAGTTACAGCCAAGGCTGCAATCACCACTATATGTCCCAGGTTACAATTAACACGATAGGTATCAAACTACTTAGTTATACCCGAGGCTGCAATCACCACAATATATCCCAGGTTACAATTAACACGATAGGTACTAAACTACTAAGATACACCCCATGCTGCAATCACCACAATATATCCCAGGTTACAATTAACACGATAGGTACCAAACTACTTAGTTATACCCCAGGCTGCATTCACCACAATATATTCCAAGTTACAATTAACACGATAGGTACCAAACTACTTATACAGCTATACCCAAGGCTGCAATAACCACAATATGTCCCAGGTTACAATTAACACGATAGTTACCAAAGTACTTAGTTACACCCCAGGCTGCAATCACCCCAATATATCCCAGGTTACAGTTAATACGATAGGTACAAACTACTAAGTTATACCCCAGGTTGCAATCACCACTATATATTCCAGGTTACAATTAACACGATAGGTACCAAACTACTAATACAGTTATAATTAAGGCTGCAATCACCACAATATATCCCAGATTACAATAACACGATAGGTGCGAAACTACTTAGTTATACCCCGGGCTGCAATCACCACAGTATATTCCAGGTTACAATTAACACGATAGGTACCAAACTACTAAGTTATACACAAGGCTGCAATCACCACAATATATCCCAGCTTGCTATTGCCACCATAGGTACCAAACTACAAAGTTATACCCCTGGCTGCAATCACCACAATATGTTCCAGGTTACAATTAACACGATAGGTACAAAACCACTAATGCAGTTCTACCCAAGTTTGCAGTCACCTCAATATATTCCAGGTTACAATTAACACGATAGGCACCAAACTACTAATACAGTTATACCCAAGGTTGCAATCACCACAACATATCCCCAGCCCACAATTAACACGATAGGTACCAAACTACTAAGTTATATCCAAGGCTGCAATCACCACAATATATCCCAGCTTGCTATTGCCACCATAGGTACCAAACTACAAAGTTATACCCATGGCTGCAATCACCATAATATATCCCAGGTTACAATAACACGATAGGTACCAAATCACGAAGTTAAACCCCAGGCTGCAATCACCCCAATATATCCCAGGTTACAATAACACGATAGGTACCAAATCACGAAGTTAAACCCCAGGCTGCAATCACCCCAATATATGCCAGGTTACAGTTAACACGATAGGTACCAACTACTAAGTTATACCCCAGGTTGCAATCACCACTATATATCCCAGATTACAATAACACGATAGGTGCGAAACTACTTAGTTATACCCCGGGCTGCAATCACCACAGTATATTCCAGGTAGCAATTAACAAAATAGGTACCAAACAAGTAAGTAATACCCCAGGCTGCAATCACCACAATATATCCCATGTTCCAATAACACGATATGTGCCAAATTACTAAGTTATACCCAGGCTGCAATCACAACTATATGTCCCAGGTTACATCTAACACGATAGGTACCAAACTACTAAGTTATCACCAGGCTGCAATCACAACAATATATCCCGTGTTACAATAAAACGATATGTACCAAATTACTAAGTTATACCCTGGCTACATTCACCACAATATATTCCAAGTCACAATTAACACGATAGGTACCAAACTACTTATAAATTTATAACCAAGGCTGCAATCAAAACAATATATCCCCGGTTACAATTAACACGATAGGTACCAAACTACTAAAATATAACCCAGGCTGCAATCACCACAAAATATCCCAGGTTACAATTAACACAATAGGTACCAAACTAATAAGTTATAAGACAGGCTGCAATCAACACAATATATCGCAGGTTACAATTAACACGATAGGTACCAAACTACTTAGTTATACCGTAGACTATATTCACCACATTATATTCCAAGTCACAATTCACACGATAGGTACCAAACTACTTATACAGTTATACCCAAGCCTGCAATCACCACGAAATATCCCAGGTTACAATTAACACAATAGGTACCAAACTACTAAGTTATAATACAGGCTGCAATCAACACAATATATCCCAGGTTACAATTAACACGATAGGTACCAAACTACTTAGTTATACCGTAGGCTACATTCACCACAATATATTCCAGGTTACAATTAACACGATAGGTACCAAACTACTAAGTTATACACAAGGCTGCAATCACCACAATATATCCCAGCTTGCTATTGCCACCATAGGTACCAAACTACAAAGTTATACCCCTGGCTGCAATCACCACAATATGTTCCAGGTTACAATTAACACGATAGGTACAAAACCACTAATGCAGTTCTACCCAAGTTTGCAGTCACCTCAATATATTCCAGGTTACAATTAACACGATAGGCACCAAACTACTAATACAGTTATACCCAAGGTTGCAATCACCACAACATATCCCCAGCCCACAATTAACACGATAGGTACCAAACTACTAAGTTATATCCAAGGCTGCAATCACCACAATATATCCCAGCTTGCTATTGCCACCATAGGTACCAAACTACAAAGTTATACCCATGGCTGCAATCACCATAATATATCCCAGGTTACAATAACACGATAGGTACCAAATCACGAAGTTAAACCCCAGGCTGCAATCACCCCAATATATCCCAGGTTACAATAACACGATAGGTACCAAATCACGAAGTTAAACCCCAGGCTGCAATCACCCCAATATATGCCAGGTTACAGTTAACACGATAGGTACCAACTACTAAGTTATACCCCAGGTTGCAATCACCACTATATATTCCAGGTTACAATTAACACGATAGGTACCAAACTACTAATGCAGTTATAATTAAGGCTGCAATCACCACAATATATCCCAGGTTACAATAACACGATAGGTGCGAAACTAATAAATTATACCCCGGGCTGCAATCACCACAGTATATTCCAGGTAGCAATTAACAAAATAGGTACCAAACAACTAAGTAATACCCCAGGCTTCAATCACCACAATATATCCCAGGTTACAATTAACACGATAGGTAACAAACTACTTAGTTATACGCCAGGCTACATACACTACAATATATTCCAAATTACAAATAACACGATAGATACCAAACTACTAAGTTATACCCCAGGCTGCAATCACCACAATATATCCCAGGATAAAACTAACACGATAGGTACCAAACTACTAAGTTATACCCCAGGCTGCAATCAACACAATTTATCTCAGGTTGCAATTAACACAATAGGTACCAAACTACTAAGTTATACCCCAGGCTACAATCACCACAATATACCCCAGGTTACAATTAACACGATAGGTGCCCAATTACTAAGTTATACCCCAGGCTGCAATCACCACACTATATCCCAGGTTAACACCATAGGTACCAAGCTACGAAGTTATACCTAAGGTTACATTACCACAATATATCCCAGGTTACAACTTACACGATAGGTACCAAACTACTAAGTTATACCCCAGGCTGCAATCACCACAATATATCCCTGGTTACAATTAACACGATAGGTACCAAACTACTAAGTTAGACCCCAGGCTGCAATCACCTCAATGTATCCAAGGTTACATCTAACACGATGGGTACCAAATTACTAAGTTAAGCCCCAGGCTGCAATCACAACAATATATCCAATATTACATTTAATACGACAGGTGCGAAACTACTAAGTTATACCCCGTGCTGCGATCACCACAATATATCCCGTGTTACAATAAAACTATATGTGCCAAATTACTAAGTTTACCCAGATCTGAAGGCCTTTGCCGCATTCTGGCCATGCTGTGTGGCGCGTATCGCGTGGACGGGTTTCACGTTCTCTGCACGTAATAAGCTCGGTTATTAAGCATCCTTTTTTGGGGATGCCCGGTGGCCGAGGGGAAGACGTGTAGTGGCGTGAGGCTAGGCGATTAGGTGCCGTACGCGAGCGCCGGTTCGAGTCACGCACGCAGTACGTATTTACTATAATTAGACATAGTCTTTACCTTGCCGTTTATTCGGTGTTATTTGCTTACTTTACTTCCTATGTCGAAAGCAACTATGAGTTTAAAAATTATTTCTCAGTACTTATTCACTGTTAAAATGCTGTACCATTACTTTCACCATCCTACTACAGCCAGATCTGAAGGCCTTTGCCGCATTCTGGCCATGCTGTGTGGCGCGTATCGCGTGGACGGGTTTCACGTTCTCTGCACGTAATAAGCTCGGTTATTAAGCATCCTTTTTTGGGGATGCCCGGTGGCCGAGGGGAAGACGTGAAGTGGCGTGAGGCTAGGCGATTAGGAGCCGTACGCGAGCGCCGGTTCGAGTCACGCACGCAGTACGTATTTACTATAATTAGACATAGTCTTTACCTTGCCGTTTATTCGGTGTTATTTGCTTACTTTACTTCCTATGTCGACAGCAACTATGAGTTTAAGTTTACCCAGGCTACATTCACCACAATATATTCCAAGTTACAATAAACACGATAGGTACCAAACTACTTATACAGTTATACCCAAGGCTGCAAACAAAAAATATATCCCAAGTTACAATTAACACGATAGGTAACTGACTACTAAGATATAACCCAGGCTGCAATCACCACAAAATATCCCAGGTTACAATTAACTCGATAGGTACCGAACTACTAATACAGTTATACCCTGGCTGCAATCACCACAATATATCCCAGGTTACAATAACACGATATGTACCAAGCTACTAAGTTATACCTAAGGCTACAATCATGACAATATATCCTAGGTTACAATTAACACGATAGGTACCAAACTTCTAAGTTAAACCCAGTGCTGCGATCACAACAATATATTCCATGTTACAATAACACGATTTGTGCCAAATTACTAAGTTATACCCTGGCTGCCATCACCACTATAAGTCCCAGGTTACATCTAACAAAATAGGTACCAAACTACTAAGTTATACCCCAGGCTTCAATCACCACAATATATATCCCATGTTACAATAACACGATATGTGCTAAATTACTAAGTTATACCCAGGCTGCAATCACCACTATATGTCCCAGGTTACATCTAACACGATGGGTACCAAACTACTAAGTTATGCCCCAGGCTGCAATCACAACAATATATCCAATATTACATTTAAAACGACAGGTGCGAAACTACTAAGTTATATCCCGTGCTGCAATCACCACAATATATCTCGTGTTACAATAAAACTATATGTGCCAAATTACTAAGTTTACCCAGGCTACATTCACCACAATATATTCCAAGTTACAATTAACACGATAGGTACCAAACTACTTATACAGTTATAGCCAAGGCTGCAATCACCACAATATATCCAAGATTACAATAACACGATAGGTACCAAACTACTAAGTTATACCCCAGGCTGCAATCACCACAATTTATCTCAGGTTGCAATTAACAGGAAAGGTACCAAACTACTAAGTTATACCCCAGGCTGCAATCACAACAATATATCCCAGGTTACATCTAACACGATAGGTAGCAAACTAATAAGTTATACCCCAGACTACAATCACCAGAATATATCCCCGGTTACAGTTAACACGTTAGGTCCCAAATCACGAAGTTACACCCCAGGCTGCATTCACCACAATATATTCCAAGTTACAATTAACACGATAGGTACCAAACTACTTATACAGCTATACCAAAGGCTTCAATAAACACAATATGTCCCAGGTTACAATTAACGCGATAGGTACCAAACTACTTAGTTATACCCCTGGCTACATTCACCACAATATATGCCAGGTTACAATTAACACGATAGGTACCAAACTACTTAGTTACACCCCAGGCTGCAATCACCACGATATATCCCAGGTTACAATTAACACGATAGGTACCAAACTACTTATACAGTTATACCCCAGGCTGCAATCACCACAATATATCCCAGGTTACAACTAACACGATAGGTACCAAACTACTAAGTTATTCCCCATGCTGCAATCACAACAATATATCGAATATTACATTTAACACAACAGGTGCGAAACTACCAATTTATACACCGTGCTGCAATCACCACAATATATCCCAGGTTACAATAACAAGATAGGTACCAAACTACTAAGTTATGCCCCAGGCTGCAATCACAACAATATATCCAATATTACATTTAACACAACAGGTGCAATACTACCAAGTTATACCCCGTGCTGCAATCACCACAATATATCCCAGGTTAAAATAACACGATAGGTACCAAGCTACTAAGTTATACCCAAGTCTACAATCACCACAATATATCCTAGGTTACAATTAACACGATAGGTACCAAACTACTAAGTTATGCCCCAGGCTGCAATCACAACAATATATCCAATATTACATTTAACGCGACTGGTCCGAAACTACTAAGTTATACCCAGTTTGCAATCACCACTATATATCCCAGGTTACAATTAACACGATAGGTACCAAACTACTTAGTTATACCCCAGGCTACATTCACCACAATATATCCCAGGTTACAATTAACACGATAGGTACCAAACTACTAAGTTACAGCCAAGGCTGCAATCACCACTATATGTCCCAGGTTACAATTAACACGATAGGTATCAAACTACTTAGATATACCCGAGGCTGCAATCACAACAATATATCCCAGGTTACAATTAACACGATAGGTACTAAACTACTTAGATACACCCCATGCTGCAATCACCACAATATATCCCAGGTTACAATTAACACGATAGGTACTAAACTACTTAGTTATACCCCAGGCTGCATTCACCACAGTATATATCAGGATACAACTAACACGATAGGTACCAAACTACTAAGTCATACCCCAGGCTGCAATCACCACAATATATCTCAGGTTGCAATTAACAGGAAAGGTACCAAACTACTAAGTTATACCCCAGGCTGCAATCACAACAATATATCCCAGGTTACATCTAACACGATAGGTAGCAAACTAATAAGTTATACCCCAGGCTGCAATCACCAGAATATATCCCCGGTTACAGTTAACACGTTAGGTCCCAAATCACGAAGTTACACCCCAGGCTGCATTCACCACAATATATTCCAAGTTACAATTAACACGATAGGTACCAAACTACTTATACAGCTATACCCAAGGCTGCAATAACCACAATATGTCCCAGGTTACAATTAACGCGATAGGTACCAAACTACTTAGTTATACCCCTGGCTGCATTCACCACAATATATGCCAGGTTACAATTAACACGATAGGTACCAAACTACTTAGTTACACCCCAGGTGCAATCACCACGATATATCCCAGGTTACAATTAACACGATAGGTACCAAACTACTTATACAGTTATACCCCAGGCTGCAATCACCACAATATATCCCAGGTTACAATAACAAGATAGGTACCAAACTACTAAGTTATGCCCCAGGCTGCAATCACAACAATATATCCAATATTACATTTAACACAACAGGTGCAATACTACCAAGTTATACCCCGTGCTGCAATCACCACAATATATCCCAGGTTAAAATAACACGATAGGTACCAAGCTACTAAGTTATACCCAAGTCTACAATCACCACAATATATCCTAGGTTACAATTAACACGATAGGTACCAAACTACTAAGTTATGCCCCAGGCTGCAATCACAACAATATATCCAATATTACATTTAACGCGACAGGTCCGAAACTACTAAGTTATACCCAGTTTGCAATCACCACTATATATCCCAGGTTACAATTAACACGATAGGTACCAAACTACTTAGTTATACCCCAGGCTACATTCACCACAATATATCCCAGGTTACAATTAACACGATAGGTACCAAACTACTAAGTTACAGCCAAGGCTGCAATCACCACTATATGTCCCAGGTTACAATTAACACGATAGGTATCAAACTACTTAGTTATACCCGAGGCTGCAATCACCACAATATATCCCAGGTTACAATTAACACGATAGGTACTAAACTACTTAGATACACCCCATGCTGCAATCACCACAATATATCCCAGGTGACAATTAACACGATAGGTACCAAACTACTTAGTTATACCCAAAGCTACATTCACCAAAATATATTCCAAGTTACAATTAACACGATAGGTACAAACTACTTATACAGCTATACCCAAGGCTGCAATAACCACAATATATCCCAGGTTACAATTAACACGATAGGTACCAAACTACTTAGTTATACCCCAGGCTACATTCACCACAATATATCCCAGTTTACAATTAACACGATAGGTACCAAACTACTAAGAACAGCGTCCGGATTACTTTCGAAAATTCCGTCGCTCTTCGGAAAGTTTTAATTTTCACAACTTTTGAATATTAATTCATACTTTTATGTTAGTGAGGAGGTTATAATAATTTTTCATTTCACTTTAACTCTGTTTTTTTCACCCCTCAGACCCCTTTAAAAAGTCACTTCTGGCCATTGTAATGGCCACTATTTTTGTAATGGCCAGAATATCAACCAGAACTTTTTTAATGGTCAAAATATTGACCAGTAATTTCCAACTGGTAGTTATAATGAGCACTATTTTTACACTGGTCAGAATAATAGTTTTTTTTTTTATTTAATGATGGAGTGGGTGACAATCTATTTTTTTAATGGGTATTATAATGATCATTTTATTTTTCATTACATGAATAAAATGGTCATTTTTTTTATGTCACAGATATACCCAGTAATGGCACATTGGGATTGACAGCTCTCCTCTTTTTCCTCCCTCGCTTCAGTTTGCTTCAATTTTAAGCCAGTAAAATTGTAGGTAAACGTAAAATACAAGATTTTGAAAAATTTGAAATGGGTTAACTTGTTTTTGAAATCACAACAGATCATGCACTTGATACTGTTGACTTAATAATATATAGTGTAATGCAATAGGTTATTCAACATAGAAGATGACCCATTTTCAAAATGCGGTCTAGACCCTTATCACAGGCGCTAACGAAGTTTGTGCAAACATGAGCCCAGGCTAATCACCCAAAATACCATTGTACTTGATGTCCATTTGAAAATTTAACTATTATATTCATAACTATTCTCATTCATAACTATACTAAACTTGACAATCAATACAAGCACATTCTGTGACATTATTCTTGAGATAAAAATGGACTGACAATGAGACTCTGTACTACTTCCTGTTCTTATAAAGGCAATGTCCAGCATTATAATACCTTGAACAAACAAGCAAGACATTCACTACTGAACATTCGAACAGTGTGCAACCCCCAAAATACCCAGCAACTGACTTTCCACCCAAAAAAGTCGCATAAACAGCTGGTTACTCCAAAAAGTCACAGGGAGTTACTCCAAAATGTCACATAAACAGCGAGTTATTAATCCGAAAAAAGAGCATGTCTTTATGAGTGGGGTTAAGCTCAAACATAAACAAAATTCCCATTTTAATAATGACAAAAAACTAAAGTTTAGTCTTCAAATACACCCAAACTATAACATTTTACATTGCAATACTTAATCAGTAACTTTTCATAATGTGTGTTATAAACTGTAGAAGTTTATGTGGAAGGGTAGATGGAAGGTGATTTTAAAGTGGCTTAGACACAATCAACTAAAAAATACCCATGATGCTCTGCTTCATTTTTATATTCTGCTATTATGAATGGTTTAATGCGATATGAAAAATATCTGTGAAAATATTCCACGACTACTGCATGTGTACAAAACAGTGTTGGGTGGTTCAGTAAGTTATATGGGGGGGGGTCTAGCATAGCGCTCCATGTGTGTAGCTAGCTGACTTAGCAGTGAATGGCATGTTTGTTTGTTCACGGTATTATAATGCTGGACAATAGTAATGTTCATGCTACATGAAGTACTGGCTAAGATTTAAGCTGATGTTTGCATTTTGACTAGACCATGCATTGGGAGGGCCAGTCCTTAGCACGGGCTAAGGGTGCCATCAGTCGGTGACTTTGTTAAGCAGCTGTTTACGAACGCGAAATTTCTGCTGCTGACATGTTTCGTTCAAATTTATGAAGCGACGTGCACTAAAAAGCGAGCAAAGATGGACCGATTTATTTGAACAGAAACAGAAACAGTATATAACGATGTTACAGAATACAGAGTTTTATTAGTGCATGTCGTAGACAGCGAACCAAATTGGAGTTGTTGTATGCTCTACTACAGCGACCCAATCAGTGTGGAAGCATGTACGGAGTGATGACTGGTGGGATACTAGTAGACGACTTCTTCAGAAGTCGAAGATATGGTGTTTCGCATGCGTGCGCATGCCGTTTTGGGGTGTAATGTAAATTTGCACATGTGATGTTTTGCTTCTGAGTGTACCAATCAACGTCACAAAAATTCCATTCCAACTATCAGCAAACTTGTATCGGAAGCACCACAATGGTTTAAAAAAAACAATTGAAAAAACTGGTGATATTAATAACAAAAAATAAGCATTATAAATCAATAAAACATGGAAAAGGAATGAAAAAACAAATATTAAAGGAGAAAAATATATGGTGGTTGGTTCGATAATTTGTGGTTGGTTTGTTTTGGTTAACAGCGTAGTTATGGCACTGTACCATTGCTGTTTATTTGTTTGTTCATAATTGCTGCTTCCCTTGGGAAACAAGTTTGGGTGTTCTTAGCCAGTGCACAGACCCTCAACACTGTGGCCTGTGCTATAACTGTTGGGCCCTCCTGTGAGTGAACACAATTGCGTATAGCTGATATGCAAACATTTGGGATTAGCTTAAATCTTAGCCTGCACTTGGTCAAAGTCCCTCTAAGAACTTGTATAATTTAGTAGCAGTAAAACTTTTTAAGTTTTTTTTTAATTAAGAATGCATCAATCTCACTAGGAATCTATTCAAATCTAACCCTTAGTGTGCTATTAATAATGGCTCATCAAAGGTATTGAATTACTGAACTGAAACACACATCTTTGTATAGTTTCCAAAACTAAAATATTATTTCATGCTCTGCCCCCTCTCATGTAACAGTTTGTTAAGAATACAAACATTATTTAAAATCATTTTAAAAATGCGACTGGAATGTCCAGGCCCAAACTTCTGCTGCTGCAACATCCGTCTATTCCTGCATATACATGCAATTGTTTCTCTGGGATTCTGCATGCAACCAGTTTATTTTTTGAACTGAATAACACATTTCTAGAAGTTTATTTTTACATTTCCAGATAACACTATATATAATTTAACAATTTCAGGAATAGATTAGATTGCTTGCTATTCCATTAGAACCTCTTACTTCCAAGTGTGATTTTTAACAAGCGTTTATGTTTAGCTAACCAAAGGGAAACAAAAACATAGTGACAGGAAGTCACCACAGCCGAAAGTATGACAAAGGCTTACGCTTCAAAAAATGACTGGAAAGTAAATAATTTATAACCAAAGACCCTTTATGCATAAACAACTAAAGATCTGGGAGGTACAGCTTTGCAAAGTAAAAATGTCATATGGGGGAGGGAGGGGGTTAAAACATTGCTTCTAAACATCGTCTTAATTATTCAGCTCAGTGTACAAACACATGAAGTACAGAAATTGAATAATTAATGAAAACATTAAACAAAACAAGTATATGTAAGCAATACTAAAAGTATGCCATGTTTTTTGTTGATGTAGTGCACAGCCATAGAGACTGTTTTAGTGGATATTAGTATTTTAGGTTTGCAATGTCATACTCCTCCAGATATTTATCAAGTTTTCTTGAGAGGCGATTAGCTTAAGGAGGGGGCTGTGCAAAATTGTTTTTTCTCCTCTTTGTTTTTGTGCTATTCTTTTTCTAGTGTAAAATATTTTTTCTCCAAGATGTAGGAATGTCAAATTTTTTCCCATTATTGATCTCTGCAGGATTTTTTCAATATTATGGAAAGCAATGTACAGTGACTCTACACACTTGGAACTTTCAAAATCTGTGTGCAAGCGTAAAACTGATAAACATGCGAATGCTAAACCATTGCATCCATCAATACTGGTTAAACTTTTTTCTTCCCTTAACGTCCATAAATCCTGGTTCTTCAACTTCTTATGTCCCATATATAAAAAGTTTTTTCCTTTTTATAAATTGTCATTATCTGCAAAAAATAATTCAGTTTGCTATTAGTTTACAATGACCAGTTTTTAATTAATACACTTTATAACCAATTTTGGAAACAAATGTTTGTGGTGTCTGTGTATGCTGGCATAATTCTGTCCTCACAAATAGCAATGTCGATAAAATGACATCTTGTGATATGTTAATTTCTCCCCTATGCAACTCAGATATACTTCCAAAAAATGATACTCGGTACATTCTGATTGAAAAAATATAAATATCGAAAAATGCATCTAGACAACAGAATAAAATCAAATCAAATTGTTTCCTAACCGAATATATTAAGGGGTTGTGCCATATAAACACACAGTTTGTCTTTTGAGAGACTAGGACAGTACATTGCTGTACTTGGGAACCTAATTTCTGAGAACAATAGGGGGATTTATGCTACACCCCATGCTGCAATCACCAAAATATATCCCAGGTTACAATTAACACGATAGGTACCAAACTACTTAGTTATACCCCAGGCTACATTCACCACAATATATTCCAAGTTACAATTAACACGATAGGTACCAAACTACTTATACAGCTATACCAAAGGCTGCAATAACCACAATATATCCCAGGTTACAATTAACACGATAGGTACCAAACTACTTAGTTATACCCCAGGCTACATTCACCACAATATATCCCAGGTTACAATTAACACGATAGGTACCAAACTACTAAGTTATAGCCAAGGCTGCAATCACCACTATATGTCACATGTTACAAATAACACGATAGGTACCAAACTACTTAGTTATACCCCAGGCTGCAATAACCACAATATATCCCAGGTTACAATTAACACGATAGGTACCAAACTACTTAGTTACACCCCAGGCTACATTCACCACAATATATCCCAGGTTACAATTAACACGATAGGTACCAAACTACTTAGTTATAGCCCAAGCTACATTCACCACAATATATTCCAAGTTACAATTAACACGATAAGTACCAAACTACTTATACAGCTATTCCCAAGGCTGCAATAACCACAATATATCCCAGGTTACAATTAACACGATAGGTACCAAACTACTTAGTTATACCCCAGGCTACAATCACCACAATAGATCCCAGTTTACAATTAACACGATAGGTACCAAACTACTTATACAGTTATACCCAAGGCTGCAATCACCACAATATATCCAAGGTTACAATAACACGATATGTACCAAACTACTAAGTTATACCCCAGGCTGCAATCACCACAATATATTCCAGGTTACAATTAACACGATAGGTACCAAACTACTAATACAGTTATACCCAAGGCTGCAATAACCACAATATATCCAAGGTTACAATAACACGACATGTACCAAACTACTAAGTTATACCCCAGGCTGCAATCACCACAATATATCCCAGGATACAACTAAAACGATAGGTACCAAACTACTAAGTTATACCCCAGGCTGCAATCACCACAATATATCCCCGGTTACAGTTAACACGATAGGTACCAAACTACTAAGTTATACTCCAGGCTGCAATCACCACAATATATCCCAGGTACAACAACATGATAGGTACCAAACTACCAATACAGTTATAACCCAGGCAGCAATCACCACAATATATGCCAGGTTACAACTAACACGATAGGTACCAAACTACTAATTTATGCCCCAGGCTGCAATCACAACAATATATCCAATATTACATTTAACATAACAGGTGCGAAACTACCAAGTTGTACCCCGTGCTACAATCACCACAATATATCCTAGGTTACAATTAACACGATAGGTACCAAACCACTAAGTTATGCCCCAGGTTGCAATCACAACAATATATCCAATATTACATTTAACACAACAGGGGCGAAACTACCAGGTTATACCCCGTGCTGCAATCACCACAATATATCCCAGGTTACAATAACACGATAGGTACCGAGCTACTAATTTATACCCAAGGCTACAATCACCACAATATATCCTAGGTTACAATTAACACGATAGGTACCAAACTACTAAGTTATGCCACAGGCTGCAATCACAACAATATATCGAATATTACATTTAACACAACAGGTGCGAAACTACCAAGTTATAGCCCGTGCTGCAATCACCACAATATATCCCAGGTTACAATAACACGATAGGTACCAAGCTACTAAGTTATACCCAAGGCTACAATCACCACAATATATCCTAGGTTACAATTAACACGATAGGTACCAAACTACTAAGTTATACCCCAGGCTGCAATCACAACAATATATCCCAGGTTACAATTAACACGATAGGTACCAAACTACTAAGTTATAGCCATGGCTGCAATCACCACTATATGTCCCATGTTACAAATAACACGATAGGTACCAAACTACTTAGTTATACCCCAGGCTGCAATCACCACAATATATCCCAGGTTACAATTAACACGATAGGTACCAAACTACTTAGTTACACGCCAGGCTACATTCACCACAATATATTCCAAGTTTACAATTAACACGATAGGTACCAAACTACTTATACAGTTATACCCAAGGCTGCAATCACCACAATATATCCAAGGTTACAATAACACGATATGTACCAAACTACTAAGTTATACCCCAGGCTGCAATCACAACAATATATCCCAGGTTACAATTAACACGATAGGTACCAAACTACTAAGTTATAGCCAAGGCTGCAATCACCACTATATGTCCCATGTTACAAATAACACGATAGGTACCAAACTACTTAGTTATACCCCAGGCTGCAATCACCACAATATATCCTAGGTTACAATTAACACGATAGGTACCAAACTACTTATACAGTTATACCCAAGGCTGCAATCACCACAATATATCCAAGGTTACAATATCACGATATGTACCAAACTACTAAGTTATACCCCAGGCTGCAATCACCACAATATATTCCAGGTTACAATTAACACGATAGGTACCAAACTACTTATACAGTTATACCCAAGGCTGCAATCACCACAATATATCCAAGGTTACAATATCACGATATGTACCAAACTACTAAGTTATACCCCAGGCTGCAATCACCACAATATATCCCAGGATACAACTAACACGATAGGTACCAAACTACTAAGTTATTGCCCAGGCTGCAATCACCACAATTTATCTCAGGTTGCAATTAACAAGACAGGTACCAAACTACTAAGTTATACTCCAGGCTGCAATCACCACAATATATCCCCGGTTACAGTTAACACGATAGGTACCAAACTACTAAGTTCTACTCCAGGCTGCAATCACCACAATATATCCCAGGTACAACAACATGATAGGTACCAAACTACCAATACAGTTATACCCCAGGCAGCAATCACCACAATATATGCCAGGTTACAACTAACACGATAGGTACCAAACTACTAATTTATGCCCCAGGCTGCAATCACAACAATATATCCAATATTACATTTAACGCAACAAGTGCGAAACTACCAAGTTATATCCCGTGATGCAATCACCACAATATATCCCATGTTACAATAACACGATAGGTACCAAACTACTAAGTTATGCCACAGGCTGCAATCACAACAATATATCCTAGGTTACAATTAACACGATAGGTACCAAACTACTAAGTTATACCCCAGGCCGCAATCACAACAATATATCCAATATTACATTTAACGCGACAGGTCCGAAACTACTAAGTTATACCCGGTCTGCAATCACCACTATATATCCCAGGTTACAATAAACACGATCGGTACCAAACTACTTAGTTATTCCCCAGGCTACATTCACCACAATATATCCCAGGTAACTATTAACATGATAGATACCAAACTACTAAGTTATAGCCAAGGCTGGAATCACCACAATATATCCCAGGTTACAATTAACACGATAGGTACTAAACTACTTAGTTACACCCCAGTCTGCAATCACCACAATATATCCCAGGTTACAATTAACACGATAGGTACCAAACTACTTAGTTATACCCCAGGCTACATTCACCACAATGTATTCCAAGTTACAATTAACACGATTGGTATCAAACTACTAAGTTATAGCCAAGGCTGCAATCACCACAATATGTCCCAGGTTACAATTAACACGATAGGTACCAAACTACTTATACAGTTATACCCAAGGCTGCAATCACCACAATATATCCCAGGATACAACTAACACGATAGGTACCAAACTACTAAGTTATACCCCAGGCTGCAATCACCACTATTTATCTCAGGTTGCAATTAAAACGATAGGTACCAATCTACTAAGTTATACCCCAGGCTGCAATCACCACAATATATCCACGGTTACAGTTAACACGATAGGTACCAAACTAGTAAGTTATACCCCAGGCTGCAATCACCACAATTTATCTCAGGTTGCAATTAAAACGATAGGTACCAAACTACTAAATTATACCCCAGGCTGCAATCACCACAATTTATCTCAGGTTGCAATTAAAACGATAGGTACCAAACTAATAAGTTATACCCCAGGCTGCAATCACCACAATATATCCCCGGTTACAGTTAACACGATAGGTACCAAACTAGTAAGTTATACCCCAGGCTGCAATCACCACAATTTATCTCAGGTTGCAATTAAAACGATAGGTACCAAACTACTAAATTATACCCCAGGCTGCAATCGCAACAATATATCCAATATTACATTTAACAGGACAGATGCGAAACTACTAAGTTATACCCCGTGCTGCAATCACCACAATATATTCCTTTTTACAATAACAAGATATGTGCCAAATTACTAAGTTATACCCAGGCTGCAATCACCACTATGTCCCAGGTTACAATTAATACGATAGGTACCAAACTACTAAGTTATAACCATGGCTGCAATCACCAAAATATGTCCCAGGTTACAATTAACACGATAGGTGCGAAACTACTAATACAGTTATACCTAAGGCTTCAATCACCAAAATATATCCCAGGTTACAATAACACGATATTTAACAAATCACGAAGTTACACCCCAGGCTGCAATCACAACAATATATTCCAGGTTACAATTAACACGATAGGTACCAAACTACTTATACAGTTATACCCAAGGCTGCAATCACCACAATATATCCAAGGTTACAATAACACGACAGGTACCAAACTACTAAGTTATAACCAAGGCTGCAATCACCACAATATATCCCAGGATACAACTAACACGATAGGTACCAAACTACTAAATTATCCCCCAGGTTGCAATCACCACTATATGTCCCATGTTACAAATAACATGATAGGTACCAAACTACTTAGTTATAACCCAGGCTGCAATCACCACAATATATCCCAGGTTACAATTAACACGATAGGTACCAAACTACTTAGTTACACCCCAGGCTGCAATCACCACAATATATTCCAGGTTACAATTAACACGATAGGTACCAAACTACTTATACAGTTATACCCAAGGCTGCAATCACCACAATTTATCTCAGGTTGCAATTAAAACGATAGGTACCAAACTACTAAGTTATACCCCAGGCTGCAATCACCACAATATATCCCCGGTTACAGTTAACACGATAGGTACCAAACTAGTAAGTTATACCCCAGGCTGCAATCACCACAATTTATCTCAAGTTGCAATTAAAACGATAGGTACCAAACTACTAAATTATACCCCAGGCTGCAATCGCAACAATATATCCAATATTACATTTAACAGGACAGATGCGAAACTACTAAGTTATACCCCGTGCTGCAATCACCACAATATATTCCTTTTTACAATAACAAGATATGTGCCAAATTACTAAGTTATACCCAGGCTGCAATCACCACTATGTCCCAGGTTACAATTAATACGATAGGTACCAAACTACTAAGTTATAACCATGGCTGCAATCACCAAAATATGTCCCAGGTTACAATTAACACGATAGGTGCGAAACTACTAATACAGTTATACCTAAGGCTTCAATCACCAAAATATATCCCAGGTTACAATAACACGATATTTAACAAATCACGAAGTTACACCCCAGGCTGCAATCACAACAATATATTCCAGGTTACAATTAACACGATAGGTACCAAACTACTTATACAGTTATACCCAAGGCTGCAATCACCACAATATATCCAAGGTTACAATAACACGACAGGTACCAAACTACTAAGTTATAACCAAGGCTGCAATCACCACAATATATCCCAGGATACAACTAACACGATAGGTACCAAACTACTAAATTATCCCCCAGGTTGCAATCACCACTATATGTCCCATGTTACAAATAACACGATAGGTACCAAACTACTTAGTTATAACCCAGGCTGCAATCACCACAATATATCCCAGGTTACAATTAACACGATAGGTACCAAACTACTTAGTTACACCCCAGGCTGCAATCACCACAATATATTCCAGGTTACAATTAACACGATAGGTACCAAACTACTTATACAGTTATACCCAAGGCTGCAATCACCACAATTTATCTCAGGTTGCAATTAAAACGATAGGTACCAAACTACTAAGTTATACCCCAGGCTGCAATCACCACAATATATCCCCGGTTACAGTTAACACGATAGGTACCAAACTAGTAAGTTATACCCCAGGCTGCAATCACCACAATTTATCTCAGGTTGCAATTAAAACGATAGGTACCAAACTACTAAATTATACCCCAGGCTGCAATCGCAACAATATATCCAATATTACATTTAACAGGACAGATGCGAAACTACTAAGTTATACCCCGTGCTGCAATCACCACAATATATTCCTTTTTACAATAACAAGATATGTGCCAAATTACTAAGTTATACCCAGGCTGCAATCACCACTATGTCCCAGGTTACAATTAATACGATATGTACCAAACTACTAAGTTATAGCCATGGCTGCAATCACCAAAATATGTCCCAGGTTACAATTAACACGATAGATGCGAAACTACTAATACAGTTATACCTAAGGCTTCAATCACCAAAATATATCCCAGGTTACAATAACACGATATTTAACAAATCACGAAGTTACACCCCAGGCTGCAATCACAACAATATATCCAAGGTTACAATAACACGACAGGTACCAAACTACTAAGTTATACCCAAGGCTGCAATCACCACAATATATCCCAGGATACAACTAACACGATAGGTACCAAACTACTAAGTTATCCCCCAGGTTGCAATCAAAACTATATGTCCCATGTTACAAATAACACGATAGGTACCAAACTACTTAGTTATAACCCAGGCTGCAATCACCACAATATATCCCAGGTTACAATTAACACGATAGGTACCAAACTACTTAGTTACACCCCAGGCTGCAATCACCACAATATATTCCAGGTTACAATTAACACGATAGGTACCAAACTACTTATACAGTTATACCCAAGGCTGCAATCACCACAATATATCCAAGGTTACAATATCACGATATGTACCAAACTACTAAGTTATACCCCAGGCTGCAATCACCACAATATATCCCAGGATACAACTAACACGATAGGTACCAAACTACTAAGTTATACCCCAGGCTGCAATCACCACAATATATCCCCGGTTACAGTTAACACGATTGGTACCAAACTACTAAGTTATACTCCAGGCTGCAATCACCACAATATATCCCAGGTACAACAACATGAAAGGTACCAAACTACCAATACAGTTATACCCCAGGCAGCAATCACCACAATATATGCCAGGTTACAACTAACACGATTGGTACCAAACTACTAATTTATGCCCAGGCTGCAATCACAACAATATATCCAATATTACATTTAACACAACAGGTGCGAAACTACCAAGTTATACCCGGTGATGCAATCACCACAATATATCCCATGTTACAATAACACGATAGGTACCAAACTACTAAGTTATGCCACAGGCTGCAATCACAACAATATATCGAATATTACATTTAACACAACAGGTGCGAAACTACCAAGTTATAGCCCGTGATGCAATCACCACAATATATCCCAGGTTACAATAACACGATAGGTACCAAGCTACTAAGTTATACCCAAGGCTACAATCACCACAATATATCCTAGGTTACAATTAACACGATAGGTACCAAACCACTAAGTTATGCCCCAGGTTGCAATCACAACAATATATCCAATATTACATTTAACACAACAGGGGCGAAACTACCAGGTTATACCCCGTGCTGCAATCACCACAATATATCCCAGGTTACAATAACACGATAGGTACCGAGCTACTAATTTATACCCAAGGCTACAATCACCACAATATATCCTAGGTTACAATTAACACGATAGGTACCAAACTACTAAGTTATACCCCAGGCTGCAATCACAACAATATATCCAATATTACATTTAACGCGACAGGTCCGAAACTACTAAGTTATATCCGGTCTGCAATCACCACTATATATCCCAGGTTACAATAAACACGATCGGTACCAAACTACTTAGTTATTCCCCAGGCTACATTCACCACAATATATCCCAGGTTACTATTAACATGATAGATACCAAACTACTAAGTTATAGCCAAGGCTGCAATCACCACAATATATCCCAGGTTACAATTAACACGATAGGTACTAAACTACTTAGTTACACCCCAGTCTGCAATCACCACAATATATCCCAGGTTACAATTAACACGATAGGTACCAAACTACTTAGTTATACCCCAGGCTACATTCACCACAATGTATTCCAAGTTACAATTAACACGATTGGTACCAAACTACTAAGTTATAGCCAAGGCTGCAATCACCACAATATGTCCCAGGTTACAATTAACACGATAGGTACCAAACTACTTAGTTATACCCCAGGCTACATTCACCACAATATATTCCAAGTTACAATTAACACGATAGGTACCAAACTACTTATACAGTTATACCCAAGGCTGCAATCACCACAATATATCCAAGGTTACAATAACACGACAGGTACGAAACTACTAAGTTATACCCAAGGCTGCAATCACCACAATATATCCCCGGTTACAGTTAACACGATAGGTACCAAACTAGTAAGTTATACCCCGGGCTGCAATCACCACAATATATCCCCGGTTACAGTTAACACGATAGGTACCAAACTAGTAAGTTATACCCCAGGCTGCAATCACCACAATTTATCTCAGGTTGCAATTAAAACGATAGGTACCAAACTACTAAATTATACCCCAGGCTGCAATCGCAACAATATATCCAATATTACATTTAACAGGACAGATGCGAAACTACTAAGTTATACCCCGTGCTGCAATCACCACAATATATTCCTTTTTACAATAACAAGATATGTGCCAAATTACTAAGTTATACCCAGGCTGCAATCACCACTATGTCCCAGGTTACAATTAATACGATAGGTACCAAACTACTAAGTTATAGCCATGGCTGCAATCACCAAAATATGTCCCAGGTTACAATTAACACGATAGGTGCGAAACTACTAATACAGTTATACCTAAGGCTTCAATCACCAAAATATATCCCAGGTTACAATAACACGATATTTAACAAATCACGAAGTTACACCCCAGGCTGCAATCACAACAATATATTCCAGGTTACAATTAACACGATAGGTACCAAACTACTTATACAGTTATACCCAAGGCTGCAATCACCACAATATATCCATGGTTACAATAACACGACAGGTACCAAACTACTAAGTTATAACCAAGGCTGCAATCACCACAATATATCCCAGGATACAACTAACACGATAGGTACCAAACTACTAAGTTATCCCCCAGGTTGCAATCACCACTATATGTCCCATGTTACAAATAACACTATAGGTACCAATCTACTTAGTTATAACCCAGGCTGCAATCACCACAATATATCCCAGGTTACAATTAACACGATAGGTACCAAACTACTTAGTTACACCCCAGGCTGCAATCACCACAATATATTCCAGGTTACAACTAACACGATAGGTACCAAACTACTTATACAGTTATACCCAAGGCTGCAATCACCACAATTTATCTCAGGTTGCAATTAAAACGATAGGTACCAAACTACTAAGTTATACCCCAGGCTGCAATCACCACAATATATCCCCGGTTACAGTTAACACGATAGGTACCAAACTAGTAAGTTATACCCCAGGCTGCAATCACCACAATTTATCTCAGGTTGCAATTAAAACGATAGGTACCAAACTACTAAATTATACCCCAGGCTGCAATCGCAACAATATATCCAATATTACATTTAACAGGACAGATGCGAAACTACTAAGTTATACCCCGTGCTGCAATCACCACAATATATTCCTTTTTACAATAACAAGATATGTGCCAAATTACTAAGTTATACCCAGGCTGCAATCACCACTATGTCCCAGGTTACAATTAATACGATATGTACCAAACTACTAAGTTATAGCCATGGCTGCAATCACCAAAATATGTCCCAGGTTACAATTAACACGATAGGTGCGAAACTACTAATACAGTTATACCTAAGGCTTCAATCACCAAAATATATCCCAGGTTACAATAACACGATATTTAACAAATCACGAAGTTACACCCCAGGCTGCAATCACAACAATTTATTCCAGGTTACAATTAACACGATAGGTACCAAACTACTTATACAGTTATACCCAAGGCTGCAATCACCACAATATATCCCAGGTTACAATAACACGACAGGTACCAAACTACTAATTTATACCCAAGGCTGCAATCACCACAATATATCCCAGGATACAACTAACACGATAGGTACCAATCTACTAAGTTATACCCCAGGATGCAATCACCACAATATATCCCCGGTTACAGTTAACACGATAGGTACCAAACTACTAAGTTACACTCCAGGCTGCAATCACCACAATATATCCCAGGTACAACAACATGATAGGTACCAAACTACCAATACAGTTATACCCCAGGCAGCAATCACCACAATATATGCCAGGTTACAACTAACACGATAGGTACCAAACTACTAATTTATGCCCCAGGCTGCAATCACAACAATATATCCAATATTACATTTAACACAACAGGTGCGAAACTACCAAGTTATACCCCGTGATGCAATCACCACAATATATCCCAGGTTACAATAACACGATAGGTACCGAGCTACTAATTTATACCCAAGGCTACAATCACCACAATATATCCTAGGTTACAATTAACACGATAGGTACCAAACTACTAAGTTATACCCCAGGCTGCAATCACAACAATATATCCAATATTACATTTAACGCGACAGGTCCGAAACTACTAAGTTATATCCGGTCTCCAATCACCACTATATATCCCAGGTTACAATAAACACGATCGGTACCAAACTACTTAGTTATTCCCCAGGCTACATTCACCACAATATATCCCAGGTTACTATTAACATGATAGATACCAAACTACTAAGTTATAGCCAAGGCTGCAATCACCACAATATATCCCAGGTTACAATTAACACGATAGGTACTAAACTACTTAGTTACACCCCAGTCTGCAATCACCACAATATATCCCAGGTTACAATTAACACGATAGGTACCAAACTACTTAGTTATACCCCAGGCTACATTCACCACAATGTATTCCAATTTACAATTAACACGATTGGTACCAAACTACTAAGTTATAGCCAAGGCTGCAATCACCACAATATGTCCCAGGTTACAATTAACACGATAGGTACCAAACTACTTAGTTATACCCCAGGCTACATTCACCACAATATATTCCAAATTACAATTAACACGATAGGTACCAAACTACTTATACAGTTATACCCAAGGCTGCAATCACCACAATATATCCAAGGTTACAATAACACGACAGGTACGAAACTACTAAGTTATACCCATGGCTGCAATCACCACAATATATCCCAGGATACAACTAACACGATAGGTACCAAACTACTAAGCTATACCCCAGGCTGCAATCACCGCAATTTATCTGAAGTTGCAATTAAAACGATAGGTACCAAACTACTAAGTTATACCCCAGGCTGCAATCACCACAATATATCCCCGGTTACAGTTAACACGATAGGTACCAAACTAGTAAGTTATACCCCAGGCTGCAATCACCACAATTTATCTCAGGTTGCATTTAAAACGATAGGTACCAAACTACTAAATTATACCCCAGGCTGCAATCGCAACAATATATTCCAGGTTACAATTAACACGATAGGTACCAAACTACTTATACAGTTATACCCAAGGCTGCAATCACCACAATATATCCAAGGTTACTATAACACGACAGGTACGAAACAACTAAGTTATACCCAAGGCTGCAATCACCACAATATATCCCAGGATACAACTAACACGATAGGTACCAAACTACTAAGTTATACCCCAGGCTACAATCACCACAATTTATCTCAGGTTGCAATTAAAACGATAGGTACCAAACTACTAAGTTATACCCCGGGCTGCAATCACCACAATATATCCCCGGTTACAGTTAACACGATAGGTACCAAACTAGTAAGTTATACCCCAGGCTGCAATCACCACAATTTATCTCAGGTTGCAATTAAAACGATAGGTACCAAACTACTAAATTATACCCCAGGCTGCAATCGCAACAATATATCCAATATTACATTTAACAGGACAGATGCGAAACTACTAAGTTATACCCCGTGCTGCAATCACCACAATATATTCCTTTTTACAATAACAAGATATGTGCCAAATTACTAAGTTATACCCAGGCTGCAATCACCACTATGTCCCAGGTTACAATTAATACGATAGGTACCAAACTACTAAGTTATAGCCATGGCTGCAATCACCAAAATATGTCCCAGGTTACAATTAACACGATAGGTGCGAAACTACTAATACAGTTATACCTAAGGCTTCAATCACCAAAATATATCCCAGGTTACAATAACACGATATTTAACAAATCACGAAGTTACACCCCAGGCTGCAATCACAACAATATATTCCAGGTTACAATTAACACGATAGGTACCAAACTACTTATACAGTTATACCCAAGGCTGCAATCACCACAATATATCCATGGTTACAATAACACGACAGGTACCAAACTACTAAGTTATAACCAAGGCTGCAATCACCACAATATATCCCAGGATACAACTAACACGATAGGTACCAAACTACTAAGTTATCCCCCAGGTTGCAATCACCACTATATGTCCCATGTTACAAATAACACGATAGGTACCAAACTACTTAGTTATAACCCAGGCTGCAATCACCACAATATATCCCAGGTTACAATTAACACGATAGGTACCAAACTACTTAGTTACACCCCAGGCTGCAATCACCACAATATATTCCAGGTTACAATTAACACGATATGTACCAAACTACTTATACAGTTATACCCAAGGCTGCAATCACCACAATTTATCCCAGGTTGCAATTAAAACGATAGGTACCAAACTACTAAGTTATACCCCAGGCTGCAATCACCACAATATATCCCCGGTTACAGTTAACACGATAGGTACCAAACTAGTAAGTTATACCCCAGGCTGCAATCACCACAATTTATCTCAGGTTGCAATTAAAACGATAGGTACCAAACTACTAAATTATACCCCAGGCTGCAATCGCAACAATATATCCAATATTACATTTAACAGGACAGATGCGAAACTACTAAGTTATACCCCGTGCTGCAATCACCACAATATATTCCTTTTTACAATAACAAGATATGTGCCAAATTACTAAGTTATACCCAGGCTGCAATCACCACTATGTCCCAGGTTACAATTAATACGATATGTACCAAACTACTAAGTTATAGCCATGGCTGCAATCACCAAAATATGTCCCAGGTTACAATTAACACGATAGGTGCGAAACTACTAATACAGTTATACCTAAGGCTTCAATCACCAAAATATATCCCAGGTTACAATAACACGATATTTAACAAATCACGAAGTTACACCCCAGGCTGCAATCACAACAATTTATTCCAGGTTACAATTAACACGATAGGTACCAAACTACTTATACAGTTATACCCAAGGCTGCAATCACCACAATATATCCCAGGTTACAATAACACGACAGGTACCAAACTACTAATTTATACCCAAGGCTGCAATCACCACAATATATCCCAGGATACAACTAACACGATAGGTACCAAACTACTAAGTTATCCCCCAGGATGCAATCAAAACTATATGTCCCATGTTACAAATAACACGATAGGTACCAAACTACTTAGTTATAACCCAGACTGCAATCACCACAATATATCCCAGGTTACAATTAACACGATAGGTACCAAACTACTAAGTTATACCCCAGGCTACAATCACCACAATTTATCTCAGGTTGCAATTAAAACGATAGGTACCAAACTACTAAGTTATACCCCAGGCTGCAATCACCACAATATATCCCCGGTTACAGTTAACACGATAGGTACCAAACTAGTAAGTTATACCCCAGGCTGCAATCACCACAATTTATCTCAGGTTGCAATTAAAACGATAGGTACCAAACTACTAAATTATACACCAGGCTGCAATCGCAACACTATATCCAATATTACATTTAACAGGACAGATGCGAAACTACTAAGTTATACCCCGTGCTGCAATCACCACAATATATTCCTTTTTACAATAACAAGATATGTGCCAAATTACTAAGTTATACCCAGGCTTCAATCACCACTATGTCCCAGGTTACAATTAATACCATAGGTACCAAACTACTAAGTTATAGCCATGGCTGCAATCACCAAAATATGTCCCAGGTTACAATTAACACGATAGGTGCGAAACTACTAATACAGTTATACCTAAGGCTTCAATCACCAAAATATATCCCAGGTTACAATAACACGATATTTAACAAATCACGAAGTTACACCCCAGGCTGCAATCACAACAATATATTGCAGGTTACAATTAACACGATAGGTACCAAACTACTTATACAGTTATACCCAAGGCTGCAATCACCACAATATATCCAAGGTTACAATTAACACGATAGGTACCAAACTACTTAGTTACACCCCAGGCTGCAATCACCACAATATATTCCAGGTTACAATTAACACGATAGGTACCAAACTACTTAGTTATAACCCAGGCTGCAATCACCACAATATATCCCAGGTTACAATTAACACGATAGGTACCAAACTACTTAGTTACACCCCAGGCTACAATCACCACAATATATTCCAGGTTACAATTAACACGATGGGTACCAAACTACTTATACAGTTATACCCAAGGCTGCAATCACCACAATTTATCTCAGGTTGCAATTAAAACGACAGGTACCAAACTACTAAGTTATACCCCAGGCTGCAATCACCACAATATATCCCCGGTTACAGTTAACACGATAGGTACCAAACTAGTAAGTTATACCCCAGGCTGCAATCACCACAATTTATCTCAGGTTGCAGTTAAAACGATAGGTACCAAACTACTAAATTATACCCCAGGCTGCAATCGCAACAATATATCCAATATTACATTTAACAGGACAGATGCGAAACTACTAAGTTATAGCCCGTGCTGCAATCACCACAATATATTCCTTTTTACAATAACAAGATATGTGCCAAATTACTAAGTTATACCCAGGCTGCAATCACCACTATGTCCCAGGTTACAATTAATACGATATGTACCAAACTACTAAGTTATAGCCATGGCTGCAATCACCAAAATATGTCCCAGGTTACAATTAACACGATAGGTGCGAAACTACTAATACAGTTATACCTAAGGCTTCAATCACCAAAATATATCCCAGGTTACAATAACACGATATTTAACAAATCACGATGTTACACGCCAGGCTGCAATCACAACAATATATTCCAGGTTACAATTAACACGATAGGTACCAAACTACTTATACAGTTATACCCAAGGCTGCAATCACCACAATATATCCAAGGATACAATAACACGACAGGTACCAAACTACTAAGTTATACCCAAGGCTGCAATCACCACAATATATCCCAGGATACAACTAACACGATAGGTACCAAACTACTAAGTTATCCCCCAGGTTGCAATCAAAACTATATGTCCCATGTTACAAATAACACGATAGGTACCAAACTACTTAGTTATAACCCAGGCTGCAATCACCACAATATATCCCAGGTTACAATTAACACGATAGGTACCAAACTACTTAGTTACACCCCAGGCTGCAATCACCACAATATATTCCAGGTTACAATTAACACGATAGGTACCAAACTACTTATACAGTTATACCCAAGGCTGCAATCACCACAATATATCCAAGGTTACAATATCACGATATGTACCAAACTACTAAGTTATACCCCAGGCTGCAATCACCACAATATATCCCAGGATACAACTAACACGATAGGTACCAAACTACTAAGTTATACCCCAGGCTGCAATCACCACAATATATCCCCGGTTACAGTTAACACGATAGGTACCAAACTACTAAGTTATACTCCAGGCTGCAATCACCACAATATATCCCAGGTACAACAACATGATAGGTACCAAACTACCAATACAGTTATACCCCAGGCAGCAATCACCACAATATATGCCAGGTTACAACTAACACGATAGGTACCAAACTACTAATTTATGCCCCAGGCTGCAATCACAACAATATATCCAATATTACATTTAACACAACAGGTGCGAAACTACCAAGTTATACCCCGTGATGCAATCACCACAATATATCCCATGTTACAATAACACGATAGGTACCAAACTACTAAGTTATGCCACAGGCTGCAATCACAACAATATATCGAATATTACATTTAACACAACAGGTGCGAAACTACCAAGTTATAGCCCGTGCTGCAATCACCACAATATATCCCAGGTTACAATAACACGATAGGTACCAAGCTACTAAGTTATACCCAAGGCTACAATCACCACAATATATCCTAGGTTACAATTAACACGATAGGTACCAAACCACTAAGTTATGCACCAGGTTGCAATCACCACTATGTCCCAGGTTACAATTAATACGATAGGTACCAAACTACTAAGTTATAGCCAAGGCTGCAATCACCACAATATGTCCCAGCTTACAATTAACACGATAGGTACCAAATTACTTAGTTACACCCCAGGCTACAATCACCACAATATATCCCAGGTTGCAATTAACACGATAGGTACCAAACTACTTATTTATACCCCAGGCTACATTCACCACAATATATTCCAAGTTACAATTAACACGATAGGTACCAAACTACTTATACAGTTATACCCAAGGCTGCAATCACCACAATATATCCAATGTTACAATAACACGATAGGTACCAAACTACTAATTAATGCCCCGGGCTGCAATCACAACAATATATTCAATGTTACATTTAACACAACAGGTGCGAAACTACCAAGTTATAGCCCGTGCTGCAATCACCACAATATATCCCAGGTTACAATAACACGATAGGTACCAAGCTACTAAGTTATACCCAAGGCTACAATCACCACAATATATCCTAGGTTACAATTAACACGATAGGTACCAAACCACTAAGTTATGCCCCAGGTTGCAATCACAACAATATATCCAATATTACATTTAACACAACAGGGGCGAAACTACCAGGTTATACACCGTGCTGCAATCACCACAATATATCCCAGGTTACAATAACACGATAGGTACCGAGCTACTAATTTATACCCAAGGCTACAATCACCACAATATATTCTAGGTTACAATTAACACGATAGGTACCAAACTACTAAGTTATACCCCAGGCTGCAATCACAACAATATATCCAATATTACATTTAACGCGACAGGTCCGAAACTACTAAGTTATACCTGGTCTGCAATCACCACTATATATCCCAGGTTACAATAAACACGATCGGTACCAAACTACTTAGTTATTCCCCAGGCTACATTCACCACAATATATCCCAGGTTACTATTAACATGATAGATACCAAACTACTAAGTTATAGCCAAGGCTGCAATCACCACAATATATCCCAGGTTACAATTAACACGATAGGTACTAAACAACTTAGTTACACCCCAGTCTGCAATCACCACAATATATCCCAGGTTACATTTAACGCGATAGGTACCAAACTACTTAGTTATACCCCAGGCTACATTCACCACAATGTATTCCAAGTTACAATTAACACGATTGGTACCAAACTACTAAGTTATTGCCTAGGCTGCAATCACCACAATATGTCCCAGGTTACAATTAACACGATAGGTTCCAAACTACTTAGTTATACCCCAGGCTACATTCACCACAATATATTCCAAGTTACAATTAACACGATAGGTACCAAACTACTTATACAGTTATACCCAAGGCTGCAATCACCACAATATATCCAAGGTTACAATAACACGACAGGTACGAAACTACTAAGTTATACCCAAGGCTGCAATCACCACAATATATCCCAGGATACAACTAACACGATAGGTACCAAACTACTAAGTTATACCCCAGGCTGCAATCACCACAATTTATCTGAGGTTGCAATTAAAACGATAGGTACCAAACTACTAAGTTATACCCCAGGCTGCAATCACCACAATATATCCCCGGTTACAGTTAACACGATAGGTACCAAACTAGTAAGTTATACCCCAGGCTGCAATCACCACAATTTATCTCAGGTTGCATTTAAAACGATAGGTACCAAACTACTAAATTATACCCCAGGCTTCAATCGCAACAATATATTCCAGGTTACAATTAACACGATAGGTACCAAACTACTTATACAGTTATACCCAAGGCTGCAATCACCACAATATATCCAAGGTTACAATAACACGACAGGTACGAAACAACTAAGTTATACCCAAGGCTGCAATCACCACAATATATCCCAGGATACAACTAACACGATAGGTACCAAACTACTAAGTTATACCCCAGGCTACAATCACCACAATTTATCTCAGGTTGCAATTTAAACGATAGGTACCAAACTACTAAGTTATACCCCAGGCTGCAATCACCACAATATATCCCCGGTTACAGTTAACACGATAGGTACCAAACTAGTAAGTTATACCCCAGGCTGCAATCACCACAATTTATCTCAGGTTGCAATTAAAACGATAGGTACCAAACTACTAAATTATACCCCAGGCTGCAATCGCAACAATATATCCAATATTACATTTAACAGGACAGATGCGAAACTACTAAGTTATACCCCGTGCTGCAATCACCACAATATAATCTTTTTTACAATAACAAGATATGTGCCAAATTACTAAGTTATACCCAGGCTGCAATCACCACTATGTCCCAGGTTACAATTAAAACGATAGGTACCAAACTACTAAGTTATAGCCATGGCTGCAATCACCAAAATATGTCCCAGGTTACAATTAACACGATAGGTGCGAAACTACTAATACAGTTATACCTAAGGCTTCAATCACCAAAATATATCCCAGGTTACAATAACACGATATTTAACAAATCACGAAGTTACACCACAGGCGGCAATCACAACAATATATTGCAGGTTACAATTAACACGATAGGTACCAAACTACTTATACAGTTATACCCAAGGCTGCAATCATCACAATATATCCAAGGTTACAATAACACGACAGGTACCAAACTACTAAGTTATACCCAAGGCTGCAATCACCACAATATATCCCAGGATACAACTAACACGATAGGTACCAAACTACTAAGTTATCCCCCAGGCTGCAATCACCACAATTTATCTCAGGTTGCAATTAAAACGATAGGTACCAAACTACTAAGTTATACCCCAGGCTGCAATCACCACAATATATCCCCGGTTACAGTTAACACGATAGGTACCAAACTACTAAGTTATACCCCAGGCTGCAATCACCACAATTTATCTCAGGTTGCAATTAAAACGATAGGTACCAAACTACTAAATTATACCCCAGGCTGCAATCACAACAATATATCCAATATTACATTTAACAGGACAGATGCGAAACTACTAAGTTATACCCCGTGCTGCAATCACCACAATATATTCCATTTTACAATAACAAGATATGTGCCAAATTACTAAGTTATACCCAGGCTGCAATCACCACTATGTCCCAGGTTACAATTTATACGATAGGTACCAAACTACTAAGTTATAGCCAAGGCTGCAATCACCACAATATGTCCCAGCTTACAATTAACACGATAGGTACCAAATTACTTAGTTACACCCCAGGCTACAATCACCACAATATATCCCAGGTTGCAATTAACACGATAGGTACCAAACTACTTATTTATACCCCAGGCTACATTCACCACAATATATTCCAAGTTACAATTAACACGATAGGTACCAAACTACTTATACAGTTATACCCAAGGCTGCAATCACCACAATATATCCAATGTTACAATAACACGATAGGTACCAAACTACTAATTAATGCCCCGGGCTGCAATCACAACAATATATCCAATGTTACATTTAACACGACAGGTGCGAAACTACTAATACAGTTATACTTAAGGCTTAAATCACCAAAATATATCCCAGGTTACAATAACACTATAGGCAACAAATCACGAAGTTACACCCAAGGCTGCAATCACAACAATATATTCCAGGTTACAATTAACACGATAGGTACCAAACTACTTATACAGTTATACCCAAGGCTGCAATCACCACAATATATCCAAGGTTACAATAACGCGACAGGTACCAAACTACTAAGTTATACCCAAGACTGCAGTAACCACAATATATCCCAGGTTACAATTAACACGATAGGTGCGAAACTACAAAGTTATACCCCAGGCTGCAATCACCACAATTTATCTCAGGTTGCAATTAAAACGATAGGTACCAAACTACTAAGTTATGCCCGGGCTGCAATCGCAACAATATATCCAATATTACATTTAACACGACAGGTGCGAAACTACTAATACAGTTATACCTAAGGCTTAAATCACCAAAATATATCCCAGGTTACAATAACACTATAGGCAACAAATCACGAATTTACACCCAAGGCTGGAATCACAACAATATATTCCAGGTTACAATTAACACGATAGGTACCAAACTACTAAGTTATACTCCAGGCTGCAATCACCACAATATATCCCAGGTACAACAACATGATAGGTACCAAACTACCAATACAGTTATACCCCAGGCAGCAATCACCACAATATATGCCAGATTACAACTAACACGATAGGTACCAAACTACTAATTTATGCCCCAGGCTGCAATCACAACAATATATCCAATATTACATTTAACACAACAGGTGCGAAACTACCAAGTTATACCCCGTGATGCAATCACCACAATATATCGCATGTTACAATAACACGATAGGTACCGAGCTACTAATTTATACCTAAGGCTACAATCACCACAATATATGCTAGGTTACAATTAACACGATAGGTACCAAACCACTAAGTTATGCCCCAGGTTGCAATCACAACAATATATCCAATATTACATTTAACACAACAGGGGCGAAACTACCAGGTTATACACCGTGCTGCAATCACCACAATATATCCCTGGTTACAATAACACGATAGGTACCGAGCTACTAATTTATACCCAAGGCTACAATCACCACAATATATCCTAGGTTACAATTAACACGATAGGTACCAAACTACTAAGTTATACCCCAGGCTGCAATCACAACAATATATCCAATATTACATTTAACGCGACAGGTCCGAAACTACTAAGTTATACCCGGTCTGCAACCACCACTATATATCCCAGGTTACAATAAACACGATCGGTACCAAACTATTTAGTTATTCCCCAGGCTACATTCACCACAATATATCCCAGGTTACTATTAACATGATAGATACCAAACTACTAAGTTATAGCCAAGGCTGCAATCACCACAATATATCCCAGGTTACAATTAACACGATAGGTACTAAACTACTTAGTTACACCCCAGTCTGCAATCACCACAATATATCCCAGGTTACAATTAACACGATAGGTACCAAACTACTTAGTTATACCCCAGGCTACATTCACCACAATGTATTCCAAGTTTCAATTAACACGACAGGTACCAAACTACTTATACAGTTATACCCAAGGCAGCAATCACCACAATATATCCAAGGTTACAATAACACGACAGGTACGAAACTACTAAGTTATACTCAAGGCTGCAATCACCACAATATATCCCAGGATACAACTAACACGATAGGTACCAAACTACTAAGTTATACACCAGGTTGCAATCACCACAATTTATCTCAGGTTGCAATTAAAACGATAGGTACCAAACTACTAAGTTATACCCCAGGCTGCAATCACCACAATATATCCCCGGTTACAGTTAACACGATAGGTACCAAACTAGTAAGTTATACCCCAGGCTGCAATCACCACAATTTATCTCAGGTTGCATTTAAAACGATAGGTACCAAACTACTAAATTATACCCCAGGCTGCAATCGCAACAATATATTCCAGGTTACAATTAACACGATAGGCACCAAACTACTAATACAGTTATACCCAAGGTTGCAATCACCACAACATATCCCCAGCTTACAATTAACACGATAGGTACCAAACTACTAAGTTATACTCAAGGCTGCAACCACCACAATATATCCCAGCTTGCTATTGCCACCATAGGTACCAAACTACAAAGTTATACCCCTGGCTGCAATCACCGCAATATGTTCCAGGTTACAATAAACACGATAGGTACAAAACCAGTAATAGAGTTCTACCGAAGTTTGCAGTCACCACAATATATTCCAGGTTACAATTAACACGATAGGCACCAAACTACTAATACAGTTATACCCAAGGTTGCAATCACCACAACATATCCCCAGCTTACAATTAACACGATAGTTACCAAACTACTAAGTTATACCCAAGGCTGCAATCGCCACAATATATCCCAGCTTGCTATTGCCACAATAGGTACCAAACTACTAAGTTATATCCATGGCTGCAATCACCATAATATATCCCAGGTTACAATAACACGATAGGTACCAAATCACGAAGTTAAACCCCAGGCTGCAATCACCACGATATATTCCAAGTTACAATTAACACGATAGGTACCAAACTACAAATACAGTTATAATCAAGGCTGCAATCACCACAATATATCCCAGGTTACAATAACACGATAGGTGCCCAATTACTAAGTTATACCCCAGGCTGCAAACACCACACTATATCCCAGGTTACATTTAACACGATAGGTACCGAACTACTAAGTTATACCCAGGCTGCAAACACCACTATATGTCCCAGGTTACAATTAACACGATAGATACCAAACTACTTAGTTATACCGTAGGCTACATTCACCACAATATATTCCAAGTCACAATTCACACGATAGGTACCTAACTACTTATACAGTTATACCCAAGCCTGCACCACTATATGTCCCAGGTTACAATTAACACGATAGATACCAAACTACTTAGTTATACCGTAGGCTACATTCACCACAATATATTCCAAGTCACAATTCACACGATAGGTACCTAACTACTTATACAGTTATACCCAAGCCTGCAATCACCACAATATTTCCGAGGTTACAATTAACACGATAGGTGCCCAATTACTAAGTTATACCCCAGACTGCAATCGCCACACTATATCCCAGGTTACAATAAACACGATAGGTAACAAACTACTTAGTTATACCCCAGGCTACATACACCACAATATATTCCAAGTTACAACTAACACGATAGATACCAAACTACTAAGTTATACCCATGGGTGCAATCACCACAATTTATCTCAGGTTGCAATTAAAACGATAGGTACCAAACTACTAAATTATACCCCAGGCTGCAATCACAACAATATATCCAATATTACATTTAACAGGACAGATGCGAAACTACTAAGTTATACCCCGTGCTGCAATCACCACAATATATTCCTTTTTACAATAACAAGATATGTGCCAAATTACTAAGTTATACCCAGGCTTCAATCACCACTATGTCCCAGGTTACAATTAATACGATAGGTACCAAACTACTAAGTTATAGCCAAGGCTGCAATCACCACTATATGTCCCAGGTTACAATTAACACGATAGATACCAAACTACTTAGTTATACCGTAGGCTACATTCACCACAATATATTCCAAGTCACAATTCACACGATAGGTACCTAACTACTTATACAGTTATACCCAAGCCTGCAATCACCACAATATTTCCGAGGTTACAATTAACACGATAGGTGCCCAATTACTAAGTTATACCCCAGACTGCAATCGCCACACTATATCCCAGGTTACAATAAACACGATAGGTAACAAACTACTTAGTTATACCCCAGGCTACATACACCACAATATATTCCAAGTTACAACTAACACGATAGATACCAAACTACTAAGTTATACCCATGGGTGCAATCACCACAATTTATCTCAGGTTGCAATTAAAACGATAGGTACCAAACTACTAAATTATACCCCAGGCTGCAATCACAACAATATATCCAATATTACATTTAACAGGACAGATGCGAAACTACTAAGTTATACCCCGTGCTGCAATCACCACAATATATTCCTTTTTACAATAACAAGATATGTGCCAAATTACTAAGTTATACCCAGGCTTCAATCACCACTATGTCCCAGGTTACAATTAATACGATAGGTACCAAACTACTAAGTTATAGCCAAGGCTGCAATCACCACAATATGTCCCAGCTTACAATTAACACGATAGGTACCAAATTACTTAGTTACACCCCAGGCTGCAATCACCACAATATATCCCAGGTTGCAATTAACACGATAGGTACCAAACTACTTATTTATACCCCAGGCTACATTCACCACAATATATTCCAAGTTACAATTAACACGATAGCTACCAAACTACTTATACAGTTATACCCAAGGCTGCAATCACCACAATATATCCAATGTTACAATAACACGATAGGTACCAAACTACTAAGTTATGCCCCGGGCTGCAATCACAACAATATATCCAATGTTACATTTAACACGACAGGTGCGAAACTACTAATACAGTTATACCTAAGCCTTAAATCACCAAAATATATCCCAGGTTACAATAACACTATAGGCAACAAATCACGAATTTACACCCAAGGCTGCAATCACAACAATATATTCCAGGTTACAATTAACACGATAGGTACCAAACTACTTATACAGTTATACCCAAGGCTGCAATCACCACAATATATCCAAGGTTACAATAACACGACAGGTACCAAACCACTAAGTTATACCCAAGACTGCAATCACCACAATATATCCCAGGATACAACTAACACGATAGGTACCAAACTACTAAGTTATACCCCAGGCTGCAATCACCACAATTTATCTCAGGTTGCAATTAAAACAATAGGTACCAAACTACTAAGTTATACCCCGGGCTGCAATCACCACAATATATCCCCGGTTACAGTTAACACGATAGGTACCAAACTACTAAGTTATACCCCAGGCTGCAATCACCACAATTTATCTCAGGATGCAATTAAAACGACAGGTACCAAACTACTAAGTTATACCCCATACTGCAATCACCACAATATATCCCATGTTACAATTAACACGATAGGTACAAAACTACTAAGATATAACCCAGGCTGCAATCACCACAATATATGCCAGGTTACAATTAACACAATAGGTACCAAACTACTAAGTTATACTACAGGCTGCAATCAACACAATATATCCCAGGTTACAATTAACACGATAGGTACCAAACTACTTAGTTATACCCCAGGCTACATACACCACAATATATTCCAAGTTACAACTAACACGATAGATACCAAACTACTAAGTTATACCCATGGGTGCAATCACCACAATATATCCCAGGTTTCAATAACACGATAGGTACCAAATCACGAAGTTAAACCCTAGGCTGCAATCACCCCAATATATCCCAGGTTACAGTTAACACGATAGGTACCAATCTACTATGTTATACCCCAGGTTGCAATCACCACAATATATTCCTGGTTACATTTAACACGATAGGTAATAAAATACCAATACAGATATACCCCAGGGCTGCAATCACCTCAATATGTTCCAGGATACAATTAATACGATAGGTACAAAACCACTAATACAGTTCTACCCAAGTATGCAGTCACCTCAATATATTCCAGGTTACAATTAACATGACAGGCACCAAACTACTAATACAGTTATACCCAAGGTTGCAATCACCACAACATATCCCCAGCTTACAATTAACACGATAGGTACCAAACTACTAAGTTATATATACTCAAGGCTGCAACCACCACAATATATCCCAGCTTGCTATTGCCACCATAGGTACCAAACTACAAAGTTATACCCCTGGCTGCAATCACCGCAATATGTTCGAGGTTACAATAAACACGATAGGTACAAAACCACTAATACAGTTCTACCGAAGTTTGCAGTCACCACAATATATTCCAGGTTACAATTAATACGATAGGCACCAAACTACTAATACAGTTATACCCAAGGTTGCAATCACCACAACATATCCCCAGCTTACAATTAACACGATAGGTACCAAACTACTAAGTTATACCCAAGGCTGCAATCGCCACAATATATCCCAGCTTGCTATTGCCACAATAGGTACCAAACTACTAAGTTATATCCATGGCTGCAATCACCATAATATATCCCAGGTTACAATAACACGATAGGTACCAAATCACGAAGTTAAATCCCAGGCTGCAATCACCACAATATATCCCAGGTTACATTTAACACGATAGGTACCAAACTACTAAATTATACCCCAGGTTGCAATCACCACTATATATTCCAAGTTACAATTAACACGATAGGTACCAAACTACAAATACAGTTATAATCAAGGCTGCAATCACCACAATATATCCCAGGTTACAATAACACGATAGGTGGCCAATTACTAAGTTATACCCCAGGCTGCAAACACCACACTATATCCCAGGTTACATTTAACACGATAGGTACCGAACTACTAAGTTATACCCAGGCTGCAAACACCACTATATGTCCCAGGTTACAATTAACACGATAGGTACCAAACTACTTAGTTATACCGTAGGCTACATTCACCACAATATATTCTAAGTCACAATTCACACGATAGGTACCTAACTACTTATACAGTTATACCCAAGCCTGCAATCACCACAATATTTCCGAGGTTACAATTAACACGATAGGTGCCCAATTACTAAGTTATACCCCAGGCTGCAATCACCACACTATATCCCAGGTTACAATAAACACGATAGGTAACAAACTACTTAGTTATACCCCAGGCTACATACACCACAATATATTCCAAGTTACAACTAACACGATAGATACCAAACTACTAAGTTATACCCATGGGTGCAATCACCACAATTTATCTCAGGTTGCAATTAAAACGATAGGTACCAAATTACTAAATTATACCCCAGGCTGCAATCACAACAATATATCCAATATTACATTTAACAGGACAGATGCGAAACTACTAAGTTATACCCCGTGCTGCAATCACCACAATATATTCCTTTTTACAATAACAAGATATGTGCCAAATAATTAAGTTATACCCAGGCTGCAATCACCACTATGTCCCAGGTTACAATTAATACGACAGGTACCAAACTACTAAGTTATAGCCAAGGCTGCAATCACCACAATATGTCCCAGCTTACAATTAACACGATAGGTACCAAATTACTTGGTTACACCCCAGGCTGCAATCACCACAATATATCCCAGGTTGCAATTAACACGATAGGGACCAAACTACTTATTTATACCCCAGGCTACATTCACCACAATATATTCCAAGTTACAATTAACACGATAGGTACCAAACTACTAAGTTGTGCCCCGGGCTGCAATCACAACAATATATCCAATGTTACATTTAACACGACAGGTGCGAAACTACTAATACAGTTATACCTAAAGGCTTAAATCACCAAAATATATCCCAGGTTACAATAACACTATAGGCAACAAATCACGAATTTACACCCAAGGCTGCAATCACAACAATATATCCCAGGATACAACTAAAACGATAGGTACCAAACTACTAAGTTATACCGCAGGCTGCAATCACCACAATTTATCTCAGGTTGCAATTAAAACGATAGGTACCAAACTACTAAGTTATACCCCGGGCTGCAATCACCACAATATATCCCCGGTTACAGTTAACACGATAGGTACCAAACTACTAAGTTATACCCCAGGCTGCAATCACCACAATATGTCCCAGCTTACAATTAACACGATAGGTACCAAATTACTTGGTTACACCCCAGGCTGCAATCACCACAATATATCCCAGGTTGCAATTAACACGATAGGGACCAAACTACTTATTTATACCCCAGGCTACATTCACCACAATATATTCCAAGTTACAATTAACACGATAGGTACCAAACTACTAAGTTGTGCCCCGGGCTGCAATCACAACAATATATCCAATGTTACATTTAACACGACAGGTGCGAAACTACTAATACAGTTATACCTAAAGGCTTAAATCACCAAAATATATCCCAGGTTACAATAACACTATAGGCAACAAATCACGAATTTACACCCAAGGCTGCAATCACAACAATATATCCCAGGATACAACTAACACGATAGGTACCAAACTACTAAGTTATACCGCAGGCTGCAATCACCACAATTTATCTCAGGTTGCAATTAAAACGATAGGTACCAAACTACTAAGTTATACCCCGGGCTGCAATCACCACAATATATCCCCGGTTACAGTTAACACGATAGGTACCAAACTACTAAGTTATACCCCAGGCTGCAATCACCACAATTTATCTCAGGATGCAATTAAAACGATAGGTACCAAACTACTAAGTTATACCCCATGCTGCAATCACCACAATATATCCCATGTTACAATTAACACGATAGGTACATAACTATTAAGATATAACCCAGGCTGCAATCACCACAATATATGCCAGTTTACAATTAACACAATAGGTACCAAACTACTAAGTTATACTACAGGCTACATACACCACAATATATTCCAAGTTACAATTAACACGATAGATACCAAACTACTAAGTTATACCCATGGGTGCAATCACCACAATATATCCCAGGTTTCAATAACACGATAGGTACCAAATCACGAAGTTAAACCCTAGGCTGCAATCACCCCAATATATCCCAGGTTACAGTTAACACGATAGGTACCAAACTACTATGTTATTCCCCAGGTTGCAATCACCACAATATATTCCAGGGTACAATTAACACGATAGGTACTAAAATACCAATACAGATATACCCCAGGACTGCAATCACCCCAATATGTTCCAGGTTACAATTAATACGATAGGTACAAAACCACTAATACAGTTCTACCCAAGTATGCAGTCACCTCAATATATTCCAGGTTACAATTAACATGATAGGCACCAAACTACTAATACAGTTATACCCAAGGTTGCAATCACCACAACATATCCCCAGCTTACAATTAACACGATAGGTACCAAACTACTAAGTTATACTCAAGGCTGCAACCACCACAATATATCCCAGCTTGCTATTGCCACTATAGGTACCAAACTACAAAGTTATACCCCTGGCTGCAATCACCGCAATATGTTCCAGCTTACAATAAACACGATAGGTACAAAACCACTAATACAGTTCTACCGAAGTTTGCAGTCACCACAATATATTCCAGGTTACAATTAACACGATAGGCACCAAACTACAAATACAGTTATACCCAAGGTTGCAATCACCACAACATATCCCCAGCTTACATTTAACACGATAGGTACCAAACTACTAAGTTATACCCAAGGCTGCAATCGCCACAATATATCCCAGCTTGCTATTGCCACCATAGGTACCAAACTACTAAGTTATATCCATGGCTGCAATCACCATAATATATTCCAGGTTACAATAACACGATAGGTACCAAATCACGAAGTTAAACCCCAGGCTGCAATCACCACAATATATCCCAGGTTACAGTTAACACGATAGGTACCAAACTACAAATACAGTTATAATCAAGGCTGCAATCACCACAATATATCCCAGGTTACAATAACACGATAGGTGCCCAATTACTAAGTTATACCCCAGGCTGCAAACACCACACTATATCCCAGGTTACATTTAACACGATAGGTACCGAACTACTAAGTTATACCCAGGCTGCAAACACCACTATATGTCCCAGGTTACAATTAACACGATAGGTACCAAACTACTTAGTTATACCGTAGGCTACATTCACCACAATATATTCCAAGTCACAATTCACACGATAGGTACCTAATTACTTATACAGTTATACCCAAGCCTGCAATCACCACAATATTTCCGAGGTTACAATTAACACGATAGGTGCCCAATTACTAAGTTATACCCCAGGCTGCAATCACCACACTATATCCCAGGTTACAATAAACACGATAGGTAACAAACTACTTAGTTATACCCCAGGCTACATACACCACAATATATTCCAAGTTACAAATAAAACGATAGATACCAAACTAATAAGTTATACACCAGGCTGCAATCACCACAATATATCCCAGGATACAACTAACACGATAGGTACCAAACTACTAAGTTATACCCCAGGCTGCAATCACCACAATTTATCTCAGGATGCAATTAAAACGATAGGTACCAAACTACTAAGTTATACCCCAGGCTACAATCACCACAATATACCCCAGGTTACAATTAACACGATAGGTGCCCAATTACTAAGTTATACCCCAGGCTGCAATCACCACACTATATCCCAGGATACAATTAACACCATAGGTACTAAGCTACGAAGTTATACCTAAGGTTACATTAACACAATATATCCCTGGTTACAACTTACACGATAGGTACCAAACTACTAAGTTATACCCCTGGCTGCAATCACAACAATATATCCCACGTTACAATAACACGATAGGTACCAAGCTACTAAGTTATACCCAAGGCTACAATCACCACAATATATCCTAGGTTACAATTAACACGATAGGTACCAAACTACTAAGTTACACCCCAGGCTGCAATCACCTGAATGTATCTAAGGTTACATCTAACACGATGGGTACCAAATTACTAAGTTAAGCCCCAGGCTGCAATCACAACAATATATCCCAATATTACATTTAATACGACAGGTGCGAAACTACTAAGTTATACCCCGTGCTGCGATCACCACATTATATTCCATGTTACAATAACACGATTTGTGCTAAATTACGAAGTTATACCCTGGCTGCAATCACCACTATATGTCCCAGGTTACATCTAACACGATGGGTACCAAACTACTAAGTTATGCCCCAGGCTGCAATCACAACAATATATCCAATATTACATTTAAAACGACAGGTGCGAAACTACTAAGTTATATCCCGCGCTACAATCACCACAATATATCCCGTTTTACAATAAAACTATATGTGCGAAATTACTAAGTTTACCCAGGCTACATTCACCACAATATATTCCAAGTTACAATTAACACGATAGGTACCAAACTACTTATACAGTTATACCCAAGGCTGCAAACAAAAAATATATCCCAAGTTACAATTAACATGATAGGTACCGAACTACTAATACAGTTATACCCTGGCTGCAATCACCACAATATATCCCAGGTTACAATAACACGATAGGTACCAAGCTACTAAGTTATACCTAAGGCTACAATCACCACAATATATCCTAGGTTGCAATTAACACGATAGGTAACAAAGTACTAAGTTATGCCCCAGGCTGCAATCACAACAATATATCCCAGCTTGCTATTGCCACCATAGGTACCAAACTACAAAGTTATACCCCTGGCTACAATCACCACAATATATTCCAGGTTGCAATTAACACGATAGGTACCAAACTACTAATACAGTTATACCCAAGGCTGCAATCACCACTATATATCCAAGGTTACAATAACACAATGGGTACCAAAACTACTAACTTATACCCCAGGCTGCAATCACCAAAATATATCCCAGGATACAACTAACACGCTAGGTACCAAACTACTAAGTTATACCCCAGGCTGCAATCACCGCAATATATGCCAGGTTATAACTAACACAATAGGTACCAAACTACTAAGTTATTCACCAGGCTACAATCACAACAATATATCGAATATTACATTTAACACAACAGGTGCGATACTACCAATTTATACCCCGTGCTGCAATCACCACAATATATCCCACGTTACAATAACACGATAGGTACCAAGCTACTAAGTTATACCGAAGGCTACAATCACCACAATATATCCCAGCTTACAATTAACACGATATGTACCAAACTACTTAGTTATACCCCAGGCTACATTCACCACAATACATCCCAGCTTACAATTAACACGATAGGTACCAAACTACTAAGTTACAGCCAAGGCTGCAATCACCACTATATGTCCCAGGTTACAATTAACACGATAGGTACCAAACTACTTAGTTATACCCGAGGCTGCAATCACCACAATATATCCCACGTTACAATAACACGATAGGTACCAAGCTACTAAGTTATACCGAAGGCTACAATCACCACAATATATCCTAGGTTACAATTAACACGATAGGTACCAAACTACTAAGTTATGCCCCAGTCTGCAATCACAACAATATATCCAATATTACATTTAACACAACAGGTGCGAAACTACCAAGTAATACCCCGTGCTGCAATCACCACAATATATCACAGGTTAAAATAACACGATAGGTACCAAGCTACTAAGTTATACCCAAGGCTATAATCAACACAATATATCCTAGGTTACAATAACACGATAGGTACCAAGCTACTAAGTTATACCGAAGGCTACAATCACCACAATATATCCTAGGTTACAATTAACACGATAGGTACCAAACTACTAAGTTATGCCCCAGTCTGCAATCACAACAATATATCCAATATTACATTTAACACAACAGGTGCGAAACTACCAAGTAATACCCCGTGCTGCAATCACCACAATATATCACAGGTTAAAATAACACGATAGGTACCAAGCTACTAAGTTATACCCAAGGCTATAATCAACACAATATATCCTAGGTTACAATAACACGATAGGTACCAAGCTACTAAGTTATACCGAAGGCTACAATCACCACAATATATCCCAGGTTACAATTAACACGATAGGTACCAAACTACTTAGTTATACCCCAGGCTACATTCACCACAATATATCCCAGCTTACAATAACACGATAGGTGCCCAATTACTAAGTTATACCCCAGGCTGCAAACACCACACTATATCCCAGGTTACATTTAACACGATAGGTACCGAACTACTAAGTTATACCCAGGCTGCAAACACCACTATATGTCCCAGGTTACAATTAACACGATAGGTACCAAACTACTTAGTTATACCGTAGGCTACATTCACCACAATATATTCCAAGTCACAATTCACACGATAGGTACCTAATTACTTATACAGTTATACCCAAGCCTGCAATCACCACAATATTTCCGAGGTTACAATTAACACGATAGGTGCCCAATTACTAAGTTATACCCCAGGCTGCAATCACCACACTATATCCCAGGTTACAATAAACACGATAGGTAACAAACTACTTAGTTATACCCCAGGCTACATACACCACAATATATTCCAAGTTACAAATAAAACGATAGATACCAAACTAATAAGTTATACCCCAGGCTGCAATCACCACAATATATCCCAGGATAAAACTAACACGATAGGTACCAAACTACTAAGTTATACCCCAGGCTGCAATCACCACAATTTATCTCAGGATGCAATTAAAACGATAGGTACCAAACTACTAAGTTATACCCCAGGCTACAATCACCACAATATACCCCAGGTTACAATTAACACGATAGGTGCCCAATTACTAAGTTATACCCCAGGCTGCAATCACCACACTATATCCCAGGATACAATTAACACCATAGGTACTAAGCTACGAAGTTATACCTAAGGTTACATTAACACAATATATCCCTGGTTACAACTTACACGATAGGTACCAAACTACTAAGTTATACCCCTGGCTGCAATCACAACAATATATCCCACGTTACAATAACACGATAGGTACCAAGCTACTAAGTTATACCCAAGGCTACAATCACCACAATATATCCTAGGTTACAATTAACACGATAGGTACCAAACTACTAAGTTACACCCCAGGCTGCAATCACCTGAATGTATCTAAGGTTACATCTAACACGATGGGTACCAAATTACTAAGTTAAGCCCCAGGCTGCAATCACAACAATATATCCCAATATTACATTTAATACGACAGGTGCGAAACTACTAAGTTATACCCCGTGCTGCGATCACCACATTATATTCCATGTTACAATAACACGATTTGTGCTAAATTACGAAGTTATACCCTGGCTGCAATCACCACTATATGTCCCAGGTTACATCTAACACGATGGGTACCAAACTACTAAGTTATGCCCCAGGCTGCAATCACAACAATATATCCAATATTACATTTAAAACGACAGGTGCGAAACTACTAAGTTATATCCCGCGCTACAATCACCACAATATATCCCGTTTTACAATAAAACTATATGTGCGAAATTACTAAGTTTACCCAGGCTACATTCACCACAATATATTCCAAGTTACAATTAACACGATAGGTACCAAACTACTTATACAGTTATACCCAAGGCTGCAAACAAAAAATATATCCCAAGTTACAATTAACATGATAGGTACCGAACTACTAATACAGTTATACCCTGGCTGCAATCACCACAATATATCCCACGTTACAATAACACGATAGGTACCAAGCTACTAAGTTATACCCAAGGCTACAATCACCACAATATATCCTAGGTTACAATTAACACGATAGGTACCAAACTACTAAGTTACACCCCAGGCTGCAATCACCTGAATGTATCTAAGGTTACATCTAACACGATGGGTACCAAATTACTAAGTTAAGCCCCAGGCTGCAATCACAACAATATATCCCAATATTACATTTAATACGACAGGTGCGAAACTACTTAGTTATACCCGAGGCTGCAATCACCACAATATATCCCAGGTTACAATTAACACGATAGGTACTAAACTACTAAGTTATACCTAAGGCTACAATCACCACAATATATCCTAGGTTGCAATTAACACGATAGGTACCAAACTACTAAGTTATGCCCCAGGCTGCAATCGCAACAATATATCCCAGCTTGCTATTGCCATCATAGGTAGCAAACTACAAAATTATACCCCTGGCTACAATCACCACAATATATTCCAGGTTGCAATTAACACGAAAGGTACCAAACTACTAATACAGTTATTCACCAGGCTGCAATCACAACAATATATCGAATATTAAGTTTAACACAACAGGTGCGAAACTACCAATTTATACCCCGTGCTGCAATCACCACAATATATCCCACGTTACAATAACACGATAGGTACCAAGCTACTAAGTTATACCCAAGGCTACAATCACCACAATATATCTTAGGTTACAATTAACACGATAGATACCAAACTACTAAGTTATGCCCCAGGCTGCAATCACAACAATATATCCAATATTACATTTAACACAACAGGTGCGAAACTACCAAGTTATACCCCTAGCTGCAATCACCACAATATATCCCAGGTTAAAATAACACGATAGGTACCAAGCTACTAAGTTATACCCAAGGCTACAATCAACACAATATATCCTAGGTTACAATTAACACGATAGGTACCAAACTACTAAGTTATGCCCCAGGCTGCAATCACAACAATACATCCAATACTACATTTAACACGACAGGACCGAAACTACTAACTTATACCCAGGCTGCAATCACCACTATATATCCCAGGTTACAATTAACACGATATGTACCAAACTACTTAGTTATTCCCCAGGCTACATTCACCACAATATATCCCAGCTTACAATTAACACGATAGGTACCAAACTACTAAGTTACAGCCAAGGCTGCAATCACCACTATATGTCCCAGGTTACAATTAACACGATAGGTACCAAACTACTTAGTTATACCCGAGGCTGCAATCACCACAATATATCCCAGGTTACAATTAACACGATAGGTACTAAACTACTAAGTTATACCAAAGGCTACAATCACCACAATATATCCTAGGTTGCAATTAACACGATAGGTACCAAACTACTAATACAGTTATACCCAAGGCTGCAATCACCACTATATATCCAAGGTTACAATAACACAATGGGTACCAAACTACTAAGTTATACCCCAGGCTGCAATCACCAAAATATATCCCAGGATACAACTAACACGCAAGGTACCAAACTACTAAGTTATATCCCAGGCTGCAATCACCGCAATATATGCCAGGTTATAACTAACACGATAGGTACCAAACTACTAATTTATTCACCGTGCTGCAATCACAACAATATATCGAATATTACATTTAACACAACAGGTGCGAAACTACCAATTTATACCCCGTGCTGCAATCACCACAATATATCCCACGTTACAATAACACGATAGGTACCAAGCTACTAAGTTATACCCAAGGCTACAATCACCACAATATATCCCAGGTTACAATTAACACGATAGATACCAAACTACTAAGTTATGCCCCAGGCTGCAATCACAACATTATATCCAATATTACATTTAACACAACAGGTGCGAAACTAACAAGTTATACCCCGTGCTGCAATCACCACAATATATCCCAGATTAAAATAACACGATAGGTACCAAGCTACTAAGTTATACCCAAGGCTACAATCAACACAATATATCCTAGGTTACAATTAACACGATAGGTACCAAACTACTAAGTTATGCCCCAGGCTGCAATCACAACAACTTATCCAATACTACATTTAACGCGACAGGACCGAAACTACTAACTTATACCCAGGCTGCAATCACCACTATATATCCCAGGTTACAATTAACACGATAGGTACCAAACTACTTAGTTATACCCCAGGCTACATTCACCACAATATATCTCAGCTTACAATTAACACGATAGGTACCAAACTACTAAGTTACAGCCAAGGCTGCATTCACCACTATATGTCCCAGGTTACAATTAACACGATAGGTACTAAACTACTTAGATACACCCCATGCTGCAAACACCACAATATATCCCAGGTTACAATTAACACGATAGGTACCAAACTACATAGTTATACCCCAGGCTACGTTCACCACAATATATTCCAAGTTACAATTAACACGATAGGTACCAAACTACTTATACAGCTATTCCCAAGGCTGCAATAACCACAATATGTCCCAGGTTACAATTAACACGATAGGTACCAAACTACTTAGTTATACCCCAAGCTACATTCACCACAATATATCTCAGGTTACAATTAACACGATAGGTACCAAACTACTTAGTTACACCCCAGGCTGCAATCACCACGATATATCCCAGGTTACAATTAACACGATAGGTACCAAACTACTTAGTTATAGCCCAAGCTACATTCACCACAATATATTCCAAGTTACAATTAACACGATAAGTACCAAACTACTTATACAGCTATTCCCAAGGCTGAAATAACCACAATATATCCCACGTTACAATTAACACGATAGGTACCAAACTACTTAGTTATACCCCAGGCTACATTCACCACAATAGATCCCAGTTTACAATTAACACGATAGGTACCAAACTACTTAGTTACACCCCTGGCCGCAATCACCACAATATATCCCAGGTTACAATTAACACGATAGGTACCAAACTACTTAGTTATACCACCAGGCTACATTGACCACAATATATTCAAAGTTCCAATTAACGCGATATGTACCAAACTACTTATACAGTTATACCCCAGGCTGCAATCACAACAATATATCCAATATTACATTTAACATGATAGGTACAAAACTATTTAGTTATACACCAGGCTGCAATCACCATAATATATCCCAGGTTACAATTAACACGATAGGTACGAAACTACTAAGTTACACCCCAGGCTGCAATCACCACAATATATCTCAGGTTACAATTAACACGATAGGTACCAAACTACATAGTTATACCCCAGGCTACTTTCACCACAATATATTCCAAGTTACAATTAACACGATAGGTACCAAACTACTTATACAGCTATACCAAAGGCTGCAATAACCACAATATATCCCAGGTTACAATTAACACGATAGGTACCAAACTACTTAGTTATACCCCAGGCTACATTCACCACAATATATCCCAGGTAACAATTAACACGATAGGTACCAAACTACTAAGTTATAGCCAAGGCTGCAATCACCACTACATGTCCCAGGTTACAAATAACACGATAGGTACGAAACAACTTAGTTATACCCCAGGTTACATTCACCCAAATATATTCCAAGTTACAATTAACACGATAGGTACCAAACTACTTATACAGTTATACCCAAGGCTGCAATCACCACAATATATCCAATGTTACAATAACACGATAGGTACCAAACTACTAAGTTATGCCCCAGGCTGCAATCACAACAATATATCCAATATTACATTTAACACGTTAGGTACCAAACTACTTATACAGTTATGCCCAAGAGTGCATTCACCAAAATATATCCCAGGTTAAAATAATACGATAGGTACCAAATCACGAAGTTACACCCCAGGCTGCAATCACAACAATATATTCCAGGTTACAATTAACACGATAGGTACCAAACTACTTATACAGTTATACCCAAGGCTGCAATCACCACAATATATCCAAGGTTACAAAAACACGATATGTACCAAACAACTATGTTATACCCCCGGCTGCAATCACCACAATATATCCCCGGATACAACTAACACGATAGGTACCAAACTACTAAGTTATACCCCAGGCAGCAATCACCACAATTTATCTCTGGTTGCAATTAACAAGATAGGTACCAAACTACTAAGTTATACCCCAGGCTGCAATCACCACAATATATCTCCGGTTACAGTTAACACGATAGGTACCAAACTACTAAGTTATACTCCAGGCTGTAATCACCACAATATATCCCAAGTTGCAATTAACACGATAGGTACCAAACTACTAAGTTATACCCCGGGCTGCAATCACAAAAATTTATCCAATATTACATTTAACACGACAAGTGCAAAACTTCTAATACAGTTATACCTAAGGCTTCAATCACCAAATCATATCCCAGGTTACAATAAGACGATAGGTAATAAATCACGAAGTTACACCCCAGGGTGCAATCACCACTATATATCCCAGGTTACAATTAACACGATAGGTACCAAACTACTTATACAGTTATACCCCAGGCTACATTCACCACAATATATCCCAGGTTACTATTAACACGATAGGTACCAAACTACTAAGTTATAGCCAAGGCTGCAATCACCACTATATGTCCCAGGTTACAATTAACACGATAGGTACCAAACTACTTAGTTATAACCCAGGCTGCAATCACCACAATATAGCCCAGGTTACAATTAACACGATAGGTACTAAACTACTTAGGTACACCCCAGGCTGCAATCAACACAATATATCCCAGGTTACAATTAACACGATCGGTACCAAACCACTAAGTTATGCCCCATTCTGCAATCACAACAATATATCCAATATTACATTTAACTCAACAGGGGCGAAACTACCAGGTTATACCCCGTGCTGCAATCACCACAATATATCCCAGGTTACAATAACACGATAGGTACCAAGCTACTAAGTTATATCCAAGGCTACAATCACCACATTATATCCTAGGTTACAATTAACACGATAGGTACCAAACTACTGAGTTATGCCCCAGGCTGCAATCACAACAATATATCCAATATTACATTTAACGCGACAGGTCCGAAACTACTATGTTATACCCAGGCTGCAATCACCACTATATATCCCAGGTTACAATTAACACGATCGGTACCAAACTACTTAGTTATACCCCAAGTTACATTCACCACAATATATCCCAGGTTACTATTAACACGATAAGTACAAAACTACTAAATTATAGCCAAGGCTGCAATCACCACTATATGTCCCAGGTTACAATTAACACGATAGGTACCAAACTACTTAGTTATATCCCAGGCTGCAATCACCACAATATATCCCAGGTTAAAATTAACACGATCGGTACTAAACTACTTAGCTACACCCCAGGCTGCAATCACCACAATATATCAAAGGTTACAATTAACACGATAGGTACCAGACTACTTTGTTATACCCCAGGCAACATTCACCACAATATATTCCAAGTTACAATTAACACGATAGGTACCAAACTACTAATACAGCTATACACAAGGCTGCAATAACCACAATATATCCCAGGGTACAATTAACACGATAGGTACCAAACTACTAAGTTATACCCCAGGCTGCAATCACAACAATATATCCAATATTACATTTAACACGACAGGTGCAAAACTGCTAATACAGTTATACCTAAGGCTTCAATCACCAAAATATATCCCAGGTTACAATAACACGATAGGTAACAAATCACGAAGTTACACCCCAGGCTGCAATCACAACAATATATTCCAGGTTACAATTAACACGATAGGTACCAAACTACTAAGTTATAGCCAAGGCTGCAATCACCCCTATATGTCCCAGGATACAATTAACACGATAGGTACCAAACTACTTAGTTATACCCAGGCTGCAATCACCACAATATATCCTAGGTTACAATTAACACGATAGGTACAAAACTACTTAGTTACACATCAGGCTACAATCACCACAGTATATCCCAGGTTACAATTAACACGATAGGTACCAAACTACTTAGTTATACCCCAGGCTACATTCACCACAATATATTCCAAGTTACAATTAACACGATAGGTGCCAAACTACTAATACAGCTATACCCAAGGCTGCAATAACCACAATATATCCCAGGTTACAATTAACACGATAGGTACCAAACTACTAAGTTATACCACAGGCTACATTCACCACAATATATCCCAGGTTACAATTAACACGATAGGTAACAAACTACTGAGTTATGCCCCAGGCTGCAATCACAACAATATATCCAATATTACATTTAACGCGACAGGTCCGAAACTACTATGTTATACCCAGGCTGCAATCACCACTATATATCCCAGGTTACAATTAACACGATCGGTACCAAACTACTTAGTTATACCCCAAGTTACATTCACCAAAATATATCCCAGGTTACTATTAACACGATAAGTACAAAACTACTAAATTATAGCCAAGGCTGCAATCACCACTATATGTCCCAGGTTACAATTAACACGATAGGTACCAAACTACTTAGTTATATCCCAGGCTGCAATCACCACAATATATCCCAGGTTAAAATTAACACGATCGGTACTAAACTACTTAGCTACACCCCAGGCTGCAATCACCACAATATATCCCAGGTTACAATTAACACGATAGGTACCAGACTACTTTGTTATACCCCAGGCAACATTCACCACAATATATTCCAAGTTACAATTAACACGATAGGTACCAAACTACTAATACAGCTATACACAAGGCTGCAATAACCACAATATATCCCAGGGTACAATTAACACGATAGGTACCAAACTACTAAGTTATACCCCAGGCTGCAATCACAACAATATATCCAATATTACATTTAACACGACAGGTGCAAAACTGCTAATACAGTTATACCTAAGGCTTCAATCACCAAAATATATCCCAGGTTACAATAACACGATAGGTAACAAATCACGAAGTTACACCCCAGGCTGCAATCACAACAATATATTCCAGGTTACAATTAACACGATAGGTACCAAACTACTAAGTTATAGCCAAGGTTGCAATCACCCCTATATGTCCCAGGTTACAATTAACACGATAGGTACCAAACTACTTAGTTATACCCAGGCTGCAATCACCACAATATATCCTAGGTTACAATTAACACGATAGGTACAAAACTACTTAGTTACACATCAGGCTACAATCACCATAGTATATCCCAGGTTACAATTAACACGATAGGTACCAAACTACTTAGTTATACCCCAGGCTACATTCACCACAATATATTCCAAGTTACAATTAACACGATAGGTGCCAAACTACTAATACAGCTATACCCAAGGCTGCAATAACCACAATATATCCCAGGTTACAATTAACACGATAGGTACCAAACTACTAAGTTATACCACAGGCTACATTCACCACAATATATCCCAGGTTACAATTAACACGATAGGTAACAAACTACTAAGTTATAGCCAAGGCTGCAATCACCCCTATATGTCCCAGGTTACAATTGACACGATAGGTACCAAACTACTTAGTTATACCCTGGCTGCAATCACCACAATATATCCTAGGTTAAAATTAACACGATAGGTACCAAACTACTTAGTTATACCCCAGGCTACATTCACCACAATATATCCCAGGTTACAATTAACACGATAGGTAACAAACTACTAAGTTATAGCCAAGGCTGCAATCACCCCTATATGTCCCAGGTTACAATTGACACGATAGGTACCAAACTACTTAGTTATACCCAGGCTGCAATCACCACAATATATCCTAGGTTAAAATTAACACGATAGGTACCAAACTACTTAGTTATACCCCAGGCTACATTCACCACAATATATTACAAGTTCCAATTAACACGATAGGTACCAAACTAATTATACAGTTATACCCAAGGCTGCAATCACCGCAATATATCCAATGTTACAATAACACGATAGGTACCAAACTACTAAGTTATGCCCCAGGCTGCAATCACAACAATATATCCAATATTACATTTTACACGACAGGTGCGAAACAACTAAGTTATACCCCATGCTGCAATCGCCACACTATATCCCAGGTTACAATAACACAATAGGTACCAAATCACGAAGTTACACCCCAGGCTGCAATCACAACAATATATTCCAGGTTACAATTAACACGATAGGTACCAAACTACTTATATAGTTGTACCCCGTGCTGCAATCACCACAATATATCCCAGGTTACAATAACACGATAGGTACCAAGCTACTAAGTTATACCCAAGGCTACAATCACCACAATATATCCTGGGTTACAATTAACACGATAGGTACCAAACCACTAAGTTATGCCCCATTCTGCAATCACAACAATATATCCAACATTACATTTAACTCAACAGGGGCGAAACTACCAGGTTATACCCCGTGCTACAATCACCACAATATATCCCAGGTTACAATAACACGATAGGTACCACGCTACTAAGTTATATCCAAGGCTACAATCACCACATTATATCCTAGGTTACAATTAACACGATAGGTACCAAACTACTGAGTTATGCCCCAGGCTGCAATCACAACAATATATCCAATATTACATTTAACGCGACAGGTCCGAAACTACTAAGTTATACCCAGGCTGCAATCACCACTATATATCCCAGGTTACAATAACACGATAGGTAACAAATCACGAAGTTACACCCCAGGCTGCAATCACAACAATATATTCCAGGTTACAATTAACACGATAGGTACCAAACTACTAAGTTATAGCCAAGGCTGCAATCACCCCTATATATCCCAGGTTACAATTAACACGATCGGTACCAAACTACTTAGTTATACCCCAAGTTACATTCACCACAATATATCCCAGGTTACTATTAACACGATAAGTACCAAACTACTAAGTTATACCCCAGGCTGCAATCACCACAATTTATCTCAGGTTGCAATTAACACGATAGGTACCAAACTACTAAGTTATACCCCAGGCTGAAATTACCACAATATATCCCTGGTTACAATTAACACGATAGGTACCAAACTACTAAGTTACACCCCAGGCTGCAATCACCACAATATATCCAAAGTTACATCTAACACGATGGGTACCAAACTACTAAGTTATACCCCGTGCTGTAATCACCACAATATATCCTAGGATAAAATAACACGATAGGTACCAAATCACGAATTTACACCCCAGGCTGCAATCACAACAATATATTCCAGGTTACAATTAACACGATAGGTACCAAACTACTTATATAGTTGTACCCCGTGCTGCAATCACCACAATATATCCCAGGTTACAATAACACGATAGGTACCATGCTACTAAGTTATACCCAAGGCTACAATCACCACAATATATCCTGGGTTACAATTAACACGATAGGTACCAAACCACTAAGTTATGCCCCATTCTGCAATCACAACAATATATCCAATATTACATTTAACTCAACAGGGGCGAAACTACCAGGTTATACCCCGTGCTGCAATCACCACAATATATCCCAGGTTACAATAACACGATAGGTACCACGCTACTAAGTTATACCCAGGCTGCAATCACCACTATATATCCCAGGTTACAATTAACACGATCGGTACCAAACTACTTAGTTATACCCCAAGTTACATTCACCACAATATATCCCAGGTTACTATTAACACGATAAGTACCAAACTACTAAGTTATACCCCAGGCTGCAATCACCACAATATATCCCAGGATACAACTAACACGATAGGTACCAAGCTACTAAGTTATACCCCAGGCTGCAATCACCACAATTTATCTCAGGTTGCAATTAACACGATAGGTACCAAACTACTAAGTTATACCCCAGGCTGAAATTACCACAATATATCCCTGGTTACAATTAACACGATAGGTACCAAACTACTAAGTTACACCCCAGGCTGCAATCACCACAATATATCCAAAGTTACATCTAACACGATGGGTACCAAACTACTAAGTTATACCCCGTGCTGTAATCACCACAATATATCCTAGGATAAAATAACACGATAGGTACCAAATCACGAAGTTACACCCCAGGCTGCAATCACCCCAATATATCCCAGGTCACAGTTAACACGATATGTACCAAACTACTAAGATATACCCCAGGCTGATATCACCACAATTTATCTCAGGTTGCAATTAACACGATAGGTACCAAACTACTAAGTTATTACCAAGGCTGCAATCACCACAATATATCCCAGGTTACACTAACACGATATGTACGAAACTACTAAGTTATACCCCAGGCTGCAATCACCACAATATATCTCATGTTACAATAACACGATATGTGCCAAATTACTAAGTTATACCCTGGCTCTAATCGCCACTATATGTCCCAGGTTACATCTAACACGATAGGTACCAAACTACAAAGTTATGCCCCAGGCTGCAATCACAACAATATATCAAATATAACATTTAACACGACAGGTGCGCAACTACTAAGTTATACCCCGTGTTGCAATCACCACAATATATCCCGTGTTACAATAAAACGATATGTGCCAAATTACTAAGTTATACCCAGGCTACATTCACCACAATAAATTCCAAGTTATATTTAACACGATAGGTATCAAACTACTTATACAGTTATACCTAAGGCTGCAATCACCACAATATATCCAAGGATAAAATAGCACGATAGGTACCAAATCACGAAGTTACACCCCAGGCTGCAATCACCCCAATATATCCCAGGTTACAGTTAACACGATATGTACCAAACTACTAAGTTATACCCCGGGCTGCAATCACCACAATATATCTCAGGTTACATTAACACGATAGGTACGAAACTACTAAGTTATACCCCTGGATGCAATCACCACAATGTATCCCAGGTTACAATTAACACGATGGGTACCAAACTACTAAGTTATGCCCCATGCTGCAATCACAACAATATATCCAATATTACATTTAACAGGACAGATGCGAAACTACTAAGTTATACCCCGTGCTGCAATCACCACAATATATTCCCTTTTACAATAACAAGATATGAGCCAAATTACTAACTTACACCCAGGCTGCATTCACCACTATGTCCCATGTTACAATTAATACGATAGGTACGGAACAACTTAGTTTTCCCCCATGTAACATTCACCACAATATATTCCAAGTTACAATTAACACGATAGGTACCAAACTACTTATACAGTTATACCCAAGGCTGCAATCACCACAATATATTCCGGGTTACAATTAACACGATAGGTACCAAACTACTAAGTTATACCCCAGGCTGCAATCACAACAATATATCCAATATTACATTTAACACGACAGGTGCGAAACTACTAAGTTATCCCCCATGCTGCAATCACCACACTATATCCTAGGTTGCAATTAACACGATATGTACCAAACTACTTATACAGTTATACCCAAGGCTGCAATCACCACAATTTATCCAAGGTTACAATAACACGATAGGTACCAAACTACTAAGTTATACCCCAGGCTGCCATCACCACAATATATCCCAGGATACAACTAACACGATAGGTACTAACCTACTAAGTTATACCCCAGGCTGCAATCACCACAATATATCTCAGGTTGCAATTAACACGATAGGTACCAAACTACTAAGTTATACTCCAGGCTGCAATCACCGCAATATATTCCGGGTTACAATTAACACGATAGGTACCAAACTACTAAGTTATACCCCAGGCTGCAATCACAACAATATATCCAATATTACATTCAACACGACAGGTGCGAAACTACTAAGTTATCCACCATGCTGCAATCACCACACTATATCCTAGGTTACAATTAACACGATAGGTACCAAACAACTTATACAGTTATACCCAAGGCTGCAATCACCACAATTTATCCAAGGTTACAATAACACGATAGGTACCAAACTACTAAGTTATACCCCAGGCTGCCATCACCACAATATATCCCAGGATACAACTAACACGATAGGTACCAACCTACTAAGTTATACCCCAGGCTGCAATCACCGCAATTTATCTCAGGTTGCAATTAACACGATAGGTACCAAACTACTAAGTTATACCCCAGGCTACAATCACAACAATATATCCCAGGTTACAATTAACACGATAGGTACCAAACTACTAATACAGTTATACCCAAGGTTGCAATCACTACAATATATCCCCAGATTAAAATAACGCGATAGGAACCAAACTACTAAGTTACACCCCAGGCTGCAATCACCACAATATATCCAAAGTTACATCTAACACGATGGGTACCAAACTACTAAGTTATACCCCGTGCTGCAATCACCACAATATATTCCTTTTTTACAATAACAAGATATGTGCCAAATTACTAAGTAATACCCAAGCTGAAATCACCACTATGTCCCAGGTTACAATTAACACGATAGGTACCAAACTACTTAGTTATACCCCAGGTAACATTCACCACAAGATATTCCAAGTTACAATTAACACGATAGGTACCAAACTACTTATACAGTTATACCCAAGGCTGCAATCACAACAATATATCCCAGGTTACAATTAACACGATAGATACGAAACTACTAAGTTATACTCCAGGCTGCAATCACCACAATATATCCCATGTACAACAACATGACAGGTACCAAACTACTAATACAGTTCTACCCAAGGTTGCAATCAGCACAATATATCCCAGGTTACAATTAACACGATAGGTACCAAACTACTAATACAGTTATACCCAAGGTTGCAATCACCACAATATGTTCCCGGTTACAATTAACACGATAGATACGAAACTACTAAGTTATACTCCAGGCTGCAATCACCGCAATATATTCCGGGTTACAATTAACACGATAGGTACCAAACTACTAAGTTATACCCCAGGCTGCAATCACAACAATATATCCAATATTACATTCAACACGACAGGTGCGAAACTACTAAGTTATCCACCATGCTGCAATCACCACACTATATCCTAGGTTACAATTAACACGATAGGTACCAAACAACTTATACAGTTATACCCAAGGCTGCAATCACCACAATTTATCCAAGGTTACAATAACACGATAGGTACCAAACTACTAAGTTATACCCCAGGCTGCCATCACCACAATATATCCCAGGATACAACTAACACGATAGGTACTAACCTACTAAGTTATACCCCAGGCTGCAATCACCACAATATATCTCAGGTTGCAATTAACACGATAGGTACCAAACTACTAAGTTATACCCCAGGCTACAATCACAACAATATATCCCAGGTTACAATTAACACGATAGGTACCAAACTACTAAGTTATACCCCAGGCTGCAATCACCACAATATATCCCAGGATACAACTAACACGATAGGTACCAACCTACTAAGTTATACCCCAGGCTGCAATCACCGCAATTTATCCCAGGTTGCAATTAACACGATAGGTACCAAACTACTAAGTTATACCCCAGGCTACAATCACAACAATATATCCCATTTTACAATTAACACGATAGGTACCAAACTACTAATACAGTTATACCCAAGGTTGCAATCACTACAATATTTCCCCAGATTAAAATAACGCGATAGGTACCAAACTACTAAGTTACACCCCAGGCTGCAATCACCACAATATATCCAAAGTTACATCTGACACGATGGGTACCAAACTACTAAGTTATACCCCGTGCTGCAATCACCACAATATATTCCTTTTTTATAATAACAAGATATGTGCCAAATTACTAAGTAATACCCAAGCTGAAATCACCACTATGTCCCAGGTTACAATTAACACGATAGGTACCAACTACTTAGTTATACCCCAGGTAACATTCACCACAAGATATTCCAAGTTTCAATTAACACGATAGGTACCAAACTACTTATACAGTTATATCCAAGGCTGCAATCACTACAATATATCCCAGGTTACAATTAACACGATAGATACGAAACTACTAAGTTATACTCCAGGCTGCAAACACCACAATATATCCCATGTACAACAACATGACAGGTACCAAACTACTAATACAGTTCTACCCAAGGTTGCAATCAGCACAATATATCCCAGGTTACAATTAACACGATAGGTACCAAACTACTAATACAGTTATACCCAAGGTTGCAATCACCACAATATGTTCCAGGTTACAATTAACATGATAGATACGAAACTACTAAGTTATACTTCAGGCTGCAATCACCACAATATATCCCAGGTACAACATGACAGGTACCAAACTACTAATACAGTTCTACCCAAGGTTGCAATCAGCACAATATATCCCATGTTACATCTAACACGATAGGTACCAAACGACTAATTTATGCCCCAGTCTGCAATTACAACAATATATTCAATATTACATTTAACACGACAGGTGCGAAACTACTTAGTTATACCCCGCGATGCAATCACCACAATATATCCAATGTTACATTAACACGATATGTGCCAAATTACAAAGTTATACCCAGGCTGCAATCACCACTATATATCACAGGTTACAATTAACACGATAGGTACCAAACTACTAATACAGTTCTATCCAAGGTTGCAATCACCACAATATATTCCAGGGTACAATTAACACGATAGGAACAGAACTACTAATACAGTTATACCCAGGGCTGCAATCACCACAATATGTTCCAGGTTACATTTAACACGATAGGTACCAAACTACTAAAATATAACCCAGGCTGCAATCACCACAAAATATCCCAGATTACAATTAACTCGATAGGTACCAAACTACTTATACAGTTATACCCGAGGCTGCAATCACCACACTATATCCCAGGTTACAACTAACACGATAGGTACCTAGCTACTAAGTTATACCTAAGGTTACATCACCACAATATATCCCAGGTTACAACTTACACGATAGGTACCAAACTACTAAGTTATACCCCTGGCTGCAATCACCACAATATATCCCTGGTTACAATTAACACGATAGGTACCAAATTACAAAGTTATACCCAGGCTGCAAACACCACTATATGTCCCAGGTTACAACTAACACGATAGGTACCAAGCTACTAAGTAATACCTAAGGTTACATCACCACAATATATCCCAGGTTACAACTTACACGATAGTTACCAAACTACTAAGTTATACCCCAGGCTACAATCACAACAATATATCCCATGTTACAATTAACACGATATGTACCAAACTACCAAGTTACACCCCAGGCTGCAATGACCACAATATATCCAAGGTTACATCTAACACGATGGATACCAAATTACTAAGTTATACTCCAGGCTGCAATCACAGCAATATATCCAAAATTACATTAAACACGACAGGTGCGAAACTACTAAGTTATACCCCGTGCTGCAATCACCACAATATATTCCATGTTACAATAACACGATTTATGCCAAATTACTAAGTTATATCCAGGCTACAATCACCACAATATATCCCAGGTTACAATAACACGATAGGTACCATGCTACTAAGTTATACCCAAGGCTACAATCACCACAATATATCCTAGGTTACAATTAACACGATAGGTACCAAACTACTAAGTTATGCTCCAGGCTGCAATCACAATAATATATCCAATATTACATTTAACACGACAGGTGCGAAACTACTAAGTTATACCCCATGCTGCAATACCCACTCTATATCCCAGGTTACAATTAACACGATAGGAACCAAACTACTTATACAGTTATACCCAAGGCTGCAATCACCAAAATATATCCCAGGTTACAATAACACGATAGGTGCCAAATCACGAAGTTACACCCCAGGCTGCAATCACAACAATATATTCCAGGTTACAACTAACACGATAGGTTCCAAGCTACTAAGTTATACCTCAGGTTACATCACCACAATATATCCAGGTTACAACTTACACGATAGGTACCAAACTACTAAGTTAGACCCCTGGCTGCAATCACCACAATATATCACTGGTTACAATTAACACGATAGTTACCTAACTACTAAGTTATACCCAGGCTGCAAACACCACTATATGTACCAGGTACAATTAACACGATAGGTTCCAAACTACTTAGTAATACCGTAGGCTACATTCACCACAATATATTCCAAGTTACAATTAACACGATAGGTACAATGCTACTAAGTTATACCCAAGGCTACAATCACCACAATATATCCTAGGTTACAATTAACACGATAGGTACCAAACTACTAAGTTATGCTCCAGGCTGCAATCACAACAATATATCCAATATTACATTTAACACGACAGGTGCGAAACTACTAAGTTATACCCCATGCTGCAATACCCACACTATATCCCAAGTTACAATTAACACGATAGGAACCAAACTACTTATACAGTTATACCCAAGGCTGCAATCACCAAAATATATCCCAGGTTACAATAACAGGATAGGTACCAAATCACGAAGTTACACCCCAGGCTGCAATCACAACAATATATTCCAGGTTACAATTAACACGATAGGTACCAAACTACTTATACAGTTATACCCAAGGCTGCATTCACCACAATATATCCAAGTTTACAATAACACGATAGGTACCAAACTACTAAGTTATACCCAAGGCTGCAATCACCACAATATATCCCAGGATACAATTAACACGATAGGTGCCCAATTACTAAGTTATACCCCAGGCTTCAATCAGCACACTATATCCCAGGTTACAATAAACTCGATAGGTACCAAACTACTTAGTTATATACCCCAGGCTACATATATCACAATATATTCCAAGTTACAACCAACACGATAGGTACCAAACTACTAAGTTATACCCCGGGCTGCAATCAACACAATTTATCTCAGGTTGCAATTAACACGATAGGTACCAAATTACTAAGTTATACCCCAGGCTGCAATCACCACAATATGTCCCAGGATACAACTAACACGATAGGTACCAAATTACTAAGTTATACCCCGGACTGCAATCAACACAATTTATCTCAGGTTGCAATTAACACGATAGGTACCAAATTACTAAGTTATACCCCAGGCTGCAATCACCACAATATAACCCAGGATACAATTAACACGATAGGTACTGAACTACTAATACAGTTATACCCAGGGCTTCAATCACCACAATATGTTCCAGGTTCAACAACATGATAGGTACCAAAGTACTAATACAGTTATACCCAAGGTTGCAATCACCACAATATATCCCCAGGTTACAATTAACACGATAGGAACCAAACTACTTATAGAGTTATACCCAAGGCTTCAATCACCAAAATATATCCCAGGTTCAACAACATGATAGGTACCAAACTACTAATACAGTTCTACAAAAGGTTGCAATCGTCACAATATATCCCAGGTTAAAATAACACGATAGGTACAAAAAGTACTAATACAGTTATTCCCAAGGTTGCAATCACAACAATATATCCCCAGGTTACAATTAACACGATAGGAACCAAACTACTTATACAGTTATACCCAAGGCTGCAATCACCAAAATATATCCCAGATTACAATAACACGATAGGTGCCAAATCACGAAGTTACATGCAATCACCACAATATGTCCCAGGATACAACTAACACGATAGGTACCAAACTACTAAGTTATACCCCGGACTGCAATCAACACAATTTATCTCAGGTTGCAATTAACACGATAGGTACCAAATTACTAAGTTATTCCCCAGGCTGCAATCACCACAATATAACCCAGAATACAATTAACACGATAGGTACTGAACTACTAATACAGTTATACCCAGGGCTTCAATCACCACAATATGTTCTAGGTTACAATTCACACGATAGATACGAAACTAATAAGTTATACTCCAGACTGCAATCACCACAATATATCCCAGGTTCAACAACATGATAGGTACCAAACTACTAATACAGTTCTACAAAAGGTTACAATTAACACGATAGGTACCATGCTACTAAGTTATACCCAAGGCTACAATCACCACAATATATCCTAGGTTACAATTAACACGATATGTACCAAACTACTAAGTTATGCTCCAGGTTGCAATCACAACAATATATCCAATATTACATTTAACACGACAAGTGCGAAACTACTAAGTTATACACCATGCTGCAATAACCACACTATATCCCAGGTTACAATTAACACGATCGGTACCAAATTACTTATACAGTTACACCCAAGGCTGCAATCACCAAAATATATCCCAGGTTACAATAACACGATAGCTACCAAATCACGAAGTTACACCCCAGGCTGCAATCACAACAATATATTCCAGGTTACAATTAACACGATAGGTACCAAACTACTTATACAGTTATACCCAAGGCTGCAATCACCACAATATATCCAAGTTAACAATAACACGATAGGTACCAAACTACTAAGTTATACCCCAGGCTGCAATCACTACAATATATCCCAGGTTACAACTAACACGATAGGTACCAAACTATTAAGTTATACTCCCAGGCTGCAATCACCACAATATATCCCAGGATACAACTGACACGATAGGTGCCTACGTATTAAGTTATACCCCAGGCTGCAATCACCACAATTTATCTCAGGTTGCAATTAACACGATGGGTACCAAACTACTAAGTTATACCCCAGGCTACAATCACACCAATTATCCCAGGTTACAATTAACACGATAGGTACCAAACTACTAAATTATAGCCCAGGCTGCAATCACCACAATATATCCCAGGTTACATCTAACACGATAGGTCCCAAACTACTAAGTTATGCCCCAGTCTACAATTACAACAATATATTCAATATTACATTTAACACGACAGGTGCGAAACTACTAAATTATACCCCGCGCTGCAATCACAACAATATATTCCAGGTTACTATTAAAACGATAGGTACCAAACTACTTAGTTATACCCCAGGCTACATTCACCACAATATATTGCAAGTTACAATTAACACGAGAAATACCAAACTACTTATACAGTTATACCCAAGGCTGCAATTACCACAATATATCCCAGGTTACAATAACACGATAGGTACCAAATCACGAAGTTACACCCCAGGCTGCAATCACAACAATATATTCCAGGTTACAATTAACACGATAGGTACCAAACTACTTATGCAGTTATACCCAAGGCTGCAATCACCACAATATATCCCATGTTACAATAACATGATATGTGCCAAATTACTAAGTTATACCCATGCTGCAATCACCATTATATGTCCCAGGTTACAATTAACACGATATGTACCAAACTACTTATGCAATCACTACAATATATCCCAGGTTACAATAACACGATAGGTACCAAGCTACTAAGTTATACCTCAGGCTGAAATCACCACAATATATATATATTTATATAGTGCTATTATCTAGTTCTGAGTTATCTAGTGGTTTTATTTAGTGATATTATCTAGTTCTGAGTTATCTCGTGCTATTATCTAGTGCTGAGTTATCTAGTGCTATTATCTAGTTCTGATTTATCTAGTGCTATTATCTAGTGCTAGGTTATCTAGTCCTATTATCTAGTGCTGAGTTATCTAGTGCTATTATCTAGTTCTGAGTTATCTGGTACTATTATCTAGTGCTGAGTTGTCTAGTGCTATTATCTAGTGCTAGGTTATCTAGTGCTATTATCTAGTTCTGAGTTATCTAGTATTATTATCTAGTGCTGAGTTATCTAGAGCTATTATATAGTGCTGATTTGTTTAGTACTATTATCTAGTTCCATTATCTAGTGCTATTATCTAGTGCTAAGTTATCTAGTGCTATTATCTAGTTCTGAGTTATCTCGTGCTATGATCTAGTGCTGAGTTATCTAGTACTATTATCTAGTGCTGATTTGTCGAGTGCTATTATCTAGTGCCGAGTTATCTAGTGCTATTATCTAGTGCTGAGTTATCTATATCTATTATCTAGTGATGAGTTATTTGGTGCTATTATCTAGTGCTGAGTTATCTAGTGCTATTATCTAGTTGTGAGTTATCTCGTGCTATTATCTAGTGATGAATTATCTAGTGCTATTATCTAGTGCTGAGTTATCTAGTACTATTATCTAGTGCTGGGGTATCTATATCTATTATCTTTTGCTGAGTTATTTGGTGCTATTATCTAGTGCTGATTAATCTAGTGCTATTATCTAGTGCTTGGTTATCTAGTGCTATTAATTAGTGCTAAGTTATCTAGTGCTATTATCTAGTTCTGAATTATCTAGTGCTATTGTCTAGTGATGAGTTATCTAGTGCTATTATCTAGTGCCGAGTTATTTAGTGCTATTATCCAGTTCTGAGTTATCTAGTACTATCATCCAGTGCTGAGTTGTCCAGTGCTATTATATAGTTCTGAGTTATCTAGTACTATTATCTAGTGCTGAGTTATCTAGTGATATTATCTAGTTCTGAGTTATCTAGTACTATTATCTAGTGCTGAGTTATCTAGTGCTATTATCTAGTTCTGAGTTATCTGGTATTATTATCTAGTGCTCAGTTGTCTAGTGGTATTACCTAGTGCTGAGTTATCTAGTGTTATTATCTAGTGCTGCGTTATCTAGTGGTATTATCTAGTGCTGAGTTATCTAGTGCTATTATCCAGTTCTGAGCTAGCTAGTACTATCACCTAGTACTTAGTTGTCCAGTGCTATTATTTAGTGCTAGTTCTGAGTTATCTAGTGGTATTATTTAGTGATATTATCTAGTTCTGAGTTATCTCGTGCTATTATCTAGTGCTGAGTTATCTAGTGCTATTGTCTAGTGATGAGTTATCTGGTGCTATTATCTAGTGCTGATTTATCTAGTGCTATTATCTAGTGCTAGGTTATCTAGTGCTATTATCTAGTTCTGAGTTATCTAGTACTATCATCCAGTGCTGAGTTGTCCAGTGCTATTATATAGTTCTGAGTTATCTAGTACTATTATCTAGTGCTGAGTTATCTAGTGATATTATTTAGTTCTGAGTTATCTAGTACTATTATCTAGTGCTGAGTTATCTAGTGCTATTATCTAGTTCTGAGTTATCTGGTACTATTATCTAGTGCTGAGTTTTCTAGTGGTATTACCTAGTGCTGAGTTATCTAGTGCTATTATCCAGTTCTGAGCTATCTAGTACTATCACCTAGTACTGAGTTGTCCAGTGCTTTTATTTAGTGCTAGTTCTGAGTTATCTAGTGGTATTATTTAGTGATATTATCTAGTTCTGAGTTATCTCGTGCTATTATCTAGTGCTGAGTTATCTAGTGCTATTGTCTAGTGATGAGTTATCTAGTGCTGTTATCTAGTGCTGATTTATCTATTGCTATTATCTAGTGCTAGGTTTTCTAGTGCTATTATCTAGTTCTGAGTTATCTAGTACTATCATCCAGTGCTGAGTTGTCCAGTGCTATTATATAGTTCTGAGTTATCTAGTACTATTATCTAGTGCTGAGTTATCTAGTGATATTATCTAGTTCTGAGTTATCTAGTACTATTATCTAGTGCTGAGTTATCTAGTGCTATTATCTAGTTCTGAGTTATCTGGTACTATTATCTAGTGCTGAGTTGTCTAGTGGTATTACCTAGTGCTGAGTTATCTAGTGTTATTATCTAGTGCTGAGTTATCTAGTGGTATTATCTAGTGCTGAGTTATCTAGTGCTATTATCCGTTCTGAGCTTTCTAGTACTATCACCTAGTACTTAGTTGTCCAGTGCTATTATTTAGTGCTAGTTCTGAGTTATCTAGTGGTATTATTTAGTGATATTATCTAGTTCTGAGTTATCTCGTGCTATTATCTAGTGCTGAGTTATCTAGTGCTATTGTCTAGTGATGAGTTATCTAGTGCTGTTATCTAGTGCTGATTTATCTAGTGCTATTATCTAGTGCTAGGTTATCTAGTGCTATTATCTAGTTCTGAGTTATCTGGTACTATTATCTAGTGCTGAGTTGTCTAGTGGTATTACCTAGTGCTGAGTTATCTAGTGTTATTATCTGGTGCTGAGTTATCTAGTGGTATTATCTAGTGCTGAGTTATCTAGTGCTATTATCCAGTTCTGAGCTATCTAGTACTATCACCTAGTACTTAGTTGTCCAGTGCTATTATTTAGTGCTAGTTCTGAGTTATCTAGTGGTATTATTTAGTGATATTATCTAGTTCTGAGTTATCTCGTGCTATTATCTAGTGCTGAGTTATCTAGTGCTATTGTCTAGTGATGAGTTATCTAGTGCTGTTATCTAGTGCTGATTTATCTAGTGCTATTATCTAGTGCTAGGTTATCTAGTGCTATTATCTAGTTCTGAGTTATCTAGTACTATCATCCAGTGCTGAGTTGTCCAGTGCTATTATATAGTTCTGAGTTATCTAGTACTATTATCTAGTGCTGAGTTATCTAGTGATATTATTTAGTTCTGAGTTATCTAGTACTATTATCTAGTGCTGAGTTATCTAGTGCTATTATCTAGTTCTGAGTTATCTGGTACTATTATCTAGTGCTGAGTTGTCTAGTGGTATTACCTAGTGCTGAGTTATCTAGTGCTATTATCCAGTTCTGAGCTATCTAGTACTATCACCTAGTACTGAGTTGACCAGTGCTTTTATTTAGTGCTAGTTCTGAGTTATCTAGTGGTATTATTTAGTGATATTATCTAGTTCTGAGTTATCTCGTGCTATTATCTAGTGCTGAGTTATCTAGTGCTATTGTCTAGTGATGAGTTATCTAGTGCTGTTATCTAGTGCTGAGTTATTTAGTGCTATTATCTAGTTCTGAGTTATCTGGTACTATTATCTAGTGCTGGGTTATCTAGTGCTATTATCTAGTGCTGAGTTATCTAGTGCTATTATCTAGTTCTGAATTATCTAGTACTATTATCTAGTTCTTATTTATCTAGTGGTATTATCTAGTACTATCATCTGGTGCTGAGTTGTCCAGTGCTATTATCTAGTGCTGAGTTATCTAGTGCTATTATCTAGTTCTCAGTTAACCAGTAACATTATCTAGTGCTGAGTTATCTAGTGCTATTATCTAGTTCTCAGTTAACTAGTAATATTATCTAGTGCTAAGTTATCTAGTGCTATTATCTTGTGCTATTATCTAGTTCTGAGTTATCTCGTGCTATTATCTAGTGCTGAGTTATACAGTCCTATTATCTAGTTCTGAGTTATCTAGTGGTATTATTTAGTGATATTATCTAGTTCTGAGTTATCTCGTGCTATTATCTAGTTCTGAGTTATCTAGTGTTATTATCTAGTGCTGAATTATCTAGTGCTATTATATAGTGCTGAGTTGTTTAGTACTATTATCTAGTGCCATTATCTAGTGCTATTATCTAGTGCTAAGTTATCTAGTGCTGTTATCTAGTTCTGAGTTATCTCGTGCTATGATCTAGTGCTGAGTTATCTAGTACTATTATCTAGTGCTGAGTTGTCTAGTGCTATTATCTAGTGCCGAGTTATCTAGTGCTATTATCCAGTGCTGAGTTATCTATATCTATGTTCTAGTGCTGAGTTATTTGGTGCTATTATCTAGTGCTGAGTTATCTAGTGTTATTATCTAGTTCTGAGTTATCTCGTGCTATTATCTAGTGATGAATTATCTAGTGCTATTATCTAGTGCTGAATTATCTAGTACTATTATCTAGTGCTGGGTTATCTAGTGCTATTATCTAGTGCTAAGTTATCTAGTGATATTGTCTAGTTCTGAGTTATCTACTACTATTATCTAGTACTGAGTTTCCTAGTGCTATTATCTAGTTCTGAATTATCTAGTGCTATTGTCTAGTGATGATTTATCTAGTGCTATTATCTAGTGCTGATTTATTTAGTGCTATTATCCAGTTCTGAGTTATCTAGTACTATCATCTAGTGCTGAGTTGTCCAGTGCTATTATATAGTTCTGAGTTATCTAGTACTATTATCTAGTGCTGAGTTATCTAGTGATATTATCTAGTTCTGAGTTATCTAGTACTATTATCTAGTGCTGAGTTGTCTAGTGGTATTACCTAGTGCTGGGTTATCTAGTGTTATTATCTAGTGCTGAGTTATCTAGTGGTATTATTTAGTGCTGAGTTATTTAGTGGTATTATCTAGTGCTGAGTTATCTAGTGCTATTATTTAGTGCTGAGTTATCTAGTGCTATTATCTAGTTCTGAGTTATCTAGTAGTATTATCTAGTACTATCATCTGGTGCTGAGTTGTCCAGTGCTGTTATCTAGTGCTGAGTTATCTAGTGCTATTATCTAGTTCTGAGTTATCTAGTGGTATTATCTAGTACTATCATCTAGTGCTGAGTTGTCCAGTGCTATTATCTAGTGCTATTATCTAGTTATCAGTTGACTAGTAATATTATCTAGTGCTGAGTTATCTAGTGCTATTATCTAGTGCTATTATCTAGTTCTGAGTTATCTCGTGCTATTATTTAGTGCTGAGTTATCTAGTGGTATTATCTAGTTCTGAGTTATCTAGTACTATTATCTAGCGCTGAGTTGTCTAGTGGTATTACCTAGTGTTGAGTTATCTAATGCTATTATCTAGTGCTGAGTTATCTAGTGGTATTATCTAGTGCTGAGTTATTTAGTGGTATTATCTAGTGCTGAGTTGCCTAGTGCTATTATCTAGTGCTGAGTTTTCTAGCGGTATTATCTAATACTGCGTTATTTAGTGGTATTATCGATTGGAACCGAGCTGTATCAAAGGTACCCAGTGAATTGATGGGATGTAGAGACTGTATCTCAACTGCAAAAGGTAAACTAATCTTGCTTCACCATGGTCTGGTCCTGTGTGCGTTGTATGGTTATTATTCACTGAACATTGGCTACGTGTTATTGTGACTGAACTTCCACTATCTGAGTATGATAGGGTCATAGGGGACGCATTATCGGATGCAGGTTGTAGTGTAACAGGTCACGTGATGAGGGAGAAGTAGAGAATAAGTGAAAAGCTCACAGATATAGACAATTTGAATAGAATTATATATGTAACTCCGCCGTCTGATGGCAAACAACTACCAGGGTAGTTTAAAGACGAGTGTATCATTGCGGCCAACTGAACGATGCATAGCCAGGTCACCTGGGTCCACAAGTATGCTTCAACTGTCTTGAACCTTGTCATATGGAAAGCGAAAGCAAAAACGAAATGAAATGTAGAAAGCTAGATGTGGCTTAGGTGGCTACGAAACAGTCGTTAGTGACATCGAGCAGCGTTCTAAATAACCATCAATTGACATGGTCAAAGTGAATATACAGATGAAAGCACAGGATACGTCTATTCTTCCTAGAGAGTCATTATAAAATAATTAGAATGCCCTCATGTCAACCGACAAAGCGCAAATTATTGACCTGGGCGTCACCATACCTAGTCAGTTAGTTACGAAATTCAGTGGTGGCAGTGGTAGTCCTATAGTTAAATCCTTCAGTTGTGAAACATCACATAAGATATGTAACCCCGCTATGTCACCGCTATTAGCAACAAGGAAGTCACGTGATTTTAAACAGGTACAAAAAGCCTTGTACATAGATACAATATAATGGCTATTACACAATACACAGTTAAAATGTAATGTCTAGCACAATATACATTTACGATATAACGGCAAAAAAGTCATTTCGTCACTGATTCATGACATTTATGGATGCATACCACGTACAAATTATTTAACAACGTCTCCTTATCATCTATTTGCGATCCGCTCCTCTAGGATTGTCCTTAAAATCACTTGTGAGTGTGTGTTCCAGTATTTTTACGTATTAATTCTTGATTTTGTGATTTTTTGGCTTGGCTGATTTCGCTCAAACTTGACAAGCAGGTCACGCCTTCACTCTAGTTAGGTAAAATTTTTAAAAAATTCTGGCCAACAGTTGCCATAACAACAGCAAAAAACTGATAAACTGATTTTTGGATAGCTGCACACCAAATGTATCTCCTCCTACAAATTTAGGATTAAACACGTCGGAAATAGCTTATTCTATTCAGCTTGAGTGTGGGCACAAAGTTACTATTTGAATTTGATTTTTTCATTACCTAGAAATTTTACCACAAAGTTAACTTTTCACCAGTAACGGCTTTTTAACTCTTCTGTGATTTTTTGGGCTGGATCGATTTGAATCAAACTTGGCAGGCAAGTCACACCTTCACTCTAGTTAGGTGGTAAAACTGGGAACAAATTGCAGGCCCACCGTTGTCATGGCAATAGCCAAAAAACTGTGTGTGTTTTTAATACCTTCGCGCCAAATGTATCTAACCTTATACAATTCTAGTATTAAAAAGCACAGACATAGCTCATTCTACTCAGCTTGAGTGTGGGCAAAAACTTACATTTTGTTTTTTGATAACTTTTTTCATTACCGATAAATTTAACCTCAAAGTTGGGTTAACTTTTCATCAGTAACGGCTTTTTAACTCCTGATTTTGTTCATATTGACAGGCAGGTCACACCGTCACCTATTGGAAACAAAATCCTGGCCCACCGCTGCCATGCCAACAACCAAAACAATGATTTTTGAGTTCGTCCACCCAAATGTACTACCTCCTATACCAGTCTTGTAATAGCAGTGTTCAAATGATCATGCTTTTTTTTTTTTTTTTGGCTAACAGTTGCGCACTGACAGAGATCATCGGTGCCGGCATTGTTATTGTATCAACGTAATTCCAACACAGCTTTGAACTTTGAATGGACTTAAATTCTGCGTTCAATCAAAGAATCTAGAAAATACTATCGCAAAACGCTCAGAAATAATAATTATAACAGCAGAATACGTGCTAGTAATAAAGTGAAGTGACTTGTGAAGGCTGAATGCTCTTTGAGAACTTAGTATACGGGCCCGGTTTTGGTGATAGACCGACGTTAGCTTCACTTCCATGTACTACCATGGCAAAAGCTGAAAACAAGTTGTTTGCTTTTCGAGCGCAGCGGATCGCCAACCAGCCTACCGGCGTGTATAATATTTCTGTCGGTTTTGTTGATTGTGTTATCTGGTGATGTAAAAACAAACCCTGACCCAGATAGCCTATCATGACTACTCATAAATGCCAGGAGTCTGAAAACAATTACAAATAGAAAAAATAATGCTCATAGTCATAGAGCCTCGATTAATACAGTAATCGATACCTTGTTAACTAGAGAATTTACGAATGGTTAAATATTGGGTGAGGGTGGGCAAAAGGGGGTAGCTGGTACAGGTTACAGAAAATAAAAAGGCATTTTACGTTTCTACAAAAAATTCCATAAAGTTCCATTTACAGTAAAAAATGTTTTTACACTTTACAGATGAAACAAATTCCTAATTACATTTTACAGTTGTTTAATATATTTGATAATTTGTGTTTAAAAATCAAGAATCAAACAATATCACACATTGAACAATTCTCCGGTGCTGTGACAAATCTGCTGTGTTTGTGTGACGCACAAGAGCGAATCAGGCCAGGAATGAATGTAGTGTCAGGGGGAAATCCGTCGTCTGTCTCTATATCGTCTGCTTGAAGTACCGGACCGGGAAAGTCACTTAAGCTTTACAGTCAAATAGACGCACACAACGAAATACGTTTCAATAGCCAGTCTTTAGCCACATCGAGAACGCCTTGAGGCAAACTGCCTCGTGGGTTCTCTGCCCGGACTGGCCAAGACTCTATCGCCTCGCCGTCTCTCTCTCCGTGACCAAGGACATAGACTGTTTATTACGTATCAAAACTTAACCAATTACAGAGAAGTTTAAAGACATAGGACATAATCTTCACACCTTCAACTTGCACATATCCAATCAAACTGACTGCAAATACCAACTGTCAGAAATAGCGGTCCGGATGGCGACGATTATGTCGTAATTAGTTCCAAATCAAGTCAAGTTCCGTCCATTACCTCACATGAGCCTAAATGATGACAGATATAACACAGCCATTCACTAGTAATCAGCTAAATAAGTCGGACAACAGATACGTGAAAACTAATTCATGACAGTAGTACGGTAACGTGCGATATTATTTCTGGTGTGATACACTTCCCAGTGTCAATGAACAATGCTTGCCGAGGACACTTGTACTTGCACAACTTTAGATAATATTGCGTACTTGTCATTATAAAAGTCAGAATATATATTATTATTAATTTTGAACGTAGATGGTGCATTACTTTAGCAAAAAAACAAACAAATTAAATATGCATATGGTCATGACATGTATAATCTCACCGATACATAAGATAAGGGAAGGGTCTTTTTACAAGTTATTAGAATAGGTATTATAGTGTCAAATGCAAATCTACAATACAAGGCGAAAAATTATCATCATTGGCTGTTGTAAGAATAGCTCTTAAGAAACTGAAAATATACAATTATATATTTTCATTATTTTATTGACAAAATAATCATTAATTATAACAAATTTTGTATTTGCAAGTTGAATACTAATATTTTTTGCTCCGCTGCCATTGAAGATGGCACAGCAACAGAGCTGATCCTATTACTGATTAACTGTCGTTCGTCCTTCAATAATTGCATTTGCATCTTTTTCTTGAAAACCAGTAGCCTGAATGTTTTGATGTTTAGTATACTACTACTTTGGGTGGGTCTCACTCAGATTTTAAGTCAGTTTTATATTTTGTGAATATTTTGGATCATCTCTTCTTGAAAACTACCAGCTCAATTCATTTGGGTTGTCTAAAAAAACGGAACCGGAACGTGAAATTAAAAATATTTGGGCGTGCCTTTCTGATCAGGTTTCGAAAAGCATTTTGTATTCCTTACCCAATAGAGCTCCAAAAGAGCGTAACACATTTGGTTATAATGTTGTTGCTATATGCCAAATAAAAATCCTGATTCACAACATGCATGCAGATTTACTTTGCCAGTGTTTTGAATACAGTAGGGCGTTTTTATCGCTACGACCACTATATTAAATTAATACACAGTTGGGTCGTTAACAATGAATACGAAAATTACAACATAATATATCGTATATGTTTTAAAGACCGGGAAGTTTGTAACTTTGTTAGCAATATATTTGTGCTTTAGGTTAAGTTAAAGTACTTTATTTGTAATAATTATTATATGGAGTGTTCCACTGATTTGTAGCAATTAAGCTAATATACCAATGTGACGAAATCCGATCAATTTAACATATGTCAAATAGTATGTCCGTTAATTAACATCCATGGAAATAAAAATCAACTTAGATTTCTACTTTTGATCAGTGCGAGGAGAGCTAATTCAAAAATGACTTTTTACCGACAGCTCTTGTATTTAACATGCCACTTTCTCACAGTCAGCTGGCGCACACGTGATAATAATATAAATGCGATAGAACACTTTTCTGGGGTATTTGAAACCAAAAATTGTCATTCCAGCTCAGCAGCCAATTAGCGACGATCTTACAGTTAGATGACAATTTCGGTTTCAAATACCCCGGGAAAGTATTCTATGTTCTTCGTGTAATTAGGTGTTTGTATTTAATGTATTTAAGGGAATTTCTCCGCACAAAAACGACGAATTCGGCCGAAATTTGTTATCGGTTGGCTTAATATTACCCCCCCCCCAATGGGTCGTATTTCTGTGAAAGATTGGTATTTTTGTCCTGATTTGTAGGAATCTGAAAAACGCGTTTCCCAACTTCAAGGTGGCGGTCCATATATATCAGCTGACTGTGTCCTTTCTATATAGAGCTGCAAAACGAATGGTCTGACACAACACGAATATTTTTCCCTACTATGAAGTTATATGCAACAATACAAGGTAGACTAAATTCTATGATCTGGGTTTCATTTATATTGCGAACATTTTCGACACTGGGGGGGGGGAGTAAACAGTGGGAATACTTTTTAGTAATAGGTTTTAATACACTTAAATTGGCAGACTCCACCTAGGGATTGGAAAAAACGTGGAAAGGCATATACAAGTCGAGAAAACACCTTTTCTATTGACGCACAAAACCACATTTGTCGCAAACATACAAAAGCAAATTTGAAACCTCGTCTGAAGTTATAATTATGTCATCCCGAAGAGTCAGCAATTATATAACTTGTTATGAAATGAATATGTAGATTGTAACTTGAATTATTATATATGAAATTAATACGTAACTCGTAACGATTACACTATGAAATAAATACGTATCTAGTTAGGATTACACCATTATAATGCATCCGAACGTTGTAATGATTGCACTATCATGTTAGTAATGAATACGTATATTTCATTATGAAATTAATACGTACCTTGTAAGGATTACACTATTATGAAATAAATAGTATTTTGAAACGATTGCACTATGAAATAAAAACGTACTATGACAGAATAATTATTACATACGGAATGGGTATGCACATTGTAACGATTGCATTATTATGAAATGAATGCTATTTTTACTTACTTCACTTACTTTACTTACTTGAATATATATTTAGTATTGATTACATTATTAAATAAATAATCACTTCACATATGAATGAAGGGGGTTCAATTTATTTTAGTTTTATTTTAGTCCTATTTTTATCTTATTTCTGTTCTTACTTGTATAGTCAGTCAACTAGCTTTTATTATATTTATTTGAGTCCATTACTGTATTGCATTGTTTTGTATTAGATTCGTCTTTTGTTTACTATACACTTTATTACACTTATTTAAGCTAGTTTTATCTATCTTATTTGTATTTATTATAGTCTTTTAGCTATTTTATTATCTTTATTTTAGCTTATTACTGTAATGCATTGTTTTACTTTTTGTATTTGTCTTTTATTTACCACACTGAACCCAAGGATGATTCGGTAGTGTAATAAAGTTACTATTATTATTATTATGAAAACAAATACTGTGAAATCCACAAACGTAGATCGTAACAATAACGATTCGACATACGGGTTGTTTAATATAAGTGATATTGCATAAATGGACTTAGTTTGTATATTATTGATATTATTTATTTTATTATAATCGCAATTTGTAGTTGTATGTACACTCATTCTAATAATGTGGATGAAATAATAGGCATAAAGTGCATGTTTACGATGTTTACGCTTGAGGGCGCACTTCACGTCTTGGGTCGATGTGTTACACCTGTGACGTCCCTGTTGCTTCCAGATATTTTTAATTTCACGTTCCGGTTCTCGTTCCGGTTCCGCGTTTTTTGGATAACCAACTATTCTCAATTCTTAGCAATTATCTTTTCATGTTTAAAATAATACGTGGTCGTTCGTGAGGTGTTCGTGAGGTGTTCGTGGAATCATCAATAAGGAACTAGAAAAAACAACTTTTCACATTTATTCTAGTAAAACAATAGAATAGTTGAATTACAAAAAAAAATGCGACACGTATTATGTACAACGCCAGGCAAAATAATGTCATTCATTTATAATCATTATGTTATTATAAGAAACTAGTAGCTTCGCGGTAAGTGGGTTTCGTATTGGGTGGGTCTCGCGGGGAGTAGAGCTTTGTCACAGTAACTGGTCTTTTCATCGTTGTTTAGAATTAAAGTTTTACGTTTCTTTAAAAACTTGCGCTATTCTGGGAATACCATTCTTAGAAGTTATTAATTTGCCCTTTTGATTTGTGATGTTGCTCTGGCAGGAGTTCCAAAATAAGACCCATGCTCTGATAATGCCCATAGTTTCAAAAATCAAGAAACATTATCATTATGATCTTATTGCAAAGGGTAGTTGAATATTGTTTATTAAAATTAATAATCCCCATAACTGTTTTCCAATATAGATAAATTATAGTACGTAACAGATATATAACTCAGTCTTGTCAAAGAAATGTACATTTATATATTAACATTATTACTAATGCATTTCAATACAACTAATTAAATTGGAAGAAATTGCAATATAAAATATTCCGCCAGTAACACTTCTAAAGGGCGTATTTCACGGTCAGTATTATTTACGAAAATATTTGTTTATAATTTTATAAATTGGCTTGGCAATTTCCACCCCAATTAGATATAATGTGTACATATTTTAATAAATAAAATTAAAGATACACTAACAAAAATGAAATATCCGCTAGGATTGCCCTTATAATCACTTTTGTCGTTTTGCGTGTGTGTGTGTGTGGGTGTGTGTGTGTGTGTGTGTGTGTGTGTGTGTGTGTGTGTGTGTGTGTGTGTGTGTGTGTGATTTCCAGTGTTTTCACGTATTATTTTTCTTAATTTTTTGGCTTGGCTGATTTTGCTCAAACTTGGCAGGTAGGTCACACCTTCACCCTAGTTATTAGGAAAAATCTGCCATAGATTCGTGCCAAATGTATCTCCTCCTACAAATTTGGGATAAAACACCTTAAACATAGCCCATTCTACTCAGCTTGAGTGTGGGCACAAAGTTACTACTTGAATTTTTGATAACTTTTTTCATTACCGAGAAATTTGACCCCAAAGTTGGGGTAACTTTTCACCAGCAACGGCTTTTAACTCCTCTCTGATTTTTTGTATTGGCTGATTGATTGTGTTCATACTTCACAGGTAGGTCGTACCGTCACTAAATGAAAAAAATCCTGGCCGACCACTGCCATTGCAACAGCCAAAAACCGATTTTTGAATACTTTCGCTCCAAATGTATTACCTTCTACCAGTTTTGAAATAGCAGTGTTCAAATAACCATGCTTTTTATTTTGGCTACTTTGCGCACTGGTTAGAGATCACTGGCGCCGACGTTGTTACACTGTATCAACGTAATCCCAACGCAACTTTGAACTTTGAATGAGCTGTAAATGCTGCCTTCATTCTAGAAAACACTATCGCAAAACGGTTGTAAATGTAACAGCAGAATACGTTCTAGTAATAAACTAAGTGACTTCTAAAGACTGAATGGTTTTTGCGAACTTCGTATAACTGACGTTAGCCTACCGGCTTGTATTGACTATGTCCCCGACTGTTTACTAGCACTTTAATATCTACTTGTTAGTTTCTAACTGTTATAAACAGCCCCCAGCACGTCAGAATAGTAAAAAGGTCAGGAAATGTCAGTTGCCCGTGCCTTGAGAGCGGTTGAACCAAAACAATATGTCACCCTTGGCCGCCCACAGCATCGATATGATTTTACATTTGTATATTGCATAGAAAAGAACACTAAATGCAGCTATTCCGGTCACCAATCGAATCATCAATCTTCATGATTTATGCAACTGGTATTTCCATCTATTTGCTTAATAGTCTGAACTGTAAAATTGTCAAGTTCAAAGTGTGTTTTACGTACAGTGACGCGAACATTCAACAACGTGTTGAACAGGACGTCCATCTTGGGCTAGTGCATATCAAAATCCTTTATTGGGACAGAACATGTTATATATTCACCAAAAACAACGTTGCCATGTTTCTAGGCGTACAATGAATTGGAAACAAAAGAAATCGTCCGATCCAAACCACAGGCGCTCGACTGACTTGCAGCCATACCTGTGCGAGCTGTAACTTGAACTCTTTTGGTCTTCCTCAAATTCCTGATTAGTTCAATCACAGTCCCTCTATCATGATAGAGGGAATGTGGTTCAATCAGAGTTTTAGTTTTGCCAGTTCCAGCTTGTCCAATTAATAAAAAACTGTATCCATGTATGGCCATTATGTCTAAACTGAACTGTTGTAGTTTATCCATTGTTGTTTTTGACACTGTGGTCGGCACTCAAAGCTCTACTCCACAACACTGATGAAAAGTTATTTTGAAAATTGTTGAATGCTAATAGCAAACCGTTTAGTTCACAAATGATTAACTTCAATATGGAACAAAATTCAAAAATATGAAATTTGGAAGAAGAAAAAATAGAATGAATATGTGTTGCAGGTGTCAATCAGGCGTCAAAACACTAAAGCAGCTCAGTCAAAAACGGGTTCCTTCAATAATCCTGGACTTTCCCAAAAAACGTTACAGTGCTGTTACAGGATGTTAGTTCACTCATCTTTTTACCTTCCATGCCGGACCATAAGTGAAAATTTGTTAGTACTCTAATTATCCAAATATATTTCAGTATAAGGTAGTAAATAACACATCTAGTGTTTGCATGTTGAACTTCCACGTACACGCGTACGGTCCGTGGCTAATGACGGCCAAGTAAATTTCTAATATTTTCTGGATTCTAACATTTTGGTTTTTGACGTAATTTCAATTGATGAATTGGCGGTAAGTAAAAACAAATTTAGCCATGATTTCCGAAGTTATTCCTGTGGTGGCGACTTTTAGTTTTTAGCTAGGGGGTCTTTTCTGTTATTTGCATATATTTCCAGTCGACGGCGAGCCCAACAACGCGCAAACTACAGTGTTACCAGTCAGTTTTGTTATGACGCCCACGTTTTAATATTTGTATTCGAAAGCTGAAGCCACGCTAACTGATTTGTGTCCATGCCTGAAATGAAGATCGACAAAAATGTTCGAGTATATCAGTGGTCATGTCATACAGGGGACTTTTGACGGCGAGATCAACTGTCTGTTGGCCACTCAAAATCTGAATTTCTGAAAGAAGTGCGCGACGATTCTGTATTCATCGTAGTATACACCCTCTAATAAATTTGAAGTGCATCGCATTGTAAATGGGGCTGTATGTGTCAAGGGACTAAAACACTGCACAGAAAAAACGCCCCAACCTTATTCTGTCTCTAATTTTACAGACGGAAAACTAAACGTTGTTACAAATAATGTAAAATGTTACTGTTCTATGGTCATCAAGTAGACAAGGCGTGGGAAAACAGCTGACTGGATACATTGTTGATTCTACTTGCCTTATTATTAATTGGACCCGTGGCAGTATCCCCTAGCGCATCAATAAAATTAATAGCCTCAAATTGAAAATAGGATTTTGATTTTCGTTGTTCATTTCAAAATCCTATTTTTGAATTGGCGATGTTGCCACCACAAGCATAACTTTGAAACTACAGCTGAACTTTAAATTGTGATTTCTTGCCGCCAATTCATCAGTTGAAAAAACCAAAAACCAAAGTGTTAGATTCCAGAAAATATTAGAAATTCACTTGGCCCTCATTAGCCTTGGATCGTACACTCGTCAGGATACGCACAGAGGTGCTCGTGATATTGCTAGGTTGTTGTATTTTATGCATTTACATGTTGTTATTTACCAATAACTCACACCTTACAAGTACGGCGTATTTACATTCATCTAATAATAACTCGTTCCGTACGTTGCAAGCATGGTGTATTCTTATTATACGTATGAACAACTGATACGATTACAAAATGAAATGTCGATGTGTTATTCAATTATACATACATAACAAATAAAACTATACACTTGTTAATTTACAAAAAAAGAATCAATATCAAACATACAGACTTCAAATTAAACTAGACCAGGAATGGTATATAATTGCCGAAATACAAGATTCGGAGAGAATAAACATTTCTGAACTGATCATCTCGGCAAATTTAATTCAAATACTCTGTACTTCTGACGTACGAGTTATTGGTAATTAACCATAAATACGCCGTACTTGCAATGTGCAAGTTAGTAGTATAAATAATTTACAATTATATAGAACTGCAAGGATTCAATCAACAAGACAAAAAACATGTGTTTGTTCGAAACTTTCGTGGCCGAAACTCCCTAAATTCGAGATATACGTAACAACTTGATCCTCCGCCGTCGATGCACCAACAGCAGAACTTTTATTTTCATTGAACAATGCACATTATTTACTAAACTGCGAAGAAAGTTCTAAAACTTCACTGCGCATGTGCAGCGACTTCGCCCGGAAGTTTTAGCGCACGGAAGTTGTTTCGCATGACACCGGGATTCAAAAGAACAATTACAAGTTCGTAATATTAGGAATTACGACATTTAATGTGGAAAATGCTTTATACACTTACAAAAAATAAGATCTTTGTACGAATTACGGAAGAATAACATAGTTGATTACGTTTTATACCTTGCCCATGTCTACGAAATTACGATTTTTATTTAATTAAATTACATTATTACGAAAATAAAAATAATTGATTACAGCTTTAGTACGAAAATACTCCTTGCCGACCCTCTCACATTAAAGGGCGGCAATCATCGTACCGCGTCCTGTTCGATGTGGGACTCATAGCGACGTATACAACGTGTAAAATACATTGTTTATTTACTAGTACATGAAATTCGAACACGCGCTTCGCGACGACCACTGCTCCATTTTCGACATTGTGAAATTCTTTCGTTTTTATGTAGAGAAAACATTATTTTCATCAAGTAAACTTATATTTATTAAAGTTATTGTTCATAACTGAGTTGTTGAATCCTGAGCTTTTTCAGTCACAATTCAAGACAAATAAAAGGCAAAATTATAGAGAATACTTTCTGTAATATTCTTGTGTAATCGGTAATTATGGGTAATTATGTAAAAATCGTTTTCACAATGTTGCAAAGTCTGTATCGTAGTGATTATTCTGAATATGAGATTCATCTTAGGAGAGATAGAGAAAGTTTTAGAGGTGGTGTTGTTATTGGCTAACGGTAGCTCCTTGAATTCAAAACGGGGAGTAGATTTCGAATTCTCGGCTACAGTGCACAGTGAAGTAATTGTTTGTGAACTTTTGTCAATTAAAGTAGAACAAATTGTATTGATTATATTTTATAGGCCACCAAATGAGTTTAGCGATTAGTGTAAGAATAATCTTTATACCGTTTTCCGTAATTTTACAAATATTCTTATTGGGGATTCTAATCTACCAAGTATTAACTGAACGCAAAGCTTCCTTTCACAGCGAGTACGTTGAAAAATGAATATTTTAACATAGTTAGATACCATTAAAACATGGATAAAATTTATCACAATAAGTCATTTAACATTGTTGTGTGATGGTTCACATATATCCACATCATTTATATTAAGTTTCTCGGAGATAGAAGGATCTGTTTCCAAGAAGACATATGCAAAATAATCTAAAAAGCTGCCACTTTGGAACATTTTCCATAGGAATGCTTGTAAACACATTATTCCATGGATAACTTGTCCTAGTAATAAAAATTCTCCAATTTATCGTCACAGCCATAAGTAGCCCTTTAGCATAGGTCATCGGACAAATTTTTGAGATTTGATGGAATGTTTCTGCCTTAGAAACCAATTGTAAACTACTCAAAACATGCATGTTCGAGGTTTAGTGGAAAACTTAGTTTAGTGACCCTCCATTTTAATTCCAGAGTTTTGAATATTACAGTAAACCAACTCCACTTGCTGGATGTCAAAGATTTCTGAATATGTGTTTAATAGTAGCAGACTACCTGAACAAGTTCTTGGATTTTGGCTTAATGAGTCAAATTAGTGCGTGGAGCCATCTTGGATCCAGTTTTAACAAATTACCCAAAACGTTTCTCAAACATGGATATAAAATATATCGGACAGGTAAATAATCTTCGGTTTGTATACAGTTTCAAGCAGGCAGACCTGGACCGACGGTCTATGAAATGCAATTATTAGTCCCCGTTCGGACGAAGTCCGAAAACGGGGACTTATAATTCCGTCTCCGTCCGCGCGTCTGTGCGTCCGTGCGTCCGTCCGGAGTCATATCTCAGAATCCCTTGGATCAATTCCGTTCATTCTTTGCATGTGCCTAGTACTTTATGTGGGACATATGCACATGCAGTGGTTTAGCGATTTGATTCAAAATGGCCGACTGGCAGCCATCTTGTTTTTTGAAAATGTTGTATTTTGGACATGCTTTGTCAGTTTTCATTCAAACTTGGTACATAAATTATACCTGTCAGGATACATGTCCATGACGATTTATTTCACAATTATATCAAAGAAGGCCGACCGGCAGCCATCTTGTTTTTTGAAAATGTTGTATTTTGAACATGCTTTGTCAGTTTTCATTCAACTTTAGTACATAGATCATACATATTAGGATACATCTCCCCGACCGTCCGTGAGTTCCTGAGTCTGTCCGTCCGACCGTCCGTGTGTCCGTCCGTCCGTCAGTCTGTCCAGAGTCATATTTCAGAATCCTGTGGACCGATTCCGTTCATTCTTTGCATGTGCCTAGTACCTTATGTGGGACATATGCACATGCAGTGGTTCAGTGATTCGATTCAAAATCGCCGACTGGCAGCCATCTTGTTTTTTGAAAATGTTGTATTTTGGACATGCTTTGTCAGTTGTCATTCAAACTTGGTACATAGATTATACATGTTAGGATGCATGTCCATAACGATTTATTTCGCAATTGGATCAAAGATGGTCGACTGACAGGCGTCTTGTTTTTTATGCTGTATCTTGGACGTACTATCAGGGGATAAATCTCTTCTCTCTGGGGGGTTCTCCACACTTGTCAGGTGGGGAACTCGTCTCGTCTCTCTATCTCGTCCCCTTGAGGTACGGGATCGGGAAAGTCACTTATACTTTACAGTCAAATAAGGCACACACAACGAAATACGTTTCAACTCTCGTCTTAGTCGATCTTTTGGAGCACTCTATAAGACACAGCGCCCTGGGGAAAAGTCCCCAAGACTCTCCCAAGGCTGAACCAAGACTCGCCCAAGACTGGACTGCGTCAAGGCTCGCCCCAAGACTCTCTCGGACTGCCCTCTCTCTCTTCTCTACTGCGTCTGTCGTGGAGTATTCTTCAAGACCAACTCTAACTCTCTTTATTCATTTTCAAAACTCTGACCAATTACAATGCATTAAAAGGCTCTAGGGCGTAACCTTCAATCATAAAGCCAATCACACTAAGTACTGAATACGTCATATCTTTTGATTAATCGTTCACTACATTATTAACTATGGATATAAACTGTCAGAATCGCGACGGATATCTGGAAATTAGTTCCAAATCACTGAGCCAAGTTCCGTCCAAAACATCAAATAGGCCTACACGATGACAGACATAACACAGCAATTCGCTAATAATCAGCTAATTAAGTCGGTCAACAGATACGCGAAAACAAATTCATGACAGTACTCTGCCAGTTTTCATTCAAATTTAGCACATACATGTACTTTATACATGTTAGGATGCATGTCCATGACAATTTATTTCAAAATCTGGTCAGGGATGGCTGATTGACAGCCATCTGACTTTTTGGCCTTACTACTATATTTCCACAATTTATGTACCATTTTCATTCGTATTTGGCACATACATCATACATATCAGTGTGTTTAATAATCAGATCAAAGATGGCCGAATAACGGCTGTTTTTATTTTTGGCCATATTACTACTACATGAAACACGTGTTTTGATGTAAATAAACAATCTGTTGTATACGCCACTTGGAACTCGAGTTTCAAGGACACGCTCGCGACAACCCCCCCGCTTTAATATGACGAGCACAAAGAGAACTTTCAAAAATTTAACGGGGAGTGTGTCATTTTCAATGACTTGTTGATATGGATTTATTGGGCAGTATCAGCCATATAGGAACAGACGTTGATAACGTTTTCGATCGTTGAATGCCATATATCTCAACAAATACGTTGGGAAAGTATGATTCAACGCATACTTTCAGTGCTGTAGCAACAATCTGGGACAGATTGTTGACACTGAAGTTGTGCTGCAAGTGCCTCTTCCACCTATACAACTCGTCACACGATCGAACAACTCTGCTGATTGTAAATATCCGGTATATGTTTCAATGATATTTTCGAAAAAAAGTGGCTGTACACTATTATCCAACAACTAATCAATTCCTAAATTTAGGGGTTCGACTAACCACCCAAAAGAAAAAGAAAAAAACCAACACAAACCTGTACAGTGGAGAGGTTTTGTTCATGCTGAAAAAATAAATACCCTATAATAATACCTGAGAAAATTTGAGGGCAGGTGTTCACACTAAAAAAGTGCCCTAGAAAATACCCAGTTAGATGGGGGGGGGGTCATACTAACACAAGTGTCACTCACTTGTTACGTTTCAAATAAAAACTTTACTAATATTTCTTATTTAAATATCTATAGCACGAAATTCTTTGTTTTCAGTGTCCCTTAAACGTTAAACGAACAATTTGGTGTTTCACGCTGTATATGAGTAGCCCGAGGCAATGAAACGAGGATATATCCATCATCGAATAACGCAAACATCGTCTGTAAGAAGGCGACAACTGAAATAATGCGTACTTAGCACTGTTCTGCCCTCCAGGTTGTTAAATGGTCCATCCCTTACCAATTAGATTTGACAAACCATAACTCCTTGTTTAATTCTATACTATTAATCTGCGAAGCGTTTTTTTTTTTAGTGCAGTGGGTTGGACCTAGGCCTCAAAGAATAATAATAACAACGTGGAGAACACCAAAGAAATTTAAAGTAAAAAAAATATATGGGCCAGGAGAAATGACCGCCCCTTGTACTTTTCTATAATAGTATTCATATGTAAATCAGGGAGTTCCCGGGATGCTCACTGCGGATGGCCCCACGTCACGTGACATGCACAGTTTTCTACATTATATCCTTCCGCTTTAAAACAGCGCGAGGTAATGTAATTTGGTTTTGTCGGTTTTGACTAAGACGTATTGTATGCTTCACTCAACTTAAATTTCAACTACTTCGCCTGTCCGGATTTTCAAAAGATAATTTCAGTTAATGCGAAAACTCAAAGTTGGTACGGGACTTGTTGCGGATGAATTTTTGCTCAAAGGTCAACGGTGCTCCAGAAAGACGCCATTAGAGTTTAGAATCGCGGAAAAGGTAGCCGAGGTATAGCCGAGATTTTACCAACATATGATAATGAACGGGTGAATCCGACCAGCGATCGCTATTCACAGAGGACCCACAGTAATTTTTTCCAACATTATATCATCCCTGTTAGTAAGACATTTTGTTGACGTTTACAAAAGGCAAGTATTGAAAACCATTTCCGCTTCTGTTCTACAGTCCGAAAATGGCTTCCAAGATCAAGAATCTCGTCAGCAAGAAGAAGCGACGATATCAAGAAGGTGGCTTTGACCTGGATCTTAGCTGTATCCTTTTATAGTGTATATGACAGTGGTTTCAATCGTTCGTGATGTACATGTGTGCATCATTCCATGCACATGATTCGATCACTGGACCCGCAAACTGGTCGCCGCGCTGAATGGCTTGCAAGTCAGCTGTTGAGTCTCACAGCTCCAAGTTTCAATTGCATTTACCGCCGTTATCACAAATGGTCGGCGACGGTGTGTACCTACACGAATGCGATTATTTTCCGATTCAATATTGATACAATTTGCACGCTGTCTTCAAGAGTCATTATGCAATGTAAATGATTCCACTCCGGAGCACGTTATCGATTCTTAAAATAACACTTTCCTCCCGTGCTTCTGATGACGTGCCGTGTCAAGCTCTGACCAGACATTTATTAACATTTAAATTACGTTTAGGCGATATTGTCAAAGATCTTTGCCAGTTTGTCTCCTTGGTGGATGAACATAATTTTTTTCACTGGCATTGTGTAATAGTGAATGAGAGTTGGTGTATCGGCTCCTGCGCTTGTACTAGCTACACACAACAACGCCGTATTTGTGTTTTGATCTGCTTTGAGGGTTCGCCCACTCACAACGGAAGTTGGCGTGCGTGTGTCCAGCATATTTCCCCTGTTTTCGAGACTGAAATTAACATCGTTGGGATAAGGAATATTTGTTTACATTTTGATTTGTCATTTGCCGACATTGCATTCTTCCTTGCCCTTTTCTATTATGTCAAAATATCCCTTGGTTTGTGTGTTCATAATTGGGAGTCAAGGCTGTGGTGCTTTTTGGGTCATGATCCTATTTGGAGTTGTGCCAATATAATACTAGAAATGGTCACAGTTTTCCACAATGATAGCACTTGCAATTTCAGCTTCTACTGTCATTAATTAAATTACAAATCCGACTAACAGTTTGACAATGATGTTATAATCTGATGTTTAATACTAGACCTTGAAAGGGTATCACTATGGAGGATCTTTTGGCAGTTTCTGGTGTCCAGATTATAGAAGATAAGTTTGTTTATAAACACTAAAGTACAACTGTTCGCAACAACCAAACTATTTCACATTATCTGGTCAATGACTTTTTTTTAATAATCTTGTATTTATTTGGTTTTAGATCCTTATGTCATGTTACTACAGTTTCCATGGGAGCTATTTATGTTTTGTTAGCTGACTTATGCTGTAGTTTAAAGTGCCTGTGAAATGGCTGCTATTTTCACGCCTAAAATTATCCATTGATACATAAATATTTTTATTTTTTCACGTTTCTAAGCATGGATTATTTTTTTAAGTGAAAAAATGTGTTTTAAACTCAATCTACGGCAACTTTATTTTTGTGTTATTTTAAAAGGAGGCTCCTCATTAGCTTCTTATTTGCATACAGAAATTCCCCTTGTGACGTCAGAAGGGGAAGTCGCATGGCAGCTTGCATTGCCGATACGTGTAAATAAGACAAATTTCTTCTGCAGTTTTCTCGTCTTTGACTAAATTTTCACTTATGTACTTGTTCGTCGAGGAGGAATGGACCATAATGAACTCATAGTATCAATTTTTGTTGCATGGGTTTGAGTTAGATGCAAAATATGTTCGTTCTGGTGTAGCTGGTCACCGTGATCGTCAGCGGCGCACGTTTGTACACTGTCGCTGGACAAAATAGAATTTGACGTCGAGATTATCTCGTTATTTAGCAGGTTACTAGGCACGTCACTACACTGTTTTATTTCATCGATCGTCTGAGTAAAACTTTCAAAATTAAAATAAAGGAGAACATAATCTGTATGAAGAAATTAATAAATCAATAATGACATTTTTTTTCTATAACGGCATTTCAAAACTAAAGTCAGCGATTTTTCATTGATCTATCTATTATTTGTGTAACGCTACGATCACCGTAACATTGTCAGCTGACGGCATTGCGTTGAATGGGTATTCACTGCTGCTGTTGCGATCATCCGTCCCTGACTTTTTTGTTTAAAAATACACAAACTTAGAATGTTTGCTTAATTAAAACGATTCATTGATGATTAACTTAGAAATTACATCAAAATCGCCAACGAAATGTTGTTTTTAAACATCGCGGAAAAACATGCACTCTGCGCCGCCATCTTTGCTACCTCAATCAAAATCTCCATTGTAACCCAGCATGCATCGGTTGTGATGTCACTACATGAGTTACGTCGCCTTAGGGTGGCGTTCCTCGGTAATGACGCACTATGAATGAGGTATTTCTAGAGGTCAGGGTTCGTTTTTTCCTCGTCCTTCTCGTCTGCAGTTGAATAATTTTTACTTACTTTTTTTTTCCGATGTGACTTAATTTCACTTGTTTTTTTAATTTTTGTTAAATAGTGTCGCTGGTGATGAAGTAGTAAAAACGCAATTAATCGCAGTGCAGCAACTCGGGATAAACCATCCCGACACAATGGGCAAATTATTACTACCCTAGTATTTTGGGTTTGCCAGCTCCGCACCCTTGATAGACTTTTTATCACTGTTTTTGTAAGGCTAACTATGTACAAAGGCGGGATTACCTTTCGATCAATACATGTTATTGTTTTAAAGATGTGCTAGACGAGGCCGACACTTGTAAACAATACAACGTGAATAAGCATCGCGGGCAGGATTTCAAGGATCGCGGGCGAAACAAAAGCGACGGTGCTGTTTGTCTAAGCGACACGGGCCCGCAGTGCTTGAAAGGCCTGGGGAGAACACTGTTCTAAACATTAGGCCATAGTGATCACTATAAAATAATTTAAAAAACGACAAATCACAGTTACTAAATAAATGACAGCCGAGTGGAAATAAATTGAAATTTTGTTGAAATAGGTGAACGCGTCGGGTCACGACGAGGGCAAGTGCGTTAAAAGCGGCGTTTAATTGGATAACAAAAATAATCGAGATCGACACACATACAGATAAATTCAGAGTGGATTCGAGTTAGCATGACCCATGGCGTGTTTGTCATAATTATAACATCACATTAAAACTTTATTTGGTGGAAACACATTGACCAAGCCCGGATTCTTATTTCAGAAATTATTACGCAGATCAAGCTGCAAGCAAGGAGGTAAAAAAAGAACAGGTGTGAATTCGACATTCAACACAAACCACCAAACAATTCAGAAACTTTTAGCCTTCGAAAATGAAAACAATTAGCAGTGTGTAAGGGCTGTGTATATTCCTGTTTGTCCGACGCTTCGTTTTCGTGTCACTGTCAAAATTGTTGCTACCTTTTACTAAATGGTTTCTATAAAACGATAATCAGGATCGCAAAAAAGTCAACTCATTTGAAACACTTGCCGGACGCCTCTCTCTCTTCTGAAATCCGCCTCGGTGATCATGGTCCGGAATCTATTTCTTTCAAAAGTGTTGCGCCAGGTTTATGTTGTCGGCGTTTCTCTTTAAATCTAGTTGTTTTTTTCATGGACGATGACAGTTTTTCCAAAAAATGAATCTGAGGTTAAGTGGCTTTCGTCCACTGATGTCGCACCTTCGGATCGATTAGAAACGTGTGAATACTTACACTATGACTATACGTTTTACTGCAACTGCCCACAACACAACATCTAAAAACTCTCTCTCAATAAAATAAAATAAAATAGACAAAAAACGCCGACTGAAGAATGTATACCGTTTAAAAGTATACTGAATGACCAGTGTTATTGCGGCTCAGGGGTATGACTTCATCTCACATTTTGGCATTTGGTGGCGCACTTTCGGCGAGAGTCGGAAATCCGGAAACAGTCGACCGTTTCAGGATAGGTGGGCGTGGCAACAACAAGAGAAATATCCCAAATTTACTTGGATACGAGTAATCATTTTCAGCAAAAAAATCAATAACTGCCCATTTCAGTGGGATGCAGATCTAAAATGGGAAACGTGATGGTGGGCATTGCACAGGCACTTTAATCTCTACTTGGGCACACCTATAAACTTTTTACTGATACAGTGTAGTTTCATTACAAAAGTTTCATTCAAAATGTCACTAGTAAAAATATCTAAATTAGTAAGAATTGCATCATCATATAGATGGTAGATTGTTATTTTTAGGTTTTGTTTTTCAACTACATGTATTAAGGTAGAATGCTACACATTCACAAAAGTAAAAATGTTTAATGAGTAAAATAAGTAAAAATCACTTTCTTCATTTTTACAAATTTAATATTTCATGTCACAAGGTGTATAGAAAATGGAATAAAAAATAGGGTCATCTACTCGGTTTGTAGAAAATCAATGCACAAAAAGAGTGAAAATAGCATGTTTTGTCTGTTTTAGGACATTTTACCATTGTTTGCTATGGAATATTTCTCAGTGAATAATGATATATAGTGTCTTGTATGGTACTTTTTGATGTCTAGAATATTTTTTGTAGTTTTTTATCGAGGAAATGGTTTTTCATTGTGGTCTATGCAAAACCGCTGCTGAAAGGACATTTTATGCAAATTATTTACGGTTTTTCTCAAAAAACAGATGACAGTAAACCAAAAAGTTAACATATTGTTTACTTATTACTGAAACAAATAACTGTAGACAGATTCTGACATTTGCTTTATGCGCTAAAATATGCACACATGTAAAAAACATGCAAGTAGCATTCTAACTTTCATTCAATAATAACTCAAGAAAAGCAGGAATTGCATGGTAAGACAGGCCTTGAAATTTTCTATTTGAAAGCACCTGATCTCTTAGACTGAATTAAAATTTTGAGGCAAATATTTGAGGGGTATTAAGGTGGGGCATCTTATTACTCCATGGTTTTGATGTATTTAGAATCTTTGTATAAAACAAACATAATGTGACTGTAATGTCAGCAATAAAAATAGCTTGTGCAGTGCCTCACCCAAATCCCAATATTTGTATTCAGAAGGATTCATCACAGTATGTCATTGTCCTGTTTACTACTGAATCTACTACTTATAATTGAACAGTGTCTGCGAATTTGCCAAAAAAACTCTGAGGTATGGTTAGACCATCTAATTTACCTACTAGATATTTTTTTTCTAGCAATTCCGCTACATTAATTTTTTACACCAACTATTACACCATTTAAAAGTAATTCTGTGTTTCCCATGTTTTATACATTTCTTTTTGAAATTGCTTTCTACAATCATGTTACCTTTGACTGACGCTCTAATCTAATTTTCACTTTATTGTCTTGACAAGTCTGTCATTTCAAAAATGATCATTTCGTCATGGTTGTTTATTTAATAAGATTATGGTAACATTGATTGAAAACAAGTCCATTGTTTCATGTCTTATATATTCCTTTCAGTTCCTGTATTTCATGGTCCCCCATAGTAGAGCAATACCACCGTGAAAAGTATTGAAATTTCAACCACATTTAAATAATTAGTTTTGAATAACTGTCTATTTATCACAAAAAACAATAGATACTATACATAGTGCATCATTTCTTGTTAGAAAAGCAACAAAACACTATCACTTGCCATGTTTTGGCATAAAAACACATGAAAGCTATTAAAACTATTTGTAGTACTTGTTTTACTTTTAAAAAGTACTAAATGTGTAGTGCAGCGAATTCAATGCCAACAAATCATAGTGCAAATTTTATTGAAATTTTACTTCTGCAGTACATTTTGTGATCGCAGATATTCAAAAACTATCGGAGTACAGCACAGTATTCTGATTGGTCAATGGCATTTTTGACCAATCACCATGGTACACTACTGTGGGTTAATTTGTGATCCTGAAAATATGGTGGGTGCGTAATCGATTGAATGAGTGAAAAAAATGTACGTAGTGTTTTGAACTTTCCAAGCAAAAATAAAGTATTCTACAGTACTATTAATTACAGACAGTTTTTGTCACTGTAAAATTTAGCATTCTAACCTTAAACAGATTTGTCCACCTTCATCTGTCTGACTTGTATTCCCATATGCATATTGTAATTCAATTGATATTTGGTTGGTGGCAATTTTCTATTGCAATAGGCATGTGCATTTGAACCATGTCTGATTTCAACTCACTGTACGTCACAGTGTATCTTTTTCAAATCTTGTTCCACCAAGAACAAGTTATGATGAATATTATACATGATTAGTTTTTGGTATATTTTTCTACTTATTAATTAGGTAATTTGCATAATACTGTAAATTATGTTAAAAGAGCCACATCAATTTTTGCTTAATACTTGAATGAACAGAATCTTAGTTTAGACAACAATCTCATTTTGAGAATATACTTTATTTTAAATTGATAACATCATATTGCAGATTAGCTTAATTAGCTAAAATTACTTGCAATCATCTTGTTAATTTATTTTGTTTTAGAATGTTTGTTGAATATGCTTTATTAGCTGTCCTTAAAATATGAAGTAGTACTGTAGAACCAGTAAATATTCTTTTGCTTTCAATTTCATCATTTTTGCCAGCATTCTTGATAAATTAAAATATTTTATCTTCAACTTCTCGTTATGTATTTAAAAGTTAAATGATGGTTTATCAAAATGATAAAATTCACCGTTTTTGTTGTTTGGGAGGGAGTGTCTCAACACAAGACCAGGTTTCAAAATTCATGGTGTAGTTAACCTTAGTGCCTATCAAATAGTTGAATATTCCTTCACAATTTCAGCCAGTGTAAGACATTTTTAGACATTTGGGACTCAAAACTGAGTGTCCTCAGTATGCTGTTCTGATTTTAAGTTGTTTTTTAATATTATTTACTTTGATGGATTATCCTATCTCTTGGCCCACAATGTAGGTCAAACTGTTCTGCATGCCCCAGTTCATCACCATATTGAAATGAATTGCACAATGCATAAAGTGACAGGACTCCTATACATAAAGGTATGCTTTTCTGTTGCCCAGACATGCTTTATTAAAATGCAAGAATAATGCGCTCCCACCTGGAGATCGTCTCTTTCGTACACAAAATAACACATTAGTTAATTTACAAGACAAAGAGTCTGCTCTCTGTTCAACTTTTGACCAGTCAAGAGGACGCTGAATGTCAAATCAAGGTTCATAGAAAAAGTTTAAGCATCGCTAACTGAGTGGAGTTGGACTTTGCTGCTTGTCATATTCAAATTGAACATCCAACTCTATTGTCAAATCTAAAATTACATGTACAAGTGAATCCCTATGATTTAATAATTTTAATTTAAAAAAAACTGAGAAATAATTTAATATGATCCAGTTAAATCAGTGACTTAACATCTCCATGTGATATACTGTGCATCTCTTCTCTATAATTGCGATTGTCAGTCAAAATTGTCAAAAAAATATTCAAATTACTAGATTTTATTGAATTTTGCTGACTGTAAATTTGTGACTTTTAAAATCTGTGTTTCACATGCTATGAATTAATTAGTCCTCAACTGACTTCTTATTTTTTAGGGTACATGCACATGTTCAATAACATTTTTTGGACCAATGTTGTACAAAGTTGGTACAAATACAACTCATAACGAAGTGTATACACACTGATTTGTTTTTTGATTTATCAAATATCAACATGTTTCTCTAGTCAGCCTTGATCAATTTCATTCCAACATGGTATTTACATCACACATGGTAGGTTACTGAAGCGTGTTATTTTGTTTTGACAAACTGTTTTTAACTTTTCTTTCTGTTTCCTAGCAAGACAAAGTGGGTTGCATGTTTTTGGATTTTGATGTGCATTTACTTGATTGGCAGCCAGGGTTCTCACCAGGACATTATAGAGTATAGGTTCCCAACTGTTAAACTGTGGATAAACAATAGAACCAATTTAGCATAACAATGAATACAGTAGAAGTCATTAACATATTATTTTGTTATGCAAATTGGCTGATATTGTACTCATTTTCTGGGGAGAATACTGACAACCTTTTTCCAAAAAACTAAAATCACATATGTCATCAACTGTTTCTCTGGCATGCTTTGGCTATATTGGTGTTTATATGTACTGTTTCAACATGAAATCAAACATATCCCCTTTTATTTGTTATCCATATCAAAGGTAGCGTAATTTATCTTCAAACATGGGGACTGTGACATTTACGTCTTGTTATTTTATCATTTGATGAATGTATTTTTAACGGTCTTTCGAAAAGAACCATTTTTACATAATCAGAATATATAGGTCAGGTTTGTCTCTTCATTTCAATAATGATAGTTCACATACAGTCCAGTCTAGGTATTGATTGCTCCTGCATCAAAGTAGTTGATGACCTAGTTCTACATTCCTACACTGTAAGGGCAAAAAATAATCCTCCTTAGTCTCATTTTTTTCATTGAAATTTCATTCAGTGCTGTCTTTTCGTATGCTTATTTGCTTTCAAGGCAATTTAGAATTGAATCATTTTATCAATGGATTGCTTACTAAAACATGTGTACTTTCTTAATTTGCATGTTACATTATTGTTACATATTGCAACCCCTGGATGCTCAGAACCATCAGGTGGTATGTCCTATAGTTATGCCATCCCTGGATGCTTAGCTGTGTGCCTTCTAACAGCAATGATTATGTAGGGTTTTGTATTCAAAATGCAAAAATGCAAATTATGTCTGCTTGTTGTCAGCTGGGGAAAAAGGTCTGCTTATGTGCTGCCATGGCAGATTCCCAAACAACAATTTTCATGAGGGATAAATGTATCTTGAGTGTATCGACAACCGGTCAGATTAGTGAAACCACTTTTAAATGGAATTTACAGATTTTAATTTAATAAGAGTAAGATTTTTAGCATAAGAATTGCTTGAAATATGAAATTGGTAAATTATTAAATTCTACAGGCATTCTACACTTCAAATCATTGAATTATTGTAATCTGCTTTCAGTTCGCAGTGACATCACAAAATATTGTATTAGTGTAAATTTTTTCTATGACGCAGAATATTAGTGACTTTTGCAAAATTTTGTTTTCAGAATGACATAAAATCCACAAATGTTGCAAAATATTTGGTAGCGAAAATTAAACTGTTTTAATTGATCACAAACATATTTTTTTTAATACAGTGGGACTTTCGATATGCAAATTAGTGTACTTACTTTGTGGCGTTGAAGTCTAGGTCATAGAAAACACTCCTGGCAATGTTCCTAAGAATATTGCAGTGTTGCAAGCAGCAAGATAGAGAAATAACGGGTTATTTTGGCATGCACTTTCCAAAAGTCAAGGCAAATATAAATTTGTGATGTGATTTGTGATTGTTGAGAACACTGAAACGATGCATTTTATCATTTTTATACACCATCATTAATATTGGAGATACAAGTACTTCCTGTTTTACTGAGCTGGAACCATTTATGCTCATCTTGTTGTTGTTTTCCTTAATGTGTTGACCTAGATATCTATCCCAATATTATAGCTATGGGCTTCCCAGCTGAGAAAATTGAGAGCTATTATAGAAATAGTATTGATGATGTTGTCAGGTCAGTGTATATACAAATTACCATCATTACTGAATGATCCATCTCATCTATGCCGATATGTCATGTACGTTCTTTTAATCCTTTGCAAATATCATGATTTTAGAACTAATTTTTGTTATTCTTTTATTACAGATTCTTGGATTTAAAGCATAAGGACCACTATAAAATATATAATTTGTAAGTGATGAATCAATCCTTTTGAAATCGCAAATATTATTTTAACACTAGTGTAATTCTTTCATTACTTCATGACCAAGAACAAATTATTAAATTAAAATTATATTTGCTTGAATTAGTTGAATTATTAGAGTGGCGTTTTTAGTCAGTGGAAACATGATCATTAGAAGTAATCTCAGACAGATAAATCATAAAACATGGAAACAAGCACAGAAGGATGTAACAAGTTTCATTTCGTGTCTATTTTTTAACTGAAATCATCTATTAGAGAGATTCAAGCAGAATCTAAAACAGGTTAAGTTGGTTATATTATTGCAGATATGATGACTGATTCAGAAAGTACAAAGTAAAATGAAATAAGTCATTTGAATGAATACCGCAGGCTTTTTTGCAGATGGTTTGATGCCTGTTTAGATTTACTTGGTTGCTAGGCAACAATGCATCAGCTCTCATTCTGACATTAACAAAATGTCATAGATTTGCAAAAAAAGGCTTTCAGTTCTGTTTCTGTTCTGTTCAGACTTTTAGTCATAGTAGCACTTCTTTTTGAAATAAAACTTCACTCTCAATTTTTAAGTTGCCATAATTCGCATGTTAAAATTCATTGGTTTATCATCATGTGCTGTCATGGTAACATGTTTGTGCATGTTTGGGGATAGATCAGTTATCCAATTATGATAAACAATAGAGCATAATAAGTCTAATACATTAAATTAAATTTAGCTTTTATCATTCTACCAAAATTTATTTTCATTTTAAATACTATTTTTCTATGTAGTGAATAACTAGCACTAAGTTGTATAAGGGAAAAATCTATCATGAAAACTGGCTTACTTTATTGTATGTATACATGTATGTCTGACTTCAGATGTTGCATTATATGTTGGCCATAAATCATATGACAATGTTCATTGGTTTTATTATGATGTAAAATCATGAAGCTGTTGCACCATGACACAATAAAATATTTATTTGTTTTTTGAGAAACTTGTCCTAATAATTTTCAAAAATCGCTATTTTAGCACAATTCCGTAAAACACTTGTTAAAGAAAAACTGCTTATTTTTGCACTTTTTAAAACCTGGATTTTTTAAATAATTAAGGACAAGAAAGAGTATCCCATCATTCCAGGTTTAAGCCCAGGGCCTTCTATATGTAAAATCAGGGAAAGTAAGGGATGGGCATATACCCGAGGACCACGTCAGGAAAGATTTTTTTATGAGGGGTTAACCATGTTACCACCCTCTCATCCAAATTACATCTTTCGTTCACCATGCAGTCTGTTTGTAGGAAAACAAATTGTAAAATGAGTTTCTTCTTTATTGTTGTCCACATGACTTGTACAATAAAGAAACAAACATGTTCACAAATATATGCATGTTTTACTACAAAACGATTTACATACCGTCTGAATTTATGGGGTAAAAATAATTGGAGTCTGTGGAAAAACAATGAAGGCGAAATCTTTATCATTATCTTTTTAGCTCCGCTGTTGACAAAGTCGACACAGCGGAGCTGTTCATATTACTGATTGTCCGTCGTTGTCGTCCGTCATCATCAACTTTACAATTTCAACTTCTTCGAAACCACAAGTTAGAATTTTTTCAAATTTGATATGCAAGTACCTTGGATGTTTTTTTCTCAGATTTGTTCATTTCATGTCAAAATCTCAAATTCTCTAATTTTGATGAATATTTTTGTTATTTTGATATTTTCAACGGCAAGTCCGATTGCTTTGATATTACATATATAGGTACTACATGTAGACCTCTCTCAGATTTGTTCATTTCGTGATGATATCTTTAATTCTCTAATTTTGGTGAATATTTTTGGTAAAAAGTTATATTTTCGACTTCTTGTTAAAAACAGCAAGTCCAATTGCTTTGATATTACATATATAGGTACTACATGTGGACCTCTCTCAGATTTGTCCCATTGCCCTGATACTATACATATTGTTCATTTTCTAATGATATCTTTTGTTCTTTAATTGAAATGTGCATTGCTAACAGCGGAGCTATTTCAGTTGACTGGCTGCTTGTTTGTGGAATGATTTCGATTGTATGTAAACTCTTGATATAAAGCAATTGAAACAATGTCATCTGAATTCTGTCAATCGATCAAAGTTCTGTATCATACTGACGAAATTTTCTGAATATTGATGATGGTATTTTTTTTAACTCAATGTGCAAGTGTATATATATTAGTTAAAAGTGTATGTTATAAAATACAATCAGTTAGCTCTAATTTGGGTGAAGGAGTTCTTTCTAAGCTTTCTTTGATTATTCATTTCTATGGCAATTCCTTACTAATATGTTGCCTGATTCAGTTTGTATACAAGTACTGTACTCGTAGGTACCGTAGAGTGTGATATTTTGTTCAATTGACAGCCATTTTGTTTAAAATCCTAAAATCGCAATCTGTAAATGTGGCTTTTCTCGCAGATAAACAGGGCTGTTGTGTGAGAATCGTCTATAGTGGGTTTTACAGGTGCACATCATTTTAACTACTGTTCATCTTGACTTGCATGATTTTCATACAATGATTCAATATACTGCACTTTTGTTGCTCATTACATTCTCAGTGATTTTAACCAAATATGCTTGGCCAATTACAGTACATTGCTGTGCAATGACTGATTGTATCACAGCATTATTCAGCAAAATGCAGAACGGGGACTGTGCCTTGTTTGAAATTTGATTTCATCTTCATGATTATTCATTACACATTTTCTTGAAGGGGTAATTCATATTAAAAGCAACTTTCAGGGTAGTGTTGCTAAAGATATGACTATTTACAGACTTGACATATGTGTGCATGTATGTGCATGTATGTATATGCAGTGAGATACACTAGTAATATGAATGGCAGTGTAAATAAGTAAATATATTTGCCACACCAATAATTGTGGCATTGATACAAGTTTCAAATTATGTTAATTGTTATGTTTATCATTTGATAAATTCAGTTTTAATATTAACACAAAATCGTTATAACTTTTTCAATACTTTGTTGTTTGTGATTGATCGAATGTCTGTCTTTCATACAGGCCAATCAACAAAGGGTAGTCCTGACGTTCCAGTCAAGTAAAATTACTATTTATTCAACTGAATAGTATCACCTTGCCCTAACAGACTATAGTAATAAATATATAGGCTACATTTTGGACAAGGGAGTATAACCTTAAAAGCTGTAGAGTTTAATACACAGCTTGACATGTGTCTGCCTTGCTTTACATGACCAGATGTACCCGTAAAATTAAGCAAATCTACGCTGATATGTCATGCTTTGTTAGGATATTTAGCACATGACCTCATTTAAATAATGAGAGTTCACTCAGAGTTCAGTTTAAGTAGCAAGCAGTGGAGCAATAAAGTAGGTTGGGACCTAGTTCTAGATAAATCATGCTTTAGTGCTGTTTTTGTCATTTTACTTATTGTCTCACTTTTTTCGTTTTTAACAATGTAGTTTTTAAGGCAGTTTGACTACAATTTAAATTTTGCATTACTAAGCATGTAGCTGCCAATGAATAAAGGAAAAAAAAAATATGACTATTTCATCACTTGTCAATGAGCAAATTTCCATGACTTTTCAAACTTTTGAAAAATTACTCAGCAACCCCAATTTGTTTTGTTTTCAGTATAATGTCACGAACCCGTGATAATGAGAGTATATTAATCGCGACATGTAATCATCAATTCGGCTCAAACCCTTAACATTTAATACCAAAATTATTGAAAATGAAGTACATGTATGTGTATGTGTGTATTCTGCAATTCATGTGTAACACGAGGAGTCTGATTGAATGAGATTTTCATTAAATATAACAAATTTACAAATTGTGAGGGCTAACCGTATATACATACCGTATTTATCCTGGTAAGTGCCCAGGATTCTGAACATGGAAAATTGCATAAAATATGGTGGGGGGTGGCGTTTGCCCGGACATCCCACTGCAAAGAAAAACGAAACTCTGCGAAAATTTACAATACGTAGATCGAACTGCGGCAGGGAATGGAATGTCAAATGAAGACATGCAACGGAAATAAATGAACCATATGCAGCATTAGCAGTGTAGCAAGAAATAATTTATTATTCAGAAAGTAACAAATAAACCAGAAATAATAAAAATCGACAGTTAAAAATCATTTGAATTAGGATTTCCCCACCGACAAACACGCCCATTACGTGTGAACTCTAAATGAATTAACATATCAGGGGTTAAACTGCGTACAATTATTTCCAGTTTTGACAAATACCGGATCAACAACCATACAAGATCAGTAATAATTTATGCAGTAAAATTTCGAAAGTTCATAGTTTGAAAAAAACACATCTCAGATCTCTATTTGTACGTCCATTGCTATTTTCGTAAAAGTCAAAACCTTCAAAGTCCAAGTCGGCGTCACTGTCGTCATCGAACAAAATCCCTACAGCTTCGTTTTGAAGTTCGTCGATGTCGTCCCACACAATTTAGCACATTTAGTCCAAGGATTTCGATGTCTGTCTGCTTGGCACTTTTAATTCACGTCTAATCAGAATAAAGAGACAAAAAAAAAAATGGGGTTGCGTCAATGTGGCAAACGACTTGCATGATGCTTTTATTTACCGTCTGGCAATCATCTTTGACCTTTAAGCATGGACTTTACCAATTGGCTAAGAATGACATCACTACTACATAGAGGTCAAGTCAACATCGTTTTCTTATCAGACTAAATGCTCATCAGCAGTAGTGAAAGTTACCATTCATCGAGTTCTCGCTATGAATATCGCGATGGGTTGAAATAGGAAGATTTTTTTTTCTACAACGACAGAAGAATAATTTCCATGACAGAAATGCATGTGATGAAAGAAGGCAAAAAAGTTGGCAGTCTTCGGCATGACATTGCAAAATTGCCGGCCCCAGTTATGGATTCGCAAGCTGCTAGCAAATATTTTATTAAGCCAGAACAACACCATTTCAACAACTCTCCCAGGTACGGGTTGCTACAATATTGCACCATTGTTTTCATTGTCGATGATGCTAAGGCTGAACGAGTGCAACACTTGCTTCGTGGCATGAATCGTTTCTAAGGAAACACAAACCAAACAGCCTTTTCAGGGACACGGCATACTTCTAAAAGAGAACTATCTTTTTTGCTTTAATATTCATTTTTCTAGATTTGCTGACTGTTATGATTCTGATGAAAAATCTTGTAAAATAAATGTAAACAGCCATGAACACTCTCTCTACCCTCGAGGCAGAATGCGAACAACTTCTTTATTGTATCAAAATGGGGGGTGGGCATTTGCCCGAGCATGGGCGCCTCCCCGGATAAATACGGTATATTTGGTTGTGAACATTGGTCATCCAACATGCGTGACCGCAGATGTCAGACCCAATGTATCAAAATTTCCAATGTCATCATTACATCAACAGATGTCAGATGCAATGGAACAGCAAACTTGTGTCATCATTAGTCATCATTGCAAAATAACATTGTCTTGAATTTCTTATTTACAATTTTAAAATCTTGTGTTTGATGTTTGTGTCTGTCATTTTACAAAGAAGAAACAATTTACCTTGCGTTTTGATCTCTTGCAGGTGTTCAGAAAGATGTTACGATATATCCAAATTCCGAAATAGAGGTATGAATTATCCTGTATTTTGTCTGTTTATATTATCTGAAGTGATTGCCAAAACGTTGATCCAGAGACTCTACAAGGGCTGGCAAATGACCTGTTTTAGGGAAATGTGCTGCATTAGGGAAACTATAGTATAATAGTGTGTTCATTACCAATTTGATTAATTGCTAACTGTATAAGCAGTTATATGTACAATAATGTCTTAAAATTACTTTACTTTGGCTGCAATAAATTTTTGCTGAGAAGGCTTTTGGGGTGTTTCGTATGGATTTTATTTTTACTGCAGCATCCCTTCAGCGAAAATAGCAAAATAAATTCCAAGCGAAAATAAATTATTCTACAATATAAGATTTGATAATGTGCTGCACTATCAAATCCCCTCACCCTTGTTGTGTTTACCCCATTGCCTTTTGCCAGTAAGTGTGATAGTTGGTGAGTCAAACTGATTGTGCTATAGTTTTTTCCAGTTATGGTTGTCAGTTTGAAGTAACACATACCCACCATTTATCCTGTTATTCAAGTTGACACAACACTGGTTTATTTTCTACTTGTAGTTGTACATTATCCTTTCGATGACCATCATCCTCCCAAGTTAGAACTTATAAAAACATTTTGTGAAGATGTTGATGAGTGGTTACGCAAAAATGAGGCTAATGTAGCTGTAATTCATTGTAAAGCAGGCAAGGTAGGTCACATCCAAATATTCACACACTCCTCTTCAGAATGTTTGCAGAGTTCCCTGCTGTACAATTTTATCTTTTTCAAAATGCTTTGCAATATCTGAAATTGTTTCTATGCTGTCTGTTTCAGGATGCCCTGTAATATCTGAAATGGTTTCTAGTTATCTATTTGAAGTGTGCCTTATAAGGCCTGGCTATGATTTCTAGTCATCTGTTTCCAAGTGTAACCTATAGTGGCTGGCTATGATTTCTAGTTCCTTGTTTCAAGATGCCCTGTAATATCTGAAATGGTTTCTAATTATCTGTTTCAAGTGTACCCTGCAGTGCTTACCTGTGATTTCTAGTTACCTGTTCAAGATGCCCTATAATATCTGAATTGGTTTCTAGTTACCTGTTTCAAGTGTGCCCTATATTGCCTTGCTATTATTTCTAGTTACCTGTTTCAAGATGCCCTGTAATATCTGAAATGGTTTCTAATTATCTGTTTCAAGTGTGCCCTATAGTGGCTGGCTATGATTTCTAGTTATCTGTTTCAAGTGTACCCATGTAGTGGCTGACTTGTGGTTTCTGATGGATGCCATAGTTGGTCTCTGTTCAGATTTGTGGATTCATTTGTCAGATATATGTCTAGGCCATTCACAGCAGTAAATCAAAATCTTTCTGGAACTATGTTTCTTGCATGTATTGATTGATTTACTGATCTACTTTAAAATTGCCAACAACCAACATTATTATTTTGGAACATGTTTCAGACATGCCTGGTTATGTTTACATGTGTGTATCATACAATTCCTGGCATAATTCAAGATGCACCAAGACTATTGAATATATAATTCATACTGCAAGCAAATCCCTGGTATAAAATCAGAGGACTACTTTCTTGCAAACTTGGGATGCATATATAATCTTGCAATGTAAACATACAAGTGTTGTGCTCGTAACTGAACCTGTATAATTCTACAACATTCAATCTAACATGCAGTTGATCTGTTCTGTATTTCAGGGTAGGACAGGGGTGATGATTTGTTCCTATTTAATTCATATAGGAAAGTTTCTCAGTGCTCAAAAGGCGTTAGAATATTACGGAAAAACTAGAACCCTAAATGAAAAGGTGAGGTTACGTAAGATTACATTTTCTTGAATGTTAACTGTAGTGTGGATATAGTCATGGATTTGTACGAATCTATTTCAATGTTCACTTCAAGTCATATCATTCATCTTCCACGTTGTGGTTATATATAACCACAGATATTTGGGACACTATTTTAATTGTTTTAACAATGCCTACTTATGAACTTGCATAAACAAAATGGTGCACATGGGTGAAGTACTCAGACAAAAAATTGTATGATAATCACAGCTGCAAATGGTCTATTCTCTTTTCCTTGTCAACATTTTTAATTAAGCTTTGATCCGCATAGTGCAGTTTTAACTTCATTTGTCATTTTCTTACATAGGGAGTTACGATACCAAGTCAAAGGCGTTATGTGGAATACTATGAATTTTTAAGGCTAAAATGTGTAGGTGATTACAAGCAAACAACGTTGTTACTTAAAACAATTCACTTTGATACAGTTCCTATGTTTTCAGGTGGAGTGTGTAGTAAGTAGCCATTCATTATTTATCAATTCTTTGCATATGAATTTAAATATTTGTGTGAATTTCCTTCTGTCCGGAAGAATCATTAAATTGTGAGATTTTTGCATGGGGTGTAATTCACACCAGGCTTATCAAAATCAAAACAACAAATGATGGATCTCAAGACTTCATTCAAGTTTTATTACACAGACCAGGTGTGTGCAGCTTTCATCATTGGCTGTTAACCAAAACACAACTGTCTTTGCATGTTTTTAATTATGCAAGTTTTGTTTGTTTGCGAAAAATGGAATTGAATTCATTTCCCCCTCTTCATTTTTCATATATGCCCGATCTGTCACTGCACTAAAAAACACAAAACTTGTTTTTAGCTATTAGCTCTTTGAGAACTTTTGGCACCATCTGCAAAATTATTTTGTATTGTCTTCTTCTTCCCACATGAAATGTTGATAAAAAAATTTACAAACCTTTTGATCTGATACTGTCTGTATGGTCCAACATGACTATGAAATTTAAAGACAATTTTACAATTTTCACTGAATTATAGATGGGGAAAAATGTCCAACACTAATTCTTATTGATTGTATTTCAGATCCATATTTTGTCGTTAGTCAACAAAAAGTTAAAATTTATTCTTCACCTTCTTATGAAGTAAGTGTATTTATAATTTCTCGTATTCGTATATATTTTTCTCCTATTCATGACAAATTAATAGCAAATAACACAGAATTCACAGTTGTTAACAGCCGCTACCTGGCATAACCTAACACATAATGTTAATTTCAAAACAATTCATTTGTAATGAAACTTGTAAGTTGCTGTCAAATCAAAGAATGGAATAATTTAATATGGAATATCAAATTTGTTAGTCAGAGATCTTGCATCAAGTCGTGCTCACATGCTGTTTATAGTTTGCCGTCTTGATTTCTGCAAATATTGCCCTAATTCATTTCCAATTTAAATGTCTGATGGATTGAATCATTGGTAATGGCCTTTTTAAAAGTATCATTAAAAATTTACAATTTATTGAGTCTTCCAATTACTCAAAGATTTAGCCGTTATCATCACTCACCTAAAAATACAGAGCTACCAAGTCCAATGTCTGGATGTGATAGATGATTGTTGCATACGACTTATTTACCACTTCCGTGTCACTGAGAATGTTCTAGAACCGTACTGTGTCTGGGTGGAATATTCTATATTTTTTAGGAAATGGTTGAATAGGTAATAGAACACTGTAGGAGGCAATAGAAGGTAATGGAACATTCTAGAAATATGTAGTAAGTTCCAGACTCATTATGTATGCTGATGTAATGGTCTATTTATAGACAGTGGGGGTATATATAGGGGAGTTGTTCAGCACTGAGTTCAGATCGGAGATCTCGTTGAATTGTATTGGAGTTTAAGTATCTAGTTATTGGAGTAGTGGAGTTTTACAGCGTTATTGTACTTGATGTTTGCAGAGTATAATAATACCAGTACCAGTTGAAACCTCATCTGTTGGCTTCATGTTTGTATGTTATCATCGCCGCCAGGGAAGTCTTTCTGTTACTGTTGCCATTTTGGTATTTGAACCATCACACCTGTACTATACCAATTACGGTAATATTACGTTGCGTGTGACATCTGGGGGCTCGTCCGGGAACAGTGAAGACATATAGAAGACAACATGGCCAGCGAGATGAAAGATATGACGAAACAAGAGTTGATGGAATGGGCGGATGAACTGGGAATGACTGGAGAAGACAAAAGGAAATTTATTTTGGAGCAACTGAGTTCTCAGCGGGCTGACAGACAAGCGGCGCGGGAAGAGAGGAAAGCAAAAATGGAAATTGAAGCAGAGGTGAGGAAAATGGAGATTGAGGAAAGAAAGGAAAAGTTACGGCTGGAAGCGGAAGCAGGTGAAAGAGAGAAATTGCGAATGGAAGCAGAACAGCGAGAAAAAGAAAGAAAATTTGAGTTGAGAAGATTAGAGCTGCAAGCAGCAATGCCGGGGCTCCAACAGGCTGATTTTGGCGGTCAACGAAATGTGGTCAGTGATGCACAGTCACCAAAGTTGCCTGCATTTGTTGATGGTAAGGACTAACTTGATAGTTATTTATTGCAGTTTGAGAGGTTTGCAACGAATGCGAGTTGGCATAGAAATGGATGAGCCACAAAATTGAGTGCGCTGTTGACTGGTAGAGCACTGGAAGTATATTCTAGAATGTCCGACACTGATGCAGTTGACTATGATCGTGTGAAGGTGGCGCTGTTGACAAGATACGATTTCACAGAGTTATGGGTACAGGAAGCGATTCCGTGAAATTAAACCTGAAAGTTCCGAGAGTCCTGACCAGTTAATTATGCGGCTTAAGAATTATTTTGCTAAATGGGTTGAGTTGTCAGTCACTGCAGCAACATATGATTGTGTTACCGACTTGATGGTGAAGAAGCAGTTTATTGGTGCCTGTACAAAAGAAATAGCAAAGCAGTACCTAGTGGCACATGGTCGACAGTTATCCACGAAGGACCAGGTGAGGCGTAACGATAATAAGACTGCCATTAGAAATACTGATGTGGGACAGGGTAGTAGTGTCTGGTGTTATGTATGTCAGGGTGTTGGTCAACGAGCAGCACAATGTCCATCCCGCGTTACTGATGTCAACCATGACAAAGGTGAACAGTGCCTTCAGTCTGGTGCCGTAGGACATGTGGCTAAGTTCTGCCGTAGTGGACAACACAGGGGTCAAGAAAGAAAGTGTGTCAAACCCAGCACTACTACTGGTGCAGCTGCAGTGGTTAAAGAGGAGTCTAATATCAGTGCTAGCTGTGCTGTTCAAATTAGCAGTGATGTGCCTAGAATGATTGAGAAGGACCATTTGTTGTTGGCATCGGGGGAGCAGTTAAAGGTTGTGAATGGTGCATGTATGGATCGAAGTGGTGTTGTAGAGGACAGGACTTTGCCTGTGGGTCAAGGGAAGGTTGGTGACACAGTTGTGACTATGTTGAGAGACACTGGGTGTAATGGCATTATAGTCAAGAAGAGCTTGGTTCCAGATAACCAGTATACAAAAAAGATGGGTCATATATTGATGGTTGATCGTACTGTAAGAAGGGTTCCAGTCACCATGGTGGAAATTGATACGCCATATTTGAGAGGCACGGTTGAAGCATTATGTGTGCAAGACCCAATCTATGATTTAATTGTTGGGAATGTGCCCGGAGCAAGACCACCAGATGACCCGGATCCAGTGTGGAATGTGAGTGGAGCAGTAACAACCAGAGTGCAAGCGAAGAAATCTGGTAAGGTGAAGCCGCTCAAATTGTGTGATGTAAAGACTGGAGCACATGTAACAAAAGACAAATTAATCAAGATGCAGCAAGCAGACACATCGTTGAAGAGGTATTATAATAAGAGAGAACCAGAAGTGAGAGGGCACCATACAACCGAGTTCCAGGTATATGGAGGCTTGCTATATCGTGTGTATCGGGATCGTTCAGTTCCAGGAGGCAAGACGGTACGTCAAGTGGTTGTGCCGAAACTGTTGAGGACTCGTGTTATGGAGATTGCCCATGATTCAATATTTGGTGGACACATGGGGATAAAGAAGACAGAAGACCGGATTGTGACTAGCTTTTATTGGCCTGGGCTACGTAAAGATGTTACCAGTTTTTGTAGGTCGTGTGATGTGTGCCAGAAGACTGTTTCAAAGGGATCAGTTGTAAAGGCCCCATTAGGTAAGATGCCTTTAATTGATATGCCATTCAAGCGTGTGGCTATAGATTTGGTTGGACCAATTACACCAGCCAGTGACAGGGGTCATCGATACATCTTAACTATGGTGGACTATGCTACACGGTATCCAGAGGCGGTTCCACTTAAAAATATAGATACAGAGACTGTAGCCGAGGCGTTGATTGACTTTTATAGTCGATTGGGGGTTCCAGAAGAAGTACTAAGTGACATGGGGACTCAGTTTGTGTCAGAATGCATGCAAGAAGTATCAAGATTGCTCAGCATTAAGAGACTGACGTCTACGCCCTATCACCCCATTTGTAATGGACTGGTGGAAAAGTTTAATGGTACTTTGAAGAAGATGTTAAAGCAGTTGTGCCATGAACAACCAAGGCAATGGCATCGGTATATTAGTGCTTTACTTTTCGCATATAGAGAGGTACCGCAGGAGTCAACTGGTTTTTCCCCATTTGAGCTGTTATATGGTCGAACGGTTAGAAGCCCAATGAAGATCCTTAAAGAGTTATGGACCAAAGAAAGCGATAATCCTGAGATAGTTAATAGTTACCAGTATGTGTTTGAGTTGAGAGATGGTTAGAACAGACTTTAGAGATTGCTCGAGAGGAATTACAAAAGGCACAGAACCGATACAAGTGTTACTATGATCGTAAAACGAAGAAACGAGTGCTTAAGGAAGGAGATAAGGTGTTAATTTTGCTACCAACTGACAACAACAAGCTGTTGATGTGGAGGGGTCCTTATGTGGTGGAGCAGGTAATAGGTGAAAACGATTATCGAGTGAGGGTAGGTGACAAAGTGAAGACGTATCATGTAAATTTGTTAGTTATATGTTGAGCGGGAGACGTCACCTACCTGACTACTTGAATTTTTGAACAGTATAGTAGAATGTTATTCGTTTATGACTGTATTTCATATTTTATTATATTCTACTGTATGTGAATTTCGAATTAATGTATTCAGAGCTTTGTTCAGGTCGATTTGATATATTGTATTGTTGTTTTATTTGAAATTGTTATCGTATTCGTATTATTGACGTTGTTGCTAGTCATGTAATATTATATGTTATAATATTCTTGAGAGGGGAGGCATGTCACATACGACTTGTTTACCACTTCCGTGTCACTGAGAATGTTCTAGAACCGTACCTTGTCTGGGTGGAATATTCTATATTTTTTAGGAAATGGTTGAATAGGTAATAGAACACTGTAGGAGGCAATAGAAGGTAATGGAACATTCTAGAAATTTGTAGTAAGTTCCAGACTCATTATGTATGCTGATGGAATGGTCTATTTATAGACAGTGTGGGTATATATAGGGGAGTTGTTCAGCACTGAGTTCAGATCGGAGATCTCGTTGAATTGTATTGGAGTTTAAGTATCTAGTTATTGGAGTAGTGAAGTTTTACCGCGTTATTGTACTTGATGTTTGCAGAGTATAATAATAGCAGTACCAGTTGAAACCTCATCTGTTGGCTTCATGTTCGTATGTTATCATCGCCGCCAGGGAAGTCTTTCTGTTACTGTTGCCATTTTGGTATTTGAACCATCACACCTGTACTATACCAATTACGGTAATATTACGTTGCGTGTGACAATGATAAACGAGTTTGGTAGTTGTGTCATAAAACGAGTTCATTATCTGACCGACTTATTACACAGTGTGATTGGTTAAGCATGAAATATTTGCAAAATTTGGTAAAATTAACATCTGTTGCAACTTACTTCACAGCATGTTTGCATTCATGTAATTCTTTTGTTTAAGCAGTGTCTGTTCATGAACATGTCCGAGCATTACTGTGGAGAAGATTTGATCAAAAATGGTCTTGCATTAATTGATTTTGATGAAATATCACTGAAAGGCCTTCAAACATTTGCAAGAAAAATCAAATGATTGATTTTTGATGCCACTGCCAGACGCCAATGTCAGACTCGAAATTGTCCATCCAGATGTGTGTTTTGAATTATGTTTGCAAAACAAACATTAGGGCATTAATTTAAAGCAGAGATATTACAAATCACAGAACCCAGAATGATGTACTTGAGTTAATGGGTGGCTGGACAAAGCTCAACTCAACCATTGCATAAACCCTAACTTGAACCTTTTCTGCTTAGTGTTCTCTGAACTAGGTCTCAACCACCATTTTTTGAAAAACAAACTGAAAAGTGCTGACAACTGAAGGCATGAAAACCGAATTCTACAGGAAGTTTGAGTCAATTTGTTTTGAACTATCCAGAAAAAATTGTTTTGGTGGGAGTAAACTTTTTAGCTCTGCTGTTGAATTTGTCGAGCTGAGCTTTATCATAAGAGTGTCCGGCATCTACCATCTGTGTAAACCTTGTGTAGACTTCTTTTAGATTTGTTCATTTCGTGAGGATATCTTCAATTCTCTAATTTTGCTAAATATTTTTGTCATTTTTAGTAAAAAGTGATACATGTATTTCTGACTTCTAGTCCGATTTCTTTGATACTATACATATAGGTACTTCAGGTAGACCTCTCAGCTTTGTTAATTTTTTTAATGATGTCTTCAGTTCTTTAATTGAAATGTACATTGCTAACAGCAGAGCTATGTTAGCCGAGAGGCTGTTATTTGCCTCTTCAAGAGTAAATTACTGTTTATAATCCACTGCAAATCCTTGATTCTGCTCAACAGGTCTAGTTGTGTGATAAGAATACAGAGATAACATATATCGATACATATTTCAAGATAATTAACAACAATTTCTTTTTTTCAGAGTAAGCGAGGTGATAAATTTATTAAATGTGATGTTACACCGCCACTGCCAATATGTGGAGATATTAAAATAGAATTTTTTCATAAAACAAACATGCTTACAAAAAGGGTGAGTAAATTAGTCTTTTTCAAAGATGTCCAATTTAATTTTCTTTCACTACCAATATTGTTTTATTAGTTTCGGCCAAACATAAATTATTGGTCATTTTAAACACTGGGATGAATTATTAGGGTTCTTTATGTAGTTGTTGATGGTTTATTGAGTGTTAACTTTTATTGATGGTTGTAGGGGTTTAATAAAATGAGGACGAGGGTGTCACTGGCTGGGTGTGGCACTGACACAATGGGTAGGACAATAACCCTGGCTAAGTGTATCAAATGTTGATTCTGTCATTTCTGTGGCAGACTGCACTATGGTTAGTTATACATAAATACTGAGCTACTCGTATAGAATCAAGATTTCACTACTTTCTTGGCAGGTTTGTATGCTTGATTACGTTGTGAAGTTTGCTTACTGAAATGATATCAGCTGGTCATTGTATCCTCAGTCAGCTTATGTTTTACGAGTGAATAAATTCATTTTCACTTGGTGCCATATATGAACTTATTCAGTTTACGTCAAATGAGTTAACTCACACTTTGTTATTTCTCTTTTAGGAAAAAATGTTTCATTTTTGGTTCAACACATTTGTGATATCAGCTGGTGAAAAAGTCTCAAATGGAGCGACGGGAAGTGAGGGCGACGACTGCGACATCTTAACACTAACACTTAGAAAAGATGAAATTGACAAAGCTAACAAAGATAAAACAAATAAAAATTTCTCACCAAATTTCAAGGTAAGATGTCTGATAGCCATCTATTATAATTTTTTTTCCCAAAAGGAAACAAAATATATTTATTGTGATTTATTCATCAGTTTACGTTCACATTTTTGTTGACTCTGCAGTCAGAGCAAAATTGATGTTGCTTGTTTTAAAGTATTCCTACAATGTTACGATAGCATCATAAAGACATGCTTCTTTCAATCGATCTTAGACACTGACTACTGATGATATCTTGTTGAGAATGAGACAACCACGTGGCTTGTTTTTTTCCACACAAAAAGTGTTCCACTGTTCTAGGTATAATGGGAAGATTTAATATATTAAAAAGTCTTGTGGTTAGCTTGCTAAGATCAATGCAAAATTGTATTTGATGCAAACTAATCTATAGAAACGTTGGTGGTCATTCTATCTTATTAGTCCCCGTTTGGATGAAGTCCGAAAACGGGGACTTATAATTCGGTCTCCATCCATCCATCCGTCCGTCCGTTCGTTCGTCTGTCTGTGTATGTGCATCAATCCATAGTCATATTTCAGAATCCTTTGGACCAATTTCGTTCATTCTTTGCATGTGCCTCGTACTTTATGTGAAACATATGCACATGCAGTGGTTTAGCGATTCGATTCGAAACAGTCGACTGGCAGCCATCTTGTTTTTTGAAAATGTTGTATCTTGGACATGCTTTGTCAGTTTTCATTCAAATTTGGCACATACTTTATACATGCAAGGATGGCCGACTGGCAGGCATCTGACCTTCTGGCTTTTCATTCCTATTTGGCACATGCATCGTACATGTTAGTTTGTTTCATAATCAGATTGACATTGATGCTGCTGTTTGATTCACCAATTACATGTCTCATTGCATTTTGTCACAGCGAGCAAGCACCTTTCGCATATATTGTTTTTTGCCTCTCAGATAGGGATATAGGGATATGAACGTTTTACACTACTGAACTGAAGAACTATCCCCCCCTGCGAGGGGAGTTCTTTTAATTATATGATGTAGATGGGCAAGTGTAATTCACAGATAGATCACCATTGTTTGACACCCCCTGCCATGTGAATTTAAATTAGAGGCATGACAAACGTTAAATTGTATTCAACGCATTATTTTGAACTGATATTTATTAAAACTGCAAATTTTAGGACATTGTCTTCACCATATTATTCAACACAAGAGCGCGCTTGTCTTGTACAAAGGGTCTATTCGCCACTTTAGTCCAGAACTAACAATACAATTACAAAGAGTCGCAATTGCTGTATTCCCAATCCCAGAATCTCAAATTCGGTCATTACACATGTTAACAAATAGTCCCATGTAAAGATTTGATTGTAGGGCACCATGGCAACAAGCATTCATGTTCATGAGATGTATGGTAATGTAATTTTAGTGTCTCATTCCCATCCTCAGACTTGCATTTTCTCAAACATACTTTAAACAATTTTAGCAAGTGCAATAACATAGACATGCACCTCAATTTGTTTAGCGGTTATAAACGGCACGTGAGGGTATTTGATAGCGGATTTAAGACCTCTCGGGGAAAATTAGCATAGTTGGCGGGAAATAATCACCGAAGGCAGGGAGGTGATTATTTAACCCAAATATGCTAATTTTCCTCTGAGAGATCTTATATCCGCTACCAAATACCCAAGCGTACCGTTTATAACCTCATTATAATACGATAACATTGAATATTTAATGGAAATACGGCATCTTTCCGAAACAAAGTGTGGGGAGGGATAAATAACCACATTCTGGGGCCTCTTTCAATAGAAATCACTCTGAGACACGTTTGCACAGGCATGAAAAAACGATAAAACAGATTATTATAAAATTGCAAATGTTATAAGTTTATTACCTAAAATAAATAGAAAAGATTTATACAAATATAAAACAGGAAAAATATACACATGAATCGACATTATAAATATCGCAGATTAATATATTAACATTTGTTAAGAGTGGTAAATTTGAACATGGCGGTTTGAAATTTTTCAAGTTGCGTTTTCGAGGATTTTAGTTTAGTTTTGGAGAAATATAACTGTTAGTATACACATATACAGAGCTACCGAAATTGCAGTTTTTGAACAGGTTTTCTGTGGCGACTGAGCTTAAGCTTGTGGAGATGTTTCTCTGACACTGTACTTGAGCCATGCCTGATGTTGATGGCCGAACGACCCTGGAACTGGGGGCCATCGGAAGGTAATTGTTACCACGCTCATCAACGGTAGGAACACAGACTTTTGACATTAAAATGTCACTACACTGACGTTTTTGTTCACTAGAATTGTCGCGACAGTAACTCCTGATACTCCCTTCATTCCGATGGCCACATAAATTCATGATTATCCGTGTTGGTATTCCAGCGTTGTTCAATGATTTTATAGTGGTTGCTCTCACACAGTGGTTAGTGTACAGCATGCTCAACTCTGTGGCCGCTGATATTTTTTTCATCATTTCCCCCAACGTATTGTGACCCAAAGGAGCATTTGTATACCAAGTTGTTTTCCTACCTGTAAAGTTACTAATATGCCGCTGGAAAAAAAGCATTATTGCTTGGGTGAAGCTTAGTTGTATAATTTAGAATGGCCGTAACAGGACAAAGTGGGAAGTCTGTTTTGTACATCTGTTTATCTGATTCAAAGTCATCCTTCAAATCCCTGGGGTGGTTTTTTTGTTGCTTCCAAAAAGGCTAAAGTGATATAATCCCGTCTCCTGTGATCTTTCTTTAAAACAAAACTCTATTTGTGTAAATCCCGAAGACCCTCTCGTCCCCTTCTGCAAAAGAAAAACTCTACATAAAACCACACCAATCGTAAAAGGGACACCGGGTCACAGTCGGACAGTGTCCCGCTGGTAAACATCTTACTCATGTCTCCCGCATTGATAACCGTTTTGTGTTGGATTTTATCTTTCCCCTCCCGCTTCAAACTTTTTACTTTCCCTATAAATACATTATTGGCAGTTTGAAATTCCCGATCTTTGATAATGTTAATGGGGCGATTGAATGGAACATTGGTTATGTGGCGATGGATTGCTGCTCGAATTCCAGCGTAGCTTCTTATGCTGTATTCTTTCCCGTCTCTAGCCCTGACCTCGGCATAAAAATGCTTCAATATTTTTGCCAGCTATTGCACTTCCACCATTTGGAAGGCCGGGTCGATTTTCCATTCAGAACACCACACTATACAAAAAAACCATAATTTCAGTACGGAAATTGGGTCATCATGGGGTCAAACGTTCAACGCATTGTTTACAAACCATAGTTACGATATGTCTTTTTTTTTTTTTTTTTACTTTTATCACACTTACATTTGCGTAATTTCACACCCGGTTTTGCGGAGACGTTAGTATTCACTTCATTTTTCTTTGCTGCCAAGTTGTCGACCATTTCTTCAGAAAATTCTGGCAATCTTTGCCCTTCGGCAGACACCATCTGTTGATCTGGCTCGTTATTACCGCCGGTGTTCTGTTGCTCCCATTTAATTGTAGCTTGAAGAAGTTCTTCATCAGTAGCGTCAATTTCATCCAGCTGGTTCCATTTGAAATTGAGATCAAAATTGATCTGAGGCTCGTCGTCTGACATAATTACTATGTTCTGAAAATGCTGCTAGTGACTTGCAGACAATATTTATCATATTTCAATCCAGTTTATTCCAGTTTTTGTTTTATTAATTATTCATCAAACAGGGCCCGAGTCATATATTGTCAGATATAAACCCTGGCGTCAGCCAATCAGATGGCTAGATTCACACTGGTCATATTATAATTTACTTTCACTTATGATTTCTTTGCTATGTCTTAAACTGGAGGGGTTGTCATGCAACACATGTTCGAATGTGATGTAAATAAACAATCTGTTGTATTTGCCACTTGGGACTCAAGTTTCAAGGACACGCTCGCAACAACCCCTCCACTTTAATATGACTAGCACAAAGAGAACTTTCAAAAATTTAACTGGGACTGTGTCATTTTCAATGACTTGTTCTTAAGAGAAAAAGGGACCTCATCTTTTGCACCTGTACAGGTACTTTGAAAATTGTCGTATTAAGATGGGATGTTTGCCATTGTTCACTTTACTGCTTGACGTTTCAGTAGTTAATGATATCACTGACTGATCTTCATATCTTCATCAGGTGCGATTAATATTCAGCACTGTGGATGAGCAGTCGGAACAATCAGAAGCAACAAAAGCTGTGGATGGTTGTACTAACACTGGAGGACTAGACGGACAAGAACTAAGCAGTGGCAGTGGAGACGATGTTTTACATACGGATGATGAGAACTTATCAGATACAGATGAGGAGGAAGAATGGACAGGTGTAGATTCTTCCTCTAGTGTTTGCTGTTGACTTGGGTAAAACCATGACATCTGAAGGGTGATCTTGGGTGGCAGGGAGAAGTTGTCTTCAATTTTGTAGTTCAGACCTAAGTTAATTCAAATCTCAAGAGGTTGTTGGAGTTGGTTGATACATGGTTTCTTTTTACCAAGATTGAATTTTATTCAAACTAGAATTTGTTTGTCCGATGTAGTGTTTTGCTCTCCCATGGTGCGACTGGTCATGGTGACACATCTCTCCACCAAAGGTGTGATTGTTCAAGGGCGCATGTCTCCATAATGTGACTGTAAATGGTTATGATGGATATTATCTGAAAGCATTATCTGTCCAGTCTTCATTCTAATGAGAAATGTTCCATTCATCAAGTTCTTTGAAATAATGCTTCCAAACAATTTTGTTTATTTCCAACTGGATGTAAAATTGTTGACTGAAATTGCATTATTGCTGTGTTAGTGTTTCCATCTGATATTTTTCAAAATATTCTGCATTTCATCTTCCAAATGTAATGCCTCTTGGGAAAAATTTAACTTCAATTGTTGCTTAAAAATTGATGGTACAACATGAACTACATAATGTTTGCATTTTCTGACCCAGCTAACTGCTTACCATTGCTGCTATTGCAGTGCAAGTGTCCATATCCCAAAATAAATGACCTAAACTGTGTGTGTTTCTGTGGAAAGACCTTCTACCCCTCCTCACCTCTCAGAAATGAATGGTTAAACCCGGTCAACAAAAGCCACTAGTGACATCATGTTGTTGCTGATGAACTGCTCAGATGTATTCTGTATTTAATACCAGATATGTTCATCACACATCTGTACATTGTTGAATGAACATCACTGGTTGTCCTACAAGTGGGTGGGAAGGTACCAAAGTGGGGATAGCAGAACCAGGAGGTGTTAAGTTGAAGAATGCAAGATTATGGCCATCCACAAACTAGCCCCATTAGAATACTTGAGTAATGCAAGTTAATATATTCTACTGTGCCTCCTGGCCAAACTTTAGACATTCCATATTTTAGAGGTATGTTTTCTGTGTTTTTGTAAATGTCTATTTCTTGACAATCTGCGAAATGTCAGTGCACCAGGGATTTTTTTATTCTTCTGTTTTTACTTACTTCCTTCCCTTCCATGACTTTTCTATTCTTCTTCCAGTTCTGTTTAGGTTGTCATGACAACACCTATACAAGTCCAAAACTATGCCTTTCATCGACATCCCCCACCATTTGCCATCTTTTTACATAATAGATTACCATCTCCTCATTACAACTATAAACCACCTCCCACAATCGCTAATTTTGATCAAGTCCTTCAGAAATATACAAATTATATCTCCTTGATCTGAAAATGAAAGTGTTTGAGCAAATGCTACAGTTGTCCAGTATTCACAGATGGATGTGGATTCTGAATTTATAATAGTTGTTTGAATTGTTCTTGTTGATTTATGATAATTACATACACCCTGATGAATTCCCATTCCACAACTGAATTGTCATCTGTCCATGTATAATTCCCAATATTTACTTCCTGTAAATTCATCCAATTGTTCTTTAGAAAATAGGAAATAATGTCTCTGTTCATCTGTAAATTTCCCACAGTGCATCATTTGTCACTGTTTCATCTGTAAATTCCCAATTCCCAAATTGATAGTGTTTGCGCATTTATCGTTTGTGCATATTGCATGATGTGAGGTCAACAAACAGGAAGGTAGGACAGATTTTGAACGTTCCAAATGCGCAGAGTCACAGTGCACCGAACATCAATGTTGCCAACTTGCAACGTAAAAATTCCCCTCAAATAAAACTGCCATCATCTTCCAACTAACTCACACCAGTCTCTGAAAATTTGCACACTATTCTGCCTAAGCAAGCATAATGAGCATGTAAATTATCTTTTGCTGTAGCGTAATATTTTCATATTTTTTGTGGGTATATTGGGAGTTGAAAAACTTACTCAGCAAAACACAAGTACTAACTCTATTTCAATCCATTTTCTCTGAAAAATGGTCTTTTTCAACTGAAATCCACATTTCTCAGCTGTCTTGAATAGCTTTTCTAGCTGCCCTCGTTTGTACCCACCCACACTCACTCCACTATCTGTTTCAAATATGACGCTGACTTCTTCCGGGTTGCATGTCTACTGGTGTTCTTTTGACGTTCTATATTTTTGTCCTACTCTCGCTTGTTGCTATGTTGATAACGCATGTGCAAATAGATTTACATTGAGTCTGACGGGAATCGGGAATTCCAACACTGCATCATTTGGGACAGGAAATGGTGTCACTGGTTCATCTGTAAATTCGCACAGTGCACCATTTGGAACAGGAAATGATGTCACTAGTTCATCTGTAAATTACCATATAGTGTATCATTTGGGACAGGAAATGTCACTGGTTCATCTGTAAATTACCATATAGTGTATCATTTGGGACAGGAAATGGTGTCACTGGTTTATCTGTAAATTCCCACAGTGCATCATTTGGACCAGGAAATGATGTCACTGGTTCATCTGTAAATTACCATATAGTGTATCATTAGTGAAAGAGTAAATGATGTCATATATTCTCATAACTGTAAATTCCCATTTTTGTCCAAACGCACAAACTGTGACTGCAAGTTGCTACCTATTATGCACTTTCTTTGCTTTATGCTGCTTGTTTAACGTGACATGTTCTTCTGGTATTGGTATTATTCACATTATAATTTGATAAATTTCTTTGAAATTTACAAGCTGTATTTAAACCTCCAAGTTCACTATTACAATAAGGACCTCAAGCAAGGGATATAATATGGGAATGGAAGAGGGGTTTCTCATGCTGGTTTCCAAGGGTGATGGTGATGCATCATAGTTTTATTTAGGATTCTTTCCTTCCAAATATATCATTCCTTGATACTCACACATACCTTCTCTTCTGTGAATACTTTTTGAAGTACGAATGACATACTACATTCAATCCTTAGTGTTCTAATGCTCTCCCCAGAGCTGAGATCAGTTACGTTCCATCATTATGATCCCTGTATATTAACCTTTTCACCACCAGTTCCTCTTTTCATCACAATTTTACAAAATAGTCCTGTTTATAGTCTGCACTTTCGTTCAAATAATTGAGACAAAATTAGCAAAATATTTTTTGAGTGAAAATTGACTCAAATTTGTCTGTTGGCTCCAAAATTGGGTTTCATTTTCTGAAATATTGAAGAATAAAATATAAAAGTGCAGAAAAATTTGGGCGAGAGAGTCTGGTAGTGAAAAGGTAAAATCGTTTCACTAAACTTTTCATAGAGATGAAAGTATTATTTCTCCTCAACAATGTTGACAGCAATATCTTGTACACATGCAAATTAGCAGAGCCTGATCATACGATATGCTTAAAATTTGACAAGAAATATTGCATGTTTTTTGCTTACCCATTCCTCCATTACTAACCCAGAACTTTGGTGTCATCTGTTTTACAATGCCACATATCCATGGTATTTTCACAAATATATGTTAATTAGAAATTACAATTTGGGAGTAACATTATTTATATATTGTAATCAGGTTGGGCTCAACAACGTAAAACACCAATGACAACTTGTGCTGACATTTTAGTGAAACTGGTTATGTATTCTGAGCAGTTCATCCTGTATCTTGTTTTTCCATGTTGGCTTTGTACAAATTGATTGTATTTCTAAAAGAAGTAGTTAAACACAAGCATTTTTTGTAACCAGATTGAATATATATTAAGATACAAAAAGAGTGCCTGTTTGTTTTACTATTATTCAAATAATACCAACATCTAATTACATTTGTTTAGATAACCAGTTTCTAAAACTTCATTGTTTAGTCATTGACAACAGAAAATGTTATTGTTTGTGAAAGTTTTCTTATATTTGAAAAAAAAATCATGTTGAACAGAAATTATATAAAAATCCACATCTTGTGAGCCAGTTATTTATAACAGTTTTGTCTTGGACTTGAACAGCCTTATTTTGCACATAAACCAAACCAACCTATCAGAAGTAAGGAAGCTATTGAGAGGTGACTGATGATTGGCTATTAGTAATGTAGACCTTGTTAACTTGACTGTGATTGGCCAAAACTTGAAATGGTGCTACTCTGAAGAATGTTTTTATGGTTTCTGAAGTTCATACTTGTACATAGCCTCACACTTCAGCCAAAAATAAAAACAGACCTTTATTTTATTTATCTTTTATCTTGTTTCTTTATTCCTTGGCTTTGGAGCGGCTGAGACTGCTGGCAATGCATAAAGGATAACTGCTGCAACTTTGTCAGTAATATTTCCTATGAGGGAAACCATTCCAATGATAGCGACACAGAAATGTATAGTACACACCCAGACAAGCACAGCTCTTTGGATTGTGTTAAGTATAAGTAAAATTGAAAGAAAAGAAAAAATGGCAAATATTTCCCATATACTTATTAGGGTGAATTTTTACTAATTCTTCAGATGTTTGGGGAAAAAAAATCTCAATTCCTAATGCTAGAGAGAGCATAACCAAGTGAGTTAGCATTATGTGCTTGCTGTGATTAAGGTAGTAAAAAATGGCCTCAGGAAACACTGAACTTGTCTGATACCAGCTTAGTTGGAAGTTGTATAGCAGTCGTTCATGAAATTCTGCAGCAACTGGCTGTAAATTATAAACGGACTGTAGTTGCACTACAAGATCATAGTTGTGTTTTGAAATTATAAATTGACATATGATGTTATGACAGACGTTCAAGACTTTCAGCCATGAACAAAAAAAATATCATCACAGGGCTCAGCCAATAAGAGTTAATGTAAATAATGTATTGACAGAAATATGTAGGTATTGCCCATAGTCAGCTGGCGTGCATGTGATAATAAAATAAATGCAATTTATCAATATTTACTATATGTGGGCCGCCATCTTTAATACAGTATATAAAACTAAATAAAGAGACAAATTGAGAAATGAGTTTTTCAGATTCCTACAAATCGAGGGAAAAAAACATTCACAGCCAATCCATTGGGGTAACGTTGAGCTAACTGCTAACAAAATTTGGCCGAATTTGTCATTTTTGTGTGGAAGAATCTTTTGCATACAAACACCTAACAACACGTAGAACAATTTCCCATGGTTTTTGAAACTAAAAGTGTGATCCAACTTTAAAGCTGTCACCGATTGGCTCCTGAGTTGGACCACTATTTTATTATGTGAACGCCTGCTGACTGTGGTATTACCAAAAGGTACTTGGATGGAGATATAAATGGTAAGCAGTGTTTATAACTTAAAAGCAATGTAACTTGATAATCTGCGAAAGAGCAGAACAAGGTTTTTAATTTAACACTTGTGGTTGAATGTAATTTTGCATTCTTCAAGGTGGTATTACATCGAGAAATTATTTTTTTTTTTTATATTCACAGACTACCTCCCACACATGCACTCATTTCACACAATGTAAAAAAACTAAGGAACATGCATGGGCAAAAATACATACATCAAAGCTATGTATCAGATTTTATCCAGAGACTCCCACCCACCCTCTTGCTTGGTATATGTGGCAAAAAATTTGAGTTTGTTTTGTTCTCCAGACTGATAAAATATAATGCACCTACAACACTCTTTGGCTGGCTTACTCTGGTGGTGGTGGTGGTGGTGGTGGTGGTGGTAGTAGTAAACTATTACTTTTTTTTTTTCTTCTCACCCTGCACACAAACCAAAGGTGTAAATAAATGAAATAGACATTGGCAAATCACATTAAGAGTGTGAGCACTGAAATTATTAGGTTTGGAGATAGATGCAATAGATGCCCTGTTACCAAAAGTATTAGATATGGAAATTGATGTAATATATACCTTGGTATCAACAGCATTAGGTATTGGTATGGAAATGGATGTAATATATACCTTAGTATCAATAGTTTTGGGTATTGGTATGGAAGTAGATGTAATATATACCTTGGTACCAATAGTATTAGATATGGAAATAGTTGTAATATATACCTTGGTACCAATAGTGTTGGGTATGGAGATAGATGTAATATATACCTTGGTACCAATAGTGTTAGGTATGGAGGGAGATGTAATATATACCTTAGAACCAATAGTATTAGGTATGAAAATAGATGTAGTATATACCTTGGTACCAATAGTGTTAGGTATGGAAATAGCATAATGTACACCCTGTTACCAAAAGTATTTATATAAGTAGTAATATACACCCTTTAACAATAGTATTAGGTATGGAAATGGATGTAACATATACCTTGGTATCAATAGTATGAGGTATGGAAATAGATGTAATATATACCTTAGAACCAATAGCATTGGATATGAAAATAGATGTAATATATACCTTGGTATCAATAGTATTAAAATATGGAAATAGATGTAATATATACCTTAGTATCAATAGTATTAGGTATGGAAATAGATGTAATATATACCTTAGAACCAATAGCATTGGATATGGAAATAGATGTAATATATACCTTGGTATCAATAGTATTAAGATATGGAAATAGATGTAATATATACCTTGGTACCAATAGTATTAGGTATGGAAATAGATGTGATATATACCTTGGTATCAATAGTATTAGGTATGAAAATAGATGTAATATATACCCTGGTACCAATAGTATTAGGTATGGAAATAGATGTAATATATACCTTTAAATCAATAGTATTAAGTATCGGTATGGAAATAGATGTAATATATACCTTTGTATCAATAGTATTAGGTATCGGTATGGAAATAGATGTAATATATACCGTGGTACCAATAGTATTAGGTATGAAAATAGATGTAATATATACCTTGGTACCAATACTATTAGATATGAAAATAGATGTAATATATATCTTGGTATCAAAAGTTTTAGGTATGAAAATAGATGTAATATATACCTTGGTACCAATAGTATTAGGTATGGAAATAGATGTAATATATACCTTTGTATCAATAGTATTAGGTATCGGTATGGAAATAGATGTAATATATACCTTTGTATCAATAGTATTAGGTATCGGTATGGAAATAGATGTAATATATACCGTGGTACCAATAGTATTAGGTATGGAAATAGATGTAATATATACCTTTGTATCAATAGTATTAGGTATCGGTATGGAAATAGATGTACTATATACTGTGGTACCAATAGTATTAGGTATGGAAATAGATGTAATATATACCTTTGTATCAATAGTATTAGGTATGGAAATAGATGTAATATATATCTTGGTATCAAAAGTTTTAGGTATGAAAATAGTTGTAATATATACCTTGGTACCAATAGTATTAGGTATGGAAATAGATGTAATATATACCTTGGTACCAACAGTATTGGTTATTTAAATAGATGCAATATATACCTTGGTACCAATAGTATTAGATTTGGAAATAGATGCAATATATACCTTGGTTCCAATACTATTAGATATGAAAATAGATGTAATATATACCTTAGAACCAATAGTATTAGGTATGAAAATAGATGTAATATATACCTTGGTACCAATACTATTAGATATGAAAATAGATGTAATATATATCTTGGTATCAAAAGTTTTAGGTATGAAAATAGTTGTAATATATACCTTGGTACCAATAGTGTTAGGTATGGAAATAGATGTTATATGTGTCTTGGTATCAAAAGTATTAGGTATGAATATAGATGTCATATATACCTTGGTACCAATAGTATTGGTTATTTAAATAGATGCAATATATACCTTGGTACCAATACTATTAGATATGAAAATAGATGTAATATATACCTTAGAACCAATGGTATTAGGTATGAAAATAGATGTAATATATACCTTGGTACCAATACTATTAGATATGAAAATAGATGTAATATATACCTTAGAACCAGTAGTATTAGGTATGAAAATAGATGTAATATATACCTTGGTACCAAAAGTATTAGGCATGGAGATAGATGTAATATATACCTTGGTACCAATAGTATTAGGTATGAAAATAGATGTAATATACACCCTTTAACAATAGTATTAGGTATGGAAATAGATGTAATATATACCTTAGAACCAGTAGTACTAGGTATGAAAATAGATGTAATATATACCGTGGTACCAATAGTATTAGATAGGTAAATAGATGTAATATATGTAAATAGATGTAATATATACCTTGGTACCAATATTATTAGATATGGAAATAGATGTAATATATACCTTGGTACCAATATTATTAGGTATGAAAATAGATGTAATATATACCTTGGTACCAATATTATTAGATATGTAAATAGATGTAATATATACCTTGGTACCAATATTATTAGAAATGGAAATAGATGTAATATATACCTTGGTACCAATATTATTAGATATGTAAATAGATATAATATATACCTTGGTACCAATATTAGTTATGTAAATAGATGTAATATATACCTTGGTACCAATATTATTAGATATGTAAATAGATGTAATATATACCTTGGTACCAAAATTATTAGATATGTAAATAGATGTAATATATACCTTGGTACCAATATTATTAGATATGGAAATAGATGTAATATATACCTTGGTATCAATATTATTAGATATGGAAATAGATGTAATATATACCTTGGTATCAATATTATTAGATATGTAAATAGATGTAATATATACCTTGGTACCAATATTATTAGATATGGAAATAGATGTAATATATACCTTGGTATGAAAAGTATTAAGTATGAAAATAGATGTAATATATACCTTGGTACCAATAGTTTTAGGTATGGAAATAGATGTAATATATACCTTTGTATCAATAGTATTGGGTATGGAAATATATGTAATATATACCTTGGTATCAATATTATTAGATATGGAAATAGATGTAATATATACCTTGGTATGAAAAGTATTAAGTATGAAAATAGATGTAATATATACCTTGGTACCAATAGTATTAAGTATGAAAATAGATGTAATATACCTTGGTACCAATAGTATTAGGTATGGAAATAGTTGTAATATATACCTTGGTACCAATAGTATTAGGTATGGAAATAGATGTAATATATACCTTGTTACCAATGGTATTGGTTATTTAAATAGATGTAATATATACCTTGATACCAATATTATTAGATATGTAAATAGATGTAACTTATTACAGAAACCACTATTTGGTGTGAACATAAACATAACACATTACAAAAACCAATCATATATATTCGCTGTGGACTTATCTGTAAATTACTATATATTCATTACTTATATTGTGTAAAACTCATATAATGGTTTCTTATTTTCCAGGTACTAGTGTGATTACGTATTTATGATACTAAGCCAAGAAGAAACACCATATACAAGTTGTCTAGTGTGAGGGTGCAATTCATGTAGAGTTTTGCCGTATGCCATGCAAACTGGGATGAAATTCACTGTTGCTTGGTGATAACAGATTTGATTCTAACAAAAAAATCTGCTATATTCTATTCTTTTTCTGCCACACGTTATTTGAAAAAGTCTAATTTTGTAACATTTCATATTAGTCTTGTATATAGTCTACATGTTTAAATAAATGCTCTAAATTCAACATTTTTGATCAATGTATAAGTATTTTATATTTTATCAGGTTAAAAAGTAGTTTTGTGTTTCAAGAAATATCGCCAGCATTTGCAGCTCAGAAAGTGGGCTAATTAATAGTTTATTTATAATCACTGTACTGTAAAATACTTTATTTTCGCTATTTCCACTGAAGGAATGTTTCAGTGAAAATAAAACCCTGGAAAGATAGTATTTTCCCTATATCTTTTTTTCAGCTCATCAAAAATCAGTGAAAATAAATTCCATACAAAACACCCAAAATGTCTTTTTAGTGAAAATTAGTCCCAGCTAAAATAAAGTACAGTGTTAATTTCTAATGTTAGTTCTCTAACAACTCAAGTTTCTTCAGAGCCTATATTTTGTCAGGGGTGAACCATTTTTTTGGAAAGAACTTTTAATATTATTTATTTTCTCTTAAAATGTTACTCCTCTGTCCATCTGTTGAATTCAGACCACCTACTAATGGAGTGATGGAATTTGTTCAGGTTTTCATGAAACCCCCTGCAGAGAGTTGCAGTGAACCCCCAGTGAGTTTGCAGTGAACCCCCAGAACCAGCAGGGAGTTGCAGTGAACCCCCAGTGAGTTTGCAGTGAACCCCCAGAACCAGCAGGGAGTTGCAGTGAACCCCCAGTGAGTTTGCAGTGAACCCCCAGAACCAGCAGAGAGTTGCAGTGAACCAGCAGTGAGTTTGCAGTGAACCCCCAGAACCAGCAGGGAGTTGCAGTGAACCCCCAGTGAGTTTGCAGTGAACCCCCAGAACCAGCAGGGAGTTGCAGTGAACCCCCAGTGAGTTTGCAGTGAACCCCCAGAACCAGCAGGGAGTTGCAGTGAACCCCCAGTGAGTTTGCAGTGAACCCCCAGAACCAGCAGGGAGTTGCAGTGAACCAGCAGTGAGTTTGCAGTGAACCCCCAGAACCAGCAGAGAGTTGCAGTGAACCCCCCAGTGAGTTTGCAGTGAACCCCCAGAACCAGCAGGGAGTTGCAGTGAACCAGCAGTGAGTTTGCAGTGAACCCCCAGAACCAGCCGGGAGTTGCAGTGAACCAGCAGTGAGTTTGCAGTGAACTCCAAGAACCTGCAGGGAGTTGCAGTGAACCCCCAGTTAGGGGGAGGTAACTACCCCTCTTCTTTAATGGTGTTTATTTGGCTCACAAAATTAAGGCGGCTGACAGCATTTAATATAATTTGGACTGCCCAAACTATTTAAATTTGCTTGGTTGAATTAAGCCATCTTACATTCTAAATGCCATTTAGAACTCTCTTGATATTTGAAGAGATTGTTTTCATGCTTACAATTACCAGGTAAAAACTGTCAATGAATATCAAGTTATTTTCTTAATCAGATACACGATTGGATTCATATCAAGCTACATGTATTACCATTCCAACACAGAAGACTTTCATGATTAAGATCATTTACTGTAACATGTAATAATATCAGATAACCATGGCAACAAGACTGGCAACAATTATAACTGCAAGGGCGACATTTTTATTGTAAAACTGAAAATTTGTTCTTTCAAGTTGGCATCATATTCTGATACAACAGGGATTCTGCTTTGTTTCATATCTTGAACTGAGGTACTCAATATTTTGTATTTGTACTTTTGAATAGACACTTCAAATAAAGTATGTACAGTATGTTCTCTTAATAAAACAAATGAAAAAAACATCTACATCTATATGCAGTCCATTCCTTGATGTTCTCCAAGATGATACACATTTATTAATGCAATCTGATTAAAATATGATGTACTGTATGGAGTGTATTTTATTTCATATATTTTTTATTAGCTCCGCTGTAGACTTTGTTGAGCAGAGCTTACAAGTGATTTTTCGACGCAGTCTGTCAACTTTTTATTTTTTCGACTTCTCGAAAACAATTCTTATTGCTTTGATACTTGGTGTACATGTACATTGGGCAGAACTTAGATTTGTTCATTTCGTGACGATATCTTCAACTCTCTAATTTTGATGAATATTTTGGTAATTTTTGGTAAAAAGTGATATTTTCGAATTCTTGTTGAAAAACGCAAGTCGGATTGCTTTGATATCATATATATATATAGGTACTACAGATAGACTTATCTCAGATTTGTTCATTTCGTGATATCTTCAGTTCTTTAATTGAAATGTGCACTGCTAACAGCGGAGCTATCTCAGCCTAGAGGCTGCTTGTTAAATTAGGTTTGTTTTTTGTTATGTACTCTTAAAAAACTGCCAGCAAATAAATAAATTAAAATAAACTGAAAGAAAAGAAAAGAAAAGAAAAGAAAAGAAAAGAAAAGAAAAGAAAAGAAAATGTATAATAAAAATAACAAATTAAACACAAATTTGAAAAAAAAGAAACCCAAACTTGGATTTTATTTTAATTAAACTGTTTTAATGTAGCCTAGGAAATATTGAAGAACTGACCCAAACATTTTTTTTTAAATAAATGCATTTTTGATAACCTTTTATGCATTTTTTTAAAAATGTTTGATAATTTTAGACCAACTTGACACAATTTCCTATTGACAAGTTTCAACCAAAATTTTGAAAAAATACAAAAAATTATATGGGTTTAAATTGTGAATGATGGCAAAAGTTGTTCATGCTACAGACTAGTAATAATAGAGTAGTTCCATGCTACACACTAGTATTAATAGAGTAGTTCCATGCTACACACTAGTATTAATAGAGTAGTTCCATGCTACACACTAGTATTAATAGAGTAGTTCCATGCTACACACTAGTATTAATAGAGTAGTTCCATGCTACACACTAGTATTAATAGAGTAGTTCCATGCTACACACTAGTATTAATAGAGTAGTTCCATGCTACACACTAGTATTAATAGAGTAGTTCCATGCTACAGACTAGTATTAATAGAGTAGTTCCATGCTACACACTAGTATTAATAGAGCAGTTCCATGCTACACACTAGTATTAATAGAGTAGTTCCATGCTACACACTAGTATTAATAGAGTAGTTCCATGCTACAGACTAGTATTAATAGAGTAGTTCCATGCTACACACTAGTATTAATAGAGTAGTTCCATGCTACAGACTAGTATTAATAGAGTAGTTCCATGCTACACACTAGTATTAATAGAGCAGTTCCATGCTACACACTAGTATTAATAGAGTAGTTCCATGCTACACACTAGTATTAATAGAGTAGTTCATGCTACACACTAGTATTAATAGAGTAGTGCATGCTACACACTAGTATTAATAGAGTAGTTCCATGCTACACACTAGTATTAATAGAGTAGTTCCATGCTACACACTAGTATTAATAGAGTAGTTCCATGCTACACACTAGTATTAATAGAGTAGTTCCATGCTACACACTAGTATTAATAGAGTAGTTCCATGCTACACACTAGTATTAATAGAGTAGTTCCATGCTACACACTAGTATTAATAGAGTAGTTCCATGCTACAGACTAGTATTAATAGAGTAGTTCCATGCTACACACTAGTATTAATAGAGCAGTTCCATGCTACACACTAGTATTAATAGAGTAGTTCCATGCTACACACTAGTATTAATAGAGTAGTTCCATGCTACAGACTAGTATTAATAGAGTAGTTCCATGCTACACACTAGTATTAATAGAGTAGTTCCATGCTACAGACTAGTATTAATAGAGTAGTTCCATGCTACACACTAGTATTAATAGAGCAGTTCCATGCTACACACTAGTATTAATAGAGTAGTTCCATGCTACACACTAGTATTAATAGAGTAGTTCATGCTACACACTAGTATTAATAGAGTAGTGCATGCTACACACTAGTATTAATAGAGTAGTTCCATGCTACACACTAGTATTAATAGAGTAGTTCCATGCTACACACTAGTATTAATAGAGTAGTTCCATGCTACACACTAGTATTAATAGAGTAGTTCCATGCTACACACTAGTATTAATAGAGCAGTTCCATGCTACACACTAGTATTAATAGAGTAGTTCCATGCTACACACTAGTATTAATAGAGTAGTTCCATGCTACAGACTAGTAGTAATAGAGTAGTTCCATGCTACACACTAGTATTAATAGAGTAGTTCCATGCTACACACTAGTATTAAGAGTAGTTCCATGCTACACACTAGTATTAATAGAGTAGTTCATGCTACACACTAGTATTAATAGAGCAGTTCCATGCTACACACTAGTATTAATAGAGTAGTTCTATTCTACACACTAGTATTAATAGAATAGTTCCATGCTACACACTAGTATTAATAGAGTAGTTCCATGCTACACACTAGTATTAATAGAGTAGTTCCATGCTACACACTAGTATTAATAGAGTAGTTCCATGCTACACACTAGTATTAATAGAGTAGTTCCATGCTACAGACTAGTATTAATAGAGCAGTTCCATGCTACACACTAGTATTAATAGAGTAGTTCCATGCTACACACTAGTATTAATAGAGTAGTTCCATGCTACACACTAGTATTAATAGAGTAGTTCCATGCTACACACTAGTATTAATAGAGTAGTTCCATGCTACACACTAGTATTAATGGAGTAGTTCATGCTACACACTAGTATTAATAGAGTAGTTCCATGCTACAGACTAGTATTAATAGAGTAGTTCATGCTACACACTAGTATTAATAGAGTAGTTCCATGCTACACACTTGTATTAATAGAGTAGTTCCATGCTACACACTAGTATTAATAGAATAGTTCCATGCTACACACTAGTATTAATAGAGTAGTTCCATGCTACACACTAGTATTATTAGAGTAGTTCCATGCTACAGACTAGTATTAATAGAGTAGTTCCATGCTACACACTAGTATTAATAGAGTAGTTCCATGCTACACACTAGTATTAATAGAGTAGTTCCATGCTACACACTAGTATTAATAGAGTAGTTCCATGCGACACACTAGTATTAATAGAGCAGTTCCATGCTACACACTAGTATTAATAGAGTAGTTCCATGCTACAGACTAGTATTAATAGAGTAGTTCCATGCTACAGACTAGTAGTAATAGAGTAGTTCCATGCTACACACTAGTATTAATAGAGTAGTTCCATGCTACACACTAGTATTAAGAGTAGTTCCATGCTACACACTAGTATTAATAGAGCAGTTCCATGCTACACACTAGTATTAATAGAGTAGTTCCATGCTACACACTAGTATTAATAGAGTAGTTCATGCTACACACTAGTATTAATAGAGTAGTTCATGCTACACACTAGTATTAATAGAATAGTTCCATGCTACACACTAGTATTAATAGAGTAGTTCCATGCTACACACTAGTATTAATAGAGTAGTTCCATGCTACACACTAGTATTAATAGAGTAGTTCCATGCTACACACTAGTATTAATAGAGTAGTTCCATGCTACACACTAGTATTAATAGAGCAGTTCCATGCTACACACTAGTATTAATAGAGTAGTTCCATGCTACACACTAGTATTAATAGAGTAGTTCCATGCTACACACTAGTATTAATAGAGTAGTTCCATGCTACACACTAGTATTAATAGAGTAGTTCCATGCTACACACTAGTATTAATAGAGTAGTTCATGCTACACACTAGTATTAATAGAGTAGTTCCATGCTACAGACTAGTATTAATAGAGTAGTTCATGCTACACACTAGTATTAATAGAGTAGTTCCATGCTACACACTTGTATTAATAGAGTAGTTCCATGCTACACACTAGTATTAATAGAATAGTTCCATGCTACACACTAGTATTAATAGAGTAGTTCCATGCTCCACACTAGTATTAATAGAATAGTTCCATGCTACACATTAGTATTAATAGAGTAGTTCCATGCTACACACTAGTATTAATAGAGTAGTTCCATGCTACACACTAGTATTAATAGAGTAGTTCCATGCTACACACTAGTATTAATAGAGTAGTTCCATGCTACACACTAGTATTAATATAGTAGTTCCATGCTACATACTAGTATTAATAGAGTAGTTCATGCTACACACTAGTATTAATAGAGTAGTTCCATGCTACAGACTAGTATTAATAGAGTAGTTCATGCTACACACTAGTATTAATAGAGTAGTTCCATGCTACACACTAGTATTAATAGAGTAGTTCCATGCTACACACGAGTATTAATAGAGTAGTTCCATGCTACACACTAGTATTAATAGAGTAGTTCCATGCTACACACTAGTATTAATAGAGTAGTTCCATGCTACACACTAGTATTAATGGAGTAGTTCATGCTACACACTAGTATTAATAGAGTAGTTCCATGCTACAGACTAGTATTAATAGAGTAGTTCATGCTACACACTAGTATTAATAGAGTAGTTCCATGCTACACACTTGTATTAATAGAGTAGTTCCATGCTACACACTAGTATTAATAGAATAGTTCCATGCTACACACTAGTATTAATAGAGTAGTTCCATGCTACACGCTAGTATTATTAGAGTAGTTCCATGCTACAGACTAGTATTAATAGAGTAGTTCCATGCTACACACTAGTATTAATAGAGTAGTTCCATGCTACACACTAGTATTAATAGAGTAGTTCCATGCTACACACTAGTATTAATAGAGTAGTTCCATGCGACACACTAGTATTAATAGAGCAGTTCCATGCTACACACTAGTATTAATAGAGTAGTTCCATGCTACAGACTAGTATTAATAGAGTAGTTCCATGCTACAGACTAGTAGTAATAGAGTAGTTCCATGCTACACACTAGTATTAATAGAGTAGTTCCATGCTACACACTAGTATTAAGAGTAGTTCCATGCTACACACTAGTATTAATAGAGCAGTTCCATGCTACACACTAGTATTAATAGAGTAGTTCCATGCTACACACTAGTATTAATAGAGTAGTTCATGCTACACACTAGTATTAATAGAGTAGTTCATGCTACACACTAGTATTAATAGAATAGTTCCATGCTACACACTAGTATTAATAGAGTAGTTCCATGCTACACACTAGTATTAATAGAGTAGTTCCATGCTACACACTAGTATTAATAGAGTAGTTCCATGCTACACACTAGTATTAATAGAGTAGTTCCATGCTACACACTAGTATTAATAGAGCAGTTCCATGCTACACACTAGTATTAATAGAGTAGTTCCATGCTACACACTAGTATTAATAGAGTAGTTCCATGCTACACACTAGTATTAATAGAGTAGTTCCATGCTACACACTAGTATTAATAGAGTAGTTCCATGCTACACACTAGTATTAATAGAGTAGTTCATGCTACACACTAGTATTAATAGAGTAGTTCCATGCTACAGACTAGTATTAATAGAGTAGTTCATGCTACACACTAGTATTAATAGAGTAGTTCCATGCTACACACTTGTATTAATAGAGTAGTTCCATGCTACACACTAGTATTAATAGAATAGTTCCATGCTACACACTAGTATTAATAGAGTAGTTCCATGCTCCACACTAGTATTAATAGAATAGTTCCATGCTACACATTAGTATTAATAGAGTAGTTCCATGCTACACACTAGTATTAATAGAGTAGTTCCATGCTACACACTAGTATTAATAGAGTAGTTCCATGCTACACACTAGTATTAATAGAGTAGTTCCATGCTACACACTAGTATTAATATAGTAGTTCCATGCTACATACTAGTATTAATAGAGTAGTTCATGCTACACACTAGTATTAATAGAGTAGTTCCATGCTACAGACTAGTATTAATAGAGTAGTTCATGCTACACACTAGTATTAATAGAGTAGTTCCATGCTACACACTAGTATTAATAGAGTAGTTCCATGCTACACACGAGTATTAATAGAGTAGTTCCATGCTACACACTAGTATTAATAGAGTAGTTCCATGCTACACACTAGTATTAATAGAGTAGTTCCATGCTACACACTCGTATTAATAGAGTAGTTCATGCTACGCACTAGTATTAATAGAGTAGTTCCATGCTACACACTAGTATTAATATAGTTCCATGCTACACACTAGTATTAATAGAGTAGTTCCATGCTACACACGAGTATTAATAGAGTAGTTCATGCTACACACTAATATTAATAGAGTAGTTCCATGCTACACACTAGTATTAATAGAGTAGTTAATGCTGCACACTAGTATTAATAGAGTAGTTCCATGCTGCACACTAGTATTAATAGAGTAGTTCATGCTACACACTAGTATAAATAGAGTAGTTAATGCTGCACACTCGTATTAATAGAGTAGTTCCATGCTACACACTAGTATTAATAGAGTAGTTCCATGCTACACACTAGTATTAATAGAGTAGTTCCATGCTACACACTCGTATTAATAGAGTAGTTCATGCTACACACTCGTATTAATAGAGTAGTTCATGCTACACTAGTATTAATAGAGTAGTTCCATGCTACACACTAGTATTAATACAGTAGTTCCATGCTACACACGAGTATTAATAGAGTAGTTCCATGCTACACACTAGTATTAATAGAGTAGTTCCATGCTACACACTAGTATTAATAGAGTAGTTCCATGCTACACACTAGTATTAATAGAGTAGTTCATACTACACACTAGTATTAATAGAGTAGTTCCATGCTACACACTAGTATTAATAGAGTAGTTTCATGCTACACACTAGTATTAATAGAGTAGTTCATGCTACACACTAGTATTAATAGAGTAGTTCATGCTACACACGAGTATTAATAGAGTAGTTCCATGCTACACACGAGTATTAATAGAGTAGTTCCATGCTACACACTAGTATTAATATAGTTCCATGCTACACACTAGTATTAATAGAGTAGTTCCATGCTACATACTAGTATTAATAGAGTAGTTCATGCTACACACTAGTATTAATAGAATAGTTCCATGCTACACACTAGTATTAATAGAGTAGTTAATGCTGCACACTAGTATTAATAGAGTAGTTCCATGCTACACACTAGTATTAATAGAGTAGTTCATGCTACACACTAGTATAAATAGAGTAGTTAATGCTGCACACTCGTATTAATAGAGTAGTTCCATGCTACACACTAGTATTAATAGAGCAGTTCCATGCTACACACTAGTATTAATAGAGTAGTTCCATGCTACACACTAGTATTAATAGAGTAGTTCCATGCTACACACTAGTGTTAATAGAGTAGTTCCATGCCACACACTAGTATTAATAGAGTAGTTCCATGCTACACACTAGTATTAATAGAGTAGTTCCATGCTACACACTAGTATTAATAGAGAAGTTCCATGCTACACACTAGTATTAAAAGAATAGTTCCATGCTACACACTAGTATTAATAGAGTAGTGCATGCTACACACTAGTATTAATAAAGTAGTTCCATGCTAGACTAGTATTAATAGAGTAGTTCATGCTACACACTAGTATTAATAGAGTAGTTCCATGCTACAGACTAGTATTAATAGAGTAGTTCCATCCTACAGACTAGTATTAATAGAGTAGTTCATGCTACACACTAGTATTAATAGAGTAGTTCCATGCTACAGATTAGTATTAATAGAGTAGTTCATGCTACGCACTAGTATTAATAGAGTAGTTCCATGCTACACATTAGTATTAATAGAATAGTTCCATGCTACACACTAGTATTAATAGAGTAGTTCCATGCTACACACTAGTATTAATAAAGTAGTTCCATGCTACACACTAGTATTAATAGAGTAGTTCCATGCTACACACGAGTATTAATAGAGTAGTTCCATGCTACACACTCGTATTAAGAGTAGTTCCATGCTACACACTCGTATTAATAGAGTAGTTCCATGCTACACACTAGTATTAATAGAGTAGTTCCATGCTACAGACTAGTATTAATAGAGTAGTTCCATGCTACAGACTAGTATTAATAGAGTAGTTCCATGCTACAGACTAGTATTAATAGAGTAGTTCCATGCTACAGACTAGTATTAATAGAGTAGTTCCATGCTACAGACTAGTATTAATAGAGTAGTTAATGCTGCACACTAGTATTAATAGAGTAGTTCATGCTACACACTAGTATTAATAGAGTAGTTCCATGCTACACACTAGTATTAATAGAGTAGTTCCATGCTACACACTAGTATTAAGAGTAGTTCCATGCTACAGACTAGTATTAATAGAGTAGTTCCATGCTACATACTAGTATTAATAGAGTAGTTCCATGCTACACACTAGTATTAATAGAGTAGTTCCATGCTACACACTAGTATTAATAGAGTAGTTCCATGCTACACACTAGTATTAATAGAGTAGTTCCATGCTACACACTAGTATTAATAGAGTAGTTCCATGCTACACACTAGTATTAATAGAGCAGTTCCATGCTACACACTAGTATTAATAGAGTAGTTCTATTCTACACACTGGTATTAATAGAGTAGTTCCATGCTACACACTAGTATTAATAGAGTAGTTCCATGCTACACACTAGTATTAATAGAGTAGTTCCATGCTCCACACTAGTATTAATAGAGAAGTTCCATGCTACACACTAGTGTTAATAGAGCAGTTCCATGTTACACACTAGTATTAATAGAGCAGTTCCATGCTACACACTAGTATTAATAGAGTAGTTCCATGCTACACACTAGTATTAATAGAGTAGTTCCATGCTACACACTAGTATTAATAGAGTAGTTCCATGCTACACACTAGTATTAATAGAGTAGTTCCATGCTACACACTAGTATTAATAGAGTAGTTCCATGCTACACACTAGTATTAATAGAGTAGTTCCATGCTACACACTAGTATTAATAGAGTAGTTCCATGCTACACACTAGTATTAATAGTGTAGTTCCATGCTACACACTAGTATTAATAGAGTAGTTCCATGCTACACACTAGTATTAATAGAGTAGTTCCATGCTACACACTAGTATTAATAGAGTAGTTCCATGCTACACACTAGTATTAATAGAGTAGTTCATGCTACACACGAGTATTAATAGAGTAGTACCATGCTACACACGAGTATTAATAGAGTAGTTCCATGCTACACACTAGTATTAATAGAGTAGTTCCATGCTACACACTAGTATTAATAGAGTAGTTCCATGCTACACACTAGTATTAATAGAGTAGTTCATGCTACACACTCGTATTAATAGAGTAGTTCATGCTACACACTAGTATTAATAGAGTAGTTCCATGCTACACACGAGTATTAATAGAGTAGTTCATGCTACACACTAGTATTAATAGAGTAGTTCCATGCTACACACTAGTATTAATAGAGTAGTTTCATGCTACACACTAGTATTAATAGAGTAGTTCATGCTACACACTAGTATTAATAGAGTAGTTCATGCTACACACTCGTATTAATAGAGTAGTTCCATGCTACACACTAGTATTAATAGAGTAGTTCCATGCTACACACTAGTATTAATAGAGTAGTTCCATGCTACACACTCGTATTAATAGAGTAGTTCATGCTACACACTCATATTAATAGAGTAGTTCATGCTACACTAGTATTAATAGAGTAGTTCCATGCTACACACTAGTATTAATACAGTAGTTCCATGCTACACACGAGTATTAATAGAGTAGTTCCATGCTAAACACTAGTATTAATAGAGTAGTTCATGCTACACACTAGTATTAATAGAGTAGTTCCATGCTACACACTAGTATTAATAGAGTAGTTTCATGCTACACACTAGTATTAATAGAGTAGTTCATGTTACACACTAGTATTACTAGAGTAGTTCATGCTACACACTCGTATTAATAGAGTAGTTCCATGCTACACACAAGTATTAATAGAGTAGTTCCATGCTACACACTAGTATTAATATAGTTCCATGCTACACACTAGTATTAATAGAGTAGTTCCATGCTACATACTAGTATTAATAGAGTAGTTCATGCTACACACTCGTATTAATAGAGTAGTTCCATGCTACACACGAGTATTAATAGAGTAGTTCCATGCCACTTTAATTGAATACATGGATTTGTTTTTCTTTGAGAATGTGCTTGTATTCTCAGGGGCGAAACTATAGAGCTTTTTCATTGCCTGGCAACCGCAACCACAACCACACCTCAAAAAAACGGTACTCTGGGTTAAGGACTTTCAAGATGTTTTCCCCAGCTCTGGCCTTCCATCAGAGCCCATAAAAAATATATGGTACAGTTGTGCAGGTCTTCGGATAGAACTTGGAAAATAGACGTAAACGGTGCATACATGTGGGAAAACTGATTATTCCAGATTCGTACTGGCTTATATTCAATTGCATACATCTGGAGGAACAGATTATTCAAGCTGAGTTAAATGTACCTATTTCCAATAGCAGTTTATTCCAAAGGTCAAACATTTTTTACATTCCAATATCAATAAGATACAACATTCATGATTACACTAAGTAAATACAGTGACCTTGGGACTTGAGTGTTTAGAAAGAAAATGCGGGTACAATACCGTACAAAACTTCTGCAATGCAAGTATTATGTGGACCATATGAACCACACGGTAAGTGTGGTTGTTACTAGGTTCACATCTTACCTGGTAACCAGATAAACAATCAAACTACAGTTTTTATTACGCCTTTAGTAGAAATGTTTTTTGCTGAACAAAAAGAAGATAATAATAATTGACAAAAATATTAGAAGAAATATTGAAGTTTATCACCAGAGGGCGCTGTATACAATTGTTGGTAAACCATGTTGAAGTGACTGAATGCTGCAAGTGATGGTACAATGAGGGGGTAGAATAGAGAGTTTAATTAAATTCTAAGATTATGAAATTTGTGCAAGGAACAAGAATTTTTTCGATTTGAACTTTTTCATTTTTTTTTTATTTTTACGGTTGCAGTAGTACTTAGCTTTGGAAACATTGTAAACGTTCATATTCTACTGAGACGTCAACACAAAAATGAATTACTTTTCTCTAACGAAATAATATGTACAATTTGTTTTGTCTTGATAGAATGTTTTATAACACTTGATCGATTGATCAACACTTTTTGACATTTAAATATTGACAATCTCAAACAGAATTTTCCTAAGTAAATTTCACAATTACCAAAGTTGCAGTACTTGACTATAAGTCAGTCATATTCATAATAAATTTTTTTTGAGGAAGCGAGGGAAGGAGGATAAAACGTACATGATTGTGTTGTGACAAAAATACTGCATTCTGACAATAAATGAAGCACTGTTCAATCATCTAGTATTTGTGTAATCACTGATTTTTACTCAAAATTTCAACAAAAATTACTATTCTAAAAAGTAAACCACTTTCCATACTAATTATTTCAAAGTGGTTAACATTTTGGAGTTTTTATGGTATTAGCGCAACTGTAGATTCTTCACAGAATAGATGGCATGAAAACAGAGGTTTCAGTTGTTTTTCAGTTACAACATAATAAAATACAACAGATACTAAATAAGTATGTAACACTTTGACGCTGTCCACATGTTAAAATAAGTATGTAACACTTTGACGCTGTCCGCATGTTACCATAAGTATGTAACACTTTGACGCTGTCCACATGTTACCAACATGAATATTCACCTAATCACTATCAAATTTAATAGAATTTACAGTCTGGCTGATGGAACCACCACGATAACTACCACGCTTCTTTTTAGTCTTCTCATGTCTAAATGACTTTCCTCTTGTGTTCTTCAAATCTTTGTTAGCTTTCTCTCCCCATGAACCAAATGCTCCTTTCTGCAGACAAAGAAATGCAACAATTGAAAATTTGTGTTTTTGTGAGTGAAAGAATCATACAGAAAATTGTAATACTAGTCCGCAACCAAACCAGGTTCTTTGAATTCACACAACCAGTCTGTGACAGAATTCACATATCTAGTGCTTGGAATTCCATGTATGTAAATGTGTTGAGATGGGCGTAGTGCGAGTGGTTAGTGCTAGTAGCACTAATCCGAAAAAGTACTAGATCTAGTGGTAAAAATGGCACTAGATCTAGTGGTAAAAATGGCACTAGATCTAGCGCAAAAATGGCACTAGATCTAGTGCTAAAATGTGCACAGTGCGAGTGGCATTGTTATCGCATTGTCAACGACGTCGAATAATAGGAGGGGCATCAACAACCACTTCATATGCAAACTACAAAAAGGTATAAAACATCGGCAATATCTGTGAGATGTCCATAATAATACTTTCATTATATAATACCGGATTCTGCTGTAAATTCGCTCATCAGAAAAATCGTCCTGGGGATTTCACGGCTGGTGGGCGCTTATTTGGGGTTCAAAATTTCAAAAAATAATCATCAAATATTTTTGGGGGACTTATTTTCATTGAAGTATCCAACTACGCAGACTTTCAACGTCGTTAGTTGGGCCACCCAAGACGAAAGAAACTATTGCAGAATTAACAATAATTAATAATTCTTGCTGAATTAAAAAATAGACTGCCTGAAATGTCATTACAGTGTCGCCCAGTGTCATTTTTCAAATACATTTGTTTTTATTTTATTGGTAACGAAAGAATATTGTAAACGAAGTTTCATATAAAAACAAACACAACTGCATTGTGTAGTAGCAAACGATCACAGTTGCGTAATCCGATCATGCTGCATTTGACAATTGTTGAATATTACTCAGTAGTGATTATAATAACGCACAAAAAATAAATTCGTTGAATTGTTATGAAATTCAAATAAAATTCAACTTAGTTTCATCGTAAGCAAATGATTCCGATCGCATATAAACGCTCGATGCTGTATGGTATCCGCCATGTTTCTCTTGCATGAGTTGAGGTCAAATCGCTAATTAACCAATCAAAATGCTGAATGATGCCAACGTGTTCAAATCACCATAGCTCATTTAAATATGTTAATGTTATTGAACGCAACGCGGAAGAGATTTACCGATGTTGTAGTACGATCTTTTGGCTTGGATTTTGATAGGGAAATGGCATGATTTTTTTTTCAAATCTAAAAATAGTTGTTTTCAAAAGATGAACTGAGCATTAGAAGAATAATTTAACATTGTTTACAGTGATAACAGCTCTTTGTCCAAACGAAGCTTACCCATTCACACTAGTCACAATAAACACGCTCTTGAATAAAGCTGTGAAGGGTTAAAATACGCATTTCACAAACGGAAATTCAACAGACGAACTTGTTACTTCACAGATTTTACATGTTTTAATTATTAGCAACTGTAACAAGAACAAGATTTTGAGAGTCTACAGCAAAAAATCCTAAGGACTCCTAACAAATATCATTGCAGAGAAAGTGTCTAGACATATATTATATGGTCACGTTAAAAAATCGGCGAGGTTATATCATATTCCGCTAACTGGTTACTTGTGTAAGCAATCGCAAACTATCATCGACATCAAAGATGAGCTAGACAATGTCCATATCAGGATTAACTTGGGTTGAAACAAAAGGAAATAAGCCAGGCTTAAATGGTCACTTGAGATGCGTTGTGGATCCTTCCGTTAGTACCTCCATGCTCCGAATGCTTGAGATTAGCGTAATCCATTGTAAAAAGGGGCTAAGAGCTAACGAGACCAATGTTTGTGAACGAATATTGACAAACGATCACAGAGTAAAGCTAAAACAATAGCGTTGTGGCTTTTTCCTGTTAGTACCGCCGTGGTACAATGTAACAACAGAATTGCGTGAATCCACTTTTACCATTGGTTGATTATGTCCGCAAAGGTCAATGTCATGACAACCAGACAACGGTTCATTTTCTGTCTAGTTCCCAGCGGTACTGAGCAACATGTCCATTCACAGGTCGCCGTACACACAAAACCCACCGAGCTTTACAGGGACCCGGGACTTAGACTAGCAGTATACACATTTTTTATTTAGTTCATATATGCCATCATAATTTCATTTACGAAGATCTATTTTCATTGAGTGTGGCGCCGACCAGAAATAAAACGGCACGTCAGCGATTTAAAAAAAAATCAACGCTGAATTCCACCATTTACATACAAGTTACAAGTTTACATACGCCGAAGTTGAAAACACAAACTTCCACACAATACCATTTCATACAGTGTATCTATTCACAATTTGTAAAAATTGCGAAGTTCGACCTGCAGTTTCACTGACCATGGAGCTACAGTACAGTTCTCGCGGAGTACAGTTCTCGCGGAAGCTTTGGCTTTTGTGGCATCATTGTCGCCTACGCATGGCTTCATTGTCGCCTCAGCATCGCATCATTGTGGCATCAGCTTCGCGTCATTGAAAATTGAAGCTGTGTTCGCCTCGCTATTTTGTGGCATCATCGTGGCCTCAGCTTCGCAGTCTCATGGCATCAACATGGCATCAGCTTCAACTTATTGTGACATGAGTATGACCTCATTATTTGCACACAGAAGGGCAGTAGACAAAAACATGTACAGAAGTTCGATATGTAATCGATTTGAAATTCAAGGCGAATAAAATAATATGATCAAGAGTAAAATGACATTTTAAAAAGATATCTTGTTTAATTATTTTAGTGTTGCGAGTATTGGGCACCAAAAACTTTGCGAAGTACATTACAATCGGCAAGGTGACGAGTTTCATATTGACTGGAAGAAAAATCGTGATAAATTCAAATCACACGATGCAATCGTCGTTCTGATACAACACAATTTGCTGTATACGAAGTGAAACTGTTCTTGTTATAAAATTTACCTTTTTTCGCTCATTTTATTTGCTGCTAGAAGAGCAGATTCAGATTCCTCATTTCGGTGGTATTTTTCTATGTTTCGTTTAGTTTTAGCCGAGTCCGACCCCATGCCCGGACTACTAAAACATGCAACACACACGTACGCCGCCGGGTGCGTCGGCGTCGTCGCCAGTCATCTTGATACAAAGTTCCAAAACAAGTGCGTACATTTCCAACATATGATTGGATGGTTGTGGTGGCGTCGGTCTGGTAAAATTTGACAACCAATTCTCAAAATTAAGTCACGATCAGTGATCTGAGCTCGATCTATACGTACTTTAAAAGTATTCTCACAAACATATTTTCGAATGAAAACGAGCCATGCCCTGTAAAAAATCGAATAGCACTTTGACATGCAGAAATAATTTATTGGGCTTCAGAAAAAAAAAACGTGTCCATTTAGTGTGGCCGTAAATATTTGGTCACCAGCCGATGAACAATTTGAAAATCATGATTCACACGGAAGTCCTTCGATACTGAAAATCATCGACCCCAGTCTGGTTTACCTTATTTCCCAACTTGCAAAACTGATTTGTATCTCAGCCCTGTTTTTTTTTCTTTTTTTTGAACTGAGGTAAAATCCTATCCGTTTGTCAAAATATACCGATGTTTTCCAGTGAATAATTGCGAAGCCTGTCACAGCACAAAAAAAAAAACTTTGTGAATCGACGATGGAGATTGGATGGTACGACGACCCTTCAATTTGTGTTAAATATGTTTTGTTACAACATCATTGATTGGCTGAGAGTCACCTGATCGGAGCACGACCTGGGTCACAGAACCATATTAGTCCGTATTATCAACAGGACTTTGCGAGAAAACCACACCCACATTTTCAACCATTTTAGCGCGGAAGTTGCCAACAAATGTCGAAAACTCGTGAATTTTATAAATTCGAATAAAATAAAGCTAGCGATTCGTAAGACTGGTTAATAATATATCCCCCGATGCTCTTCGATTTTTTTATTTCAAGGTGAGAAATGGATACTAGTAGTTGAAGTTCCATCGATTTCAAGGCGACTATTTAACCGCGACAACTCTACGCTCTGTTGTAGTTTCGCGAGGTAAAACAAAAATACAATAAATAGTACTTGTTTAATTATTTGGTTTTACAGCCCGCAAATTACGGGACATGATCCCCATGAATTGTGATAAATAAATGCTGATTGTGTTGAATGACGGACGTCGGGACCGTTTGGAGAAACAAATTACGGTCGGTAGACATTTCAAACAAATGAAACTATTAAAGAAAGACGAGATTTTTCTAGGTATTTACGATCATTCGGTCATACCAAATATATACAAAATTGACAAATACACAAAGATGTGTAATAGTAGGTCATTTTTATTTTAGCCTTAGAAATATTTTCTTTCACTCAGTCCACGTCCATGCGTGGGAATTCTATTTAGCTTCATGGTCCTTCGGCTTGTCTTCTGCTTGGGGGGAGGGACAACAATAATTATATAAATCGTAAACTCAACACAATCAGGAAAAGAAACCCAGACAACCATGTTGTACTTCTGTTGAATACATTTTGTAGCAGTGAGTCACGTCGGAATATTGTCTAAAATAAAATATTCAATCCCAGCCAAATCTAGGTCAAAGGGTCAGATTGCGTGCATATAATTATAGATAGTTAAAACAAAAAGTATTTGAACTTTTGACGGTTGTTCAACATCTATGCACGGTTACTAAACTAGTTACTAAACTAGTAACCGTGATCTATGAAAACCAGAAAATTTTTAGTAGTCCGAATTGTTGCACGGTCGAAAATAAAACGGAAATTGACCGGTCAAAAGCGGAAGCGGTCAAGAGGTTTGGGGGAAATGAGTACAGTACTTCTTTGTTTGATGAAGCGATGCTGATGCCACATTGTCGCCATAATGAGGCCACAATGAAGCGAAGCGATAATCGCCTAACTTTTTAATGTCGCGACATTGAAGCGATGCTGAAGCCATAACAATGCCATAATGATGCAATGCTGAAGCGAAGGTGAAGCTGAAGTGAAGCCAAAGCTTCCGCGAGAACTGTACTGTAGTTTCCCGGCCGATCGCGTTGTTTCAAAGGTCTATTAGTTACGATACACGTGGACAATGACATTCATGTACATACTCAGTTTTCCCACTGTAGCACATTTCCAATAAATGAAAGATACAACAACTTTACGTAAATAGTAATTTATTTTCAGACAATTACGGGATGTCTCGACGTCGTTGACAACGCGATATCAATGCCACTCGCACTATGTACATTTTAGTACTAGATCTAGTGCCATTTTAGCACTAGATCTAGTGCCATTTTAGTACTAGATCTAGTGCCATTTTAGCACTAGATCTAGTACTTTTTCGGATTAGTGCTACTAGCACTAACCACTCGCACTATGTCCATTTCGACACATTTACATACCTCGGAATTCATATAACTGGTCTATGAAAGAACCAGGTGTTTGGAATTCATATAACTTGTGGGTGACAGAACCAGGTGTTTGGAATTCATATAACTGGTGGGAGACAGAACCAGGTGTTTGGAATTCATATAACTGGTGGGAGACAGAACCAGGTGTTTGGAATTCATATAACTTGTGGGTGACAGAACCAGGTGTTTGGAATTCATATAACTGGTGGGAGACAGAACCAGGTGTTCAAGAAGCTACTCTGTAACCGGAGGGGCAGGCTTGTCGTTTCCATGGTGTTTATGTTAATTACCTTAGCTTCAAATGAGTTGTCTGCCAATCTATAATCCACCTCCACATTATTCTCATCAACACGTTTGAATGGAGTTGTACTTTTTTCCTACAGAAACATTTAAAAAAATAAAATACAAGAAATTAAGTGATGTTACAACATTGTGTTTCTGTGTATTTCCCTGAAGGCTGATAAAAACAGTTTAACAAACATTGGCGGCTTGAATGTGAACGCACGAGAGTTTTCACACAAGAACATGTTCTATCACATGTGTACATGCATAGGAGAAAATTACTGACCCTAACACACATTTATGTTTAGCTATTTCAAATGATAACACCGATTACCAAATCAGGGTTCTCCCCAGGGCTTTTTAGCGCCGAGGTCCGCGGCGCTATACCTGTGAATCTCGGCGCTTCACTTGGGACCTCGGCGCTATGTGTTCCCACCTCGGCGCTTGATTTCATATTTGACATGCCAATATCAGATGTGAAAAATCTCTGTTCGCCACGTCGGTCGGCCCCGACCGTCACTCGAAATTAGTGACCACCACGGACATGCTTCCGACGAGGACTATTGTCTGATTGTTAGTATAATTACGTACCGACCGACACGCATCCTGTCAGTCGTGGATTATAATTTATAAACAATAGACCTAGTCGTACGATACGTAGCGGCTAGTCAAATTTGTGGAATTAGCACCTCTTTGTTTGTAAGTAAATACTTTCTGCGATAGACACAGTCTTTAGATTGAAAGCTAAAATTATTTCAAAATCAATTCCACCTCGATATAACATGGTCAAATCGGAGTTCACGATCAGTTCACGCTACTCAAGAAAAAAACAACGTGTTTATTGCGTGATTTGGTAAAATACATTTGAACTGTTATCATTGCGAATCATGTAAAAACTCTTCTTTCAAGACCTAATTTACCTTTTAAAAATTGCAAATCACCTATTTCGAAAGCTATCATGCAGTTGTCAATTGAAATCGATGCCAACACATCGTGCTCCGACATCGCTTTACTTCCGCAATGTAATCTTTATGATCACTACCATTCGGAAAACTTCGGGTTCTACCGGCATTACCATGCGGCATTTTGATTGGTTAATGGCATTCTTGACCCATCGGGTCAAAGGACACATGCTAATGTTTCACAAACATCATGGCGGGTCTGTTTTTTTTTTACCGAAGCGATCAAGTGATCAAAAATAATCGCTCCCGATAAAAATAAGTCGGATTTTACTTACATTTCATATAAAAAAAAAAAGAAGTAAAATTTGTTGAGGAATTATTGCTATAACTGGTGTATAACATGGCCAAGTAAGTTATGTCACGTCGTAACTTTGATGATCGTTTTGAAGCTTTATTTGTTCGCTCATTACTGTAATTGTAAACGTTTTAGAAGTTGATGGTACGAATAATGAATTACAACAATACGTCAATTAATTACGTGATCGATTTTTTGAAGGAGAATGTTTTTGGAGTGAATAAAATTATGAGATTCGTGAACATAAATCTGGCTTAACGTTTTGAATGCGTTTCCTTCAACGTTTTACAAAACAATTAAATTGCAACAATAATTTATTTATGTTTTTAGTCTGCAGCATTTGTATTTCGAGAATGTTTCAAACTCTTCTAAATTGTGAAATATAATGTGTTGATTCCATTAAAAAAAATATTTGCCCTGTGACTGAGCTCACTAATATTCATAATTGTAAATAAGTTCCGTTAATCAATGAAGGAATTGCATGATATGTAAATGATATGCAAATTATTATGCAAATTAGCCCCGGCGCTATGCTTTTTTTCTGGGGAGAACCCTGCAAATATCGTCTACTAAATATATAATTACAAATAGGTTCATTACACCCCCCCCCCCTGTTCCTAACATTGTTTTACAAAAAAAAAATCCTGTTGAATGACTTAAGTCTCCATTGAGTCGTGTGTGGTAACTCCATAATCAGCATTAGGATATATCAGGTTTATTTCTTTTTTTTTTTACCAAAAATGACAAAAATATTCACCCAAAATAGAGAATTTAAAATTTTGTCACCCAATTAACAAAACTAATAAAGGTAAACCCATATGCATGTGCACTATCAATATCAGCCATGGAGACCAATTAGTATCATAGTTTTTGGTAGCTAATTTGTATAATTTTTGGCAAATCGACTTCTCATGACCAGGTTTCCATCAACATCCATCAAAGCACCACAAAAATCCAATCCAATGATTGTTTTTTTGAAATCCATTGATTGTTTTTGAGATATTAGTAGAACAGCCATGTACACATTCAGGTAATTGTTAAATTAAAAAAAGAACCCTTACCTTTTGTTTTTTCTTAGTCTGAGGCACTGTGGATGGGGTCTTTGTTACAATTTTGTCACTTTTTGCTGGGGGAGTTTTCATGTCTTTCTTAGATTTCTGTTGTGAAGAAATGCACACAATGGGGAACTTAGATGATATACAAACAAGTTTTTAAACATCAGTATATTATGTGCTCTAACAATTGGAATGTCTAAGTGAAATGAGAAAAGATGCATGATAATAAAAATACCCAGCTTGAATGAAATCAACCCATGCATACAAAAAAAACTTGATAACATGTTGAAATCTATTTTTTAACTTTTTGAAAATTAGGTCAACTAAATCTCAGAGAAATCACAAAAAAAAAATGAAGTACATCAAAAAGAAATTTGCCATCTATGTACAAAATCTGTCAAGGCAAGTATAAGAAACTCATTGTGATCTTGATGTATACATCTACCTATCTGAAATTTGAATGGCAGTATCTGATTTCATTAAATAGTGATCTCACCTTTTTCCCGTTCACGACAGGAGTCTTGAGTTCTTCCTCTTCATCTGACTGAGAGCTACTACTGTCAGACTCACTAGATGATGAACTTTTTTCTTTTTTTCTTTTAGCTGGTGATGGTTTTGTTTTGTCTTTCTTTATAAGATGATTGCTAACAATATTATTCTTATTTACAATTTTCATTTTAGGGGTTGATTTGACTTGATTGTCCTCTTCAGAACTACTGTCACTACTAGAATCAGAGCTGCTACTGTCACTTGACTCCATCGGTTTTCCATTGACTTTCATCGGCTGTGAAATTTTCTTGGGTATCTGTTTCTCTTCTTCAGATTCTGAAGAACTTGATTCTTCCGAACTACTTTGATCTTTCTTCAATGTAGAACTTTTTTGGGGCAGCTTTTTTTCAGTTGCAGTTACTGGCAGTTTAACTTCTTTCTTTTCATCCTCAGAACTACTTTCCGACTCGGATGAAGATGAGGATGACGATTCTTTGGCTGCTTTCTTAGCAACCAGATTTGTACCAGGACTTTTTGTGCCAGCTTTCACAATAGGTTGTTTATTAGGAGTCTTTACAGGAGCCTTAATTGGTGGCTTTTTTTCAACTTTTTCATCCTCAGAACAGCTGTCCGACTCAGATGACGATGAAGATGATTCTTTGACTGGTTTCTTAACTAGATTTGTAGCAGGACTTGTAACAGTTTTCTTACAGGGTTGTTTATTAGGGGCCTTACTAGGTGTCTTTTTAACTTTTTCATCATCATAACTACTGTCAGACTCTGATGATGATGATGATGATGAAGATTCATTGGCTGGTTTCTTAGCAACTATATTTGTAGCAGGACTCTGTGCATCAGGTTTCTTACTAGATTGTTTATTGGGGGCCTTACTGGGTGTCTTTTTAACTTCTTTTTCATCTTCAGAACTACTGTCAGACTCGGATGATGATGATGAAGATGATTCCTTGGCTGGTTTCTTAGCAACCAGATTTGTAGCAGGACTCTTTGCATCAGGTTTCTTACTAGATTGTTTATTAGGTGCCTTACTGGGTGTCTTTTTAACTTTTTCATCTTCAGAACTACTGTCAGACTCGGATGATGATGATGAAGATGATTCCTTGGCTGGTTTCTTAGCAACCAGATTTGTAGCAGGACTTTTTGCATCAGGTTTCTTACTAGAATGTTTATTAGGTGCCTTACTGGGTGTCTTTTTAACTTCTTCTTCATCTTCAGAACTACTGTCAGACTCTGACTCTGATGATGAAGATGATTCCTTGGCTAGTTTCTTAGCAACCAGATTTGTAGCAGGACTCTTTGCATCAGGTTTCTTACTAGATTGTTTATTAGGTGCCTTACTTGGCGTCTTTTTAACTTCTTTTTCATCTTCAGAACTACTGTCAGACTCGGATGATGATGATGATGAAGATGATTCCTCGGCTCGTTTCTTAGTAACCAGATTTGTAGCAGGACTCTTTGCATCAGGTTTCTTACTAGATTGTTTATTGGGGGCCTTACTGGGTGTCTTTTTAACTTCTTTTTCATCTTCAGAACTACTGTCAGACTCGGATGATGATGATGATGAAGATGATTCCTCGGCTGGTTTCTTAGTAACCAGATTTGTAGCAGGACTCTTTGCATCAGGTTTCTTACTAGATTGTTTATTGGGGGCCTTACTGGGTGTCTTTTTAACTTCTTTTTCATCTTCAGAACTACTGTCAGACTCGGATGATGATGATGATGAAGATGATTCCTCGGCTGGTTTCTTAGTAACCAGATTTGTAGCAGGACTCTTTGCATCAGGTTTCTTACTAGATTGTTTATTGGGGGCCTTACTGGGTGTCTTTTTAACTTCTTTTTCATCTTCAGAACTACTGTCAGACTCGGATGATGATGATCCCTCGGCTGGTTTCTTAGTAACCAGATTTGTAGCAGGACTCTTTGCATCAGGTTTCTTACTAGATTGTTTATTGGGGGCCTTACTGGGTGTCTTTTTAACTTCTTTTTCATCTTCAGAACTACTGTCAGACTCTGATGATGATGAAGATGATTCCTTGGCTGGTTTCTTAGCAATCATATTTGTAGCAGGACTCTTTGTATCAGGTTTCTTACTAGGTGTTTTTTTATCTTTTTTTTCATCTTCAGAACTACTGTCTGAACTTGATGACGAAGATGATGTAGCACTTGGTTTCTTTGTTGCTGGTGTTCCAGTTGTTTTTGTTTCTGATTTTACTGTGATCTTCTTTGAAGATAAACTTGTTTTTTTCACTCTTTTCTTATTATTGGTTTCCTCTTCATCGGAACTAGAATCATCAGAAGTTGGCTTTTTTTTCAAAACAGCTTTTTTAGTCAACACTTTCTTCTTTCCAGCAGGCTTTTTAGTGACTGGTGGTTTTGCGTCTTCCTCACTGGAGCTGGTATCACTACTTGAGCTAGAACTTTCTTTTTTTCTCTTTTTTTTTGCACTACTATCCTTGACTTTATTCTTGTTCTCATTTTCTGAGTTTGATGAACTATCTTCACTGCTTGAACTACTCTCAGTATCTTTTTTTCCAGATTTCAGTTTTTTCACTTTTTCTTTTTCAATTCCAGGTTTGGCTTTTTTAACACTAATGCTTTTTGACTTTTTGAATTTCTTACCACTTTGCGGAGATAATTCAACTAGCTTTCGCTTTCGCATTGGCGACGTCTCCCAAGCTTGATAAAAATCCATCATGGAAGGCTGGTCTGGATCTGGTAAATGCTGCAAAACAAAACAAAACAAAAGCAACTTCATTAGTGACACAAGTCTATTTTTTTCATTACATGAATGCTGTAACTTCGGAGACACATTTTTTTTAATTTCTTGAGTAGGAGAATATCGCAAAATTCTGCTGAAAAAAATGAGTGTAATTGAGATCTACAAAGCATGGCTCCAGTGCATCATGGGAAGTATATATAGAATAGTTGTCAGAAATTTTATTTTAATTGAGTTGTCTACCTTGAAAGGACTTTCAGGGTTCTGCCCAGCATGATTTGAGTGTCGGTCGCTAGTTCGATTTAACTACTTTAAACTTTTATTTTAAATATTTCAATGTAAAATTAATCTGCTTTGATAAAAGTGAAAAAAATATATACACTTTATTTTTGCAATCATATCTAAAATATGTATTTTTGTACAATTTTTTCAAAGCATGTCATCTGTTTGTTACGGTCAAAGTGGAAACATGAATTTAATCTGTTTTTCTTTATAATGGAATGCTGGTAAATAAGTATTCCTTGTATCGCTGACTAAATATAGGTTATGAATTCAATTTTATGAACGAGTCATGAAGCCAAAAACATCAACGAAGGTTACTATATTCATGTGCAAGTGTAGATTAAACAAACAACAGTTTGACACAACCCTGCCAGTGAAGTGAGCAAGTTATTGTTCAACTCTACAAATCCTACACAGAATTAAACTGCAATGGTAACTCTTCCTTCTGTTTATTTATCACTGTCTTCTCTTCCATTATCTTGATGTATGACTTACTCCGATCTAGTTGGGTTGTTAAAAGTAACAGAATGTCAATGGGGGAGGTTAAAACAAAAACACACTAGACCGATGTCACGCGTACATGTATGTTGATTTTGAACATGCAGTCGTGTCATGTGTTGTTCTTATGTTCTGTATTAATTTTTGCATTATGTTGTTGTGTTAAAACTAACAAGGACATTAAAATGATGGTCCAGTGGCGGACAACCTGTGTGTATCATAAACAAATAGAATAGTGCCGGACCCCAACTTTTGTCCTGACCGAACAGCGTGGGCAGATCCCTGCCATTGAGAATGGTGGCACACAGGTGAAAGTAACTCCCACTTTGAGATCATATTTTTCAGTAATGAAAAAAGACATCCAAAAAAAATGGTTGTGATCACACAAGCTGAGTAGAACGAGCTATGTCAGTGCTTTCTAATTAATCCTATAATTCTTTAGTGAAACACATTGACGCAAAGATATTCTAAAAATCATTTTTCTGGCTGTTGCCATGGCAATTGTGGGCCAGGAATTTTATCAGATTTTACCGCCTAATTAGAGTGAAAGTGTGACCTGCTTGCAAAGTTTGAACCAAATCAAATCCTACCCCCCCAAAAAAAATCACTGAAGAATTAATACGTGAAGACACTGGAAATCATACACACACACATATACATGTATACACAAAAGTGATTTTAAGGGCAATTCTAGTGGAGCGAATCACCAATAAGAACATGTATGCATGTGCATTTATTAAGCAATTTGAATGTACACCTTTCACTTATGTTCAGTGAAATAGAGCCTGTTAGTAAGCCTATAAATAATTTCATAATTTCAATCCAAATTAGGTCATAATTAAGCAAACTACAAACAAAATTGATGCCCATATGTATATATGCAACTTGTCTTTGTACAGAGATTGAAAGAAATCGGCCAATGTACAGATTACTGTCAAATATTTTAGCTGAAATTAATTTTCATTGCAAACACTTTTTAGGTGGGTTGTATAGAGTTAAGTTTCACTGAATTTTGATGAGTTGAATGTAAAATATAGGGCAAAGTGTATATCTGGCGGATTCTTTTTTAAAATCACCCCTTCAGCGTGAAATATATTCAGACCAAAAATAAATTAGCTGGCCATGATGTTTTCTTTGACACCTAAGATTTGCTTCCAAAGTGTGTTTGTAATTTGCTGTATGAATTTCTCAAATGAAAACATTCAATTCACTACATTTGAATAAAATAACACTGAGTTCCCAAATATGTCCAATTTATGAGGATTTATTTTATGACCATTTTATGTTGATCATGTAAAAACATTAACATGATCACATGCAAGATATTGAAATTACAAAGACTGTTAAAATTAAAAATGAATGAAACCAAAGTTGTACGATATTTCAAAATCAACAATTAAGTGACTGGGAATCAACCAGCAGATCAATTAACTGTCTTTTGTTTCAACAGCTACATGTACTGAGCAAGTAAAAAAGGTAATAAATCAGATAATTATCATTACCTATGTGTAAGTAGAACTATGACTAGTGTATGAAAAATTCATATTTCTTCACAGGAAGAAACTTTCACGTTTCAATAGCTACAACTAGGTGTCGGGGACAAGCAAAAACAAAACGTTTTTATTTATTTTTATTTTTCATTTTTGGATTTGCAGGGCCAAAATCAAGTTACTGGAATAACAGAAATCAGTAAACTATCATTTGAATAAAATCAACCAACTTTTGTTGAATTTTGATTTGCAATTTTTCTCCCAAATTATACTTCTACATTCTAAACTGTCCAGCAATAAACTACCCACTTCTATTATGGAAGACAGAACAAGAAAACAAACATCCACTTTTGGAATGAATCAAGTGCAAAGTCATCTTGGGGGGGGGGGGGGGCATGTCAGTGAAATTGACAAATGTGCAGATTACAGTGTGTAATTAAATCGACAACCCAGTAATCAGAAGCTCGTATGTTAGGGGCCGAGATGTCCTTTTGTCTTGCATGCATGCGCCCCCCAATCGTTGAATGGTGAAATCCTGCCAAGAAACTATGTTCACAGCTGCACAACATGTGCATGGATGGGCCATGCCAACTGATAAACAGTATGGCTGTTAACCATAGTATTGGCCACATATCGCTTTACTACGGCATACAAAGAAGTATTTTGGTCGTCTTAGACTACAGTCCCTTACAGTCTCCGACAATATCAACATACTGGTAGTACGATCGGTTATGGAATTTGGGAAGTCTGCACATGTGATCTGAATCCCGGCAGAGATCTTTGCCGAGAGAAAATTGTTTTTCCTGCCATTAAAAATATCAGCACATGGCAAAATATTTTTGTTCTCGTGACATTGCAGTCAACTGGAAATTACTCTGTAATTCGCACTGATTCCAAAAAAGGCTCTCTTGATCGTGAGTGAAGTCGTCCAGTTCGCGACAACGAAGGCCAACGCCGCAACGCCATGTTGGATTGCTATTTCGCAACACACGATCCGAGATGGTAAAATGTAACACTTACTGTCCCAGTCTCTTGTTGGAACCATTTTGCAGCCTTGTCAAGTTTCTGTTCAACAAGATAACCATATATATAGGGGTATATCGTGCTGGGTGCATTCGATTCCATGACTGACTATTTCTCAAACTTAAAAGCAAAAAAACAGCAACGCACATGTACTGAAACGTAGCACGCATGCGTAAGACAACCTTTAAAATGGGCTCCTCAGGTGTTTATTAATCATTTTCAAATGCAGTACTAATAAATTGAAGCAATAAGAATACTCAAACGTGAGTAAATAAATACTGCTATTATTACTGACAACTAGATATAGTGTATTTCTGAATACAACGAGCCACCCTTATGATTTGAAATATTTTATGTAGACACTAAGTTAGGGAGTTGACCGGAAGTAGAATATAAGGTCATTAAAAAAAGCGGACGCACCGGTGTACTGTGTTTAGTAGTTATCAAGGCCTGCCTATTTTCTAACGTTGTACGAGCTTTCGCGCAGTCACGTAAGTAATATTTTTTGGTGTTTATTTAACGTCGATCATATGTTGCTTGCTTGTATTCATTTTATCCTTTCTAGTGAGCTTCTGAGTCATGCACATGCTACATGCATGGAGGTAAATAGAGATGTCAGCTATGGTTGATAGACCAATGTCTGGCCGTACCCGACAAGAGAAAACGTAGTTTGTAATTTGAATAGTTGAATACGACTTCATGCAACATTGTGCATGTGCCAGTTTAATTATCCAGTGTTTTATTGATATCGCTATGCAGTAAAACAAGTTCTACCAATACCATGACAAAAATATATATAAAAATGATGTCATTGTCTATTCATTTCATAACTAACAGCATGAAGGTAGAAAAGAGAAGGAGTGAGGACGCTATTGTTTCCGCTGGTTTCATGATGCTTTGGATTTGTTTACTCAGTACACATTGTAGTTAGTTTGCAAACACGCTGTACAATGTCACAGTTAATCGGCTTGCGTGTTTCGGCTGTATTCGGAAGTTTCACGAAGAATCTCAATGCACTGCGCATGCCCAAACAAATAACAATAATACAAAATGCAGCAAAAAACGTACGCTGAGTGTACTCAACGCTCGAAATCTATTACAAAAAAAGGCGCAATTTTCTTTAAATTTCACTGCGGAAATTTGCAGGATTTTTTTAATTAATGTCCAAAGTTGGACAACTATTGTGATGAAAAATATCAGAAAAGAAGTAAGCACACATCTTGGTAGCATTCGTATGCAGAATTTCCGGTACCTACAAGTGTGAAATGACCTTTGTGGTCTGATAAAGGTCATTGCGCATGCACAATTCTTGTATTTATGGTTTGCGCATTCAATTTTATAGACGATGTTTAAACAGAATTTATTTTTTTCAGTTCTACTCTTGTTTTCTTGTGTAAATAAGCGGCTATCATCATGTAGATAAAACGACTTCTAAACAAAAACAATAAGTGGCTTAACCAGACCGAAGACAAAGGATGTTTATTAGATTAACATGGGCTTAAATAGCGTTCTCAATCCTTCTCTTTTCTACCTCCATGCTATCAGCTATTTACCCACGTATGATGTAAGTGAGGTATATTCACCTCTCGACTGTGTGAGTATATTTTGACTATTCACCCTGCAACTTGATTAATAACAGGTCTATTTCGGCTATTCACCCTGCAACTGGGTGAATAACAGGTCTATTTCGACTATTCACCCTGCAACTGAATGAATAACAGATCTATTTCGACTGTTCATGCTGTAACTGGATGAATAACGGGTCTATTTTGACTATTCACCCTGCAACTGGGTGAATAACAGGTTTATTTTGACTACTAGTATTCACCCTGCAACTGGGTTAATAACAGGTCTGTTTCTACTATTCACACTGTAACTGGATGAATAACAGGTCTATTTCGACTATTTACCCTGCAACTTGATTAATAACAGGTCTATTTCGACTATTCACCCTGCAACTTGATTAATAACAGGTCTGTTTCGACTATTCACCCTGCAACTTGATTAATAACAGGTCTATTTCGACTATTCACCCTGCAACTTGATTAATAACAGGTCTATTTCGACTATTCACCCTGAAACTGGGTGAATAACAGATCTTTTTCGGCTATTCACCCCGCAATTGCGTGAATAACAGGTCTCTTTCGGCTATTCACCCTGCAACTGGGTGAATAACAGGTCTTTTTTGGCTATTCACCCCGCAACTGAGTGAATAACAGGTCTATTTCGGCTATTCACCTTGCAACTGGATGAATAACAGGTCTATTTCGGCTATTCACCCTGCAACTTGATTAATAACAGGTCTATTTCGGCTATTCACCCCGCAACTGAGTGAATAACAGGTCTATTTCGGCTATTCACCTTGCAACTGGATGAATAACGGGTCTATTTTGACTATTCACCCTGCAACTTGATTAATAACAGGTCTATTTTGACTATTCACCCTGCAACTTGGTTAATAACAGGTCTATTTCGACTATTCACCCTGCAACTGGATGAATAACAGGTTTATTTCGACTATTCATGCTGTAACTGGATGAATAACGGGTCTATTTTGACTATTCACCCTGCAACTGGGTTAATAACAGGTTTATTTTGACTATTCACCCTGCAACTGAGTGAATAACAGGTCTATTTCGGCTATTCACCCTACAACTGGGTGAATAACAGGTTTATTTTGACTACTAGTATTCACCCTGCAACTGGGTTAATAACAGGTCTATTTTGACTATTCGCCCTTGCAACTGGATGAATAACAGGTTTATTTTGACTACTAATATTCACCCTGCAACCGAGTGAATAACAGGTTTATTTTGACTACTAGTATTCACCCTGCAACTGGATGAATAACAGGTCTATTTCGGCTATTCACCCTGCAACTTGATTAATAACAGGTCTATTTCGACTATTCACCCTGCAAGTTGATTAATAACAGGTCTATTTCGACTATTTACCCTGCAACTTGATTAATAACAGGTCTATTTCGACTATTCACCCTGCAACTGGATGAATAACAGGTCTATTTTGACTATTCACCTTGCAACTTGATTAATAACAGGTCTGTTTCGACTATTCACCCTGCAACTTGATTAATAACAGGTCTATTTCGACTATTCACCCTGCAACTTGATTAATAACAGGTCTATTTCGACTATTCACCCTGAAACTGGGTGAATAACAGATCTTTTTCGGCTATTCACCCCGCAATTGCATGAATAACAGGTCTCTTTCGGCTATTCACCCTGCAACTGGGTGAATAACAGGTCTTTTTCGGCTATTCACCCCGCAACTGAGAGAATAACAGGTCTATTTCGGCTATTCACCTTGCAACTGGATGAATAACAGGTCTATTTCGGCTATTCACCCCGCAACTGAGTGAATAACAGGTCTATTTCGGCTATTCACCTTGCAACTGGATGAATAACGGGTCTATTTTGACTATTCACCCTGCAACTTGATTAATAACAGGTCTATTTTGACTATTCACCCTGCAACTTGGTTAATAACAGGTCTATTTCGGCTATTCACCCTGCAACTTGATTAATAACAGGTCTATTTTGACTATTCACCCCGCAACTTGATGAATAACAGGTCTATTTTGACTATTCACCCTGCAACTTGATTAATAACAGGTCTATTTTGACTATTCACCCTGCAACTTGGTTAATAACAGGTCTATTTTGACTATTCACCCTGCAACTTGATTAATAACAGGTCTATTTCGACTATTCACCCTGCAACTTGATTAATAACAGGTCTATTTCGACTATTCACCCTGCAACTGGATGAATAACAGGTCTATTTCGGCTATTCACCTTGCAACTGGATGAATAACGGGTCTATTTTGACTATTCACCCTGCAACTTGATTAATAACAGGTCTATTTTGACTATTCACCCTGCAACTTGGTTAATAACAGGTCTATTTTGACTATTCACCCTGCAACTTGATTAATAACAGGTCTATTTCGACTATTCACCCTGCAACTTGATAAATAACAGGTCTATTTCGACTATTCACCCTGCAACTTGATTAATAACAGGTCTATTTCGGCTATTCACCCTGCAACTTGATTAATAACAGGTCTATTTTGACTATTCACCCTGCAACTGGGTGAATAACAGGTCTATTTTGACTATTCACCCTGCAACTGGATAAATAACAGGTTTATTTCGACTATTCATGCTGTAACTGGATGAATAACGGGTCTATTTTGACTATTCACCCTGCAACTGGGTTAATAACAGGTTTATTTTGACTATTCACCCTACAAATTGATTAATAACAGGTCTATTTTGACTATTCACCCTGCAACTTGATTAATAACAGGTCTATTTCGGCTATTCACCCTGCAACTGGGTGAATAACAGGTCTGTTTCGACTATTCACCCTGCAACTGGATGAATAACAGGTCTATTTCGGCTATTCACCCTGCAACATGGTTAATAACAGGTCTATTTCGACTATTCACCCTACAACTGGGTGAATAACAGGTTTATTTTGACTACTAGTATTCACCCTGCAACTGGGTTAATAACAGGTCTATTTTGACTATTCGCCCTTGCAACTGGATGAATAACAGGTTTATTTTGACTACTAATATTCACCCTGCAACCGAGTGAATAACAGGTTTATTTTGACTACTAGTATTCACCCTGCAACTGGATGAATAACAGGTCTATTTCGGCTATTCACCCTGCAACTTGATTAATAACAGGTCTATTTCGGCTATTCACCCTGCAACTTGATTAATAACAGGTCTATTTCGACTATTCACCCTGCAACTTGATTAATAACAGGTCTATTTCGACTATTCACCCTGCAACTTGATTAATAACAGGGGTGTTTTGACTATTCACCCTGCAACTTGATTAATAACAGGTCTATTTTGACTTTTCACCCTGCAACTGGATTAATAACAGGTCTATTTCGGCTATTCACCCTGCAACTTGATTAAGGATGTAGTAGACTTTCGTGGTGATTTTTTTCTTCATTTTTTTTTCTTTTATTAAATGGTGACTTATATCTATAGGCAGCCATACAACCTTGTTTTTTTTATTAAATCACGTTTTTATTTCAAGAAAAAACGGCTTTTTAAAAAATAAAAAATAATTTACAATTAACGGAAATCCCGCGGAATGTGCACTTCGGCTAAGCCCCTCTGAGCCAAAACAATAACATTTGTAATTAGCCTAATCCCGCAAATAAACATCGCGTGTACGCGTCCGGTCAAATGACCGGATACACTCACTCGTTGCTGATAGTTCATCGCATCGCTTTTCTCTACTATATATTATTGTTCATTTATTTTGTTTTGACCAAGTTTATTTTGAAAAATGGCGCAGGGAAAAAATTGGAAAAAGAGTGTTCCAATGACAGGCGAAACCTGCAAGTTTCTGAATAGAGAAACCGTATTTTTTACTACGAAACACAGTCCCTCTACGAAACAAAGTCGGACGAGTCGACAACAGACAAGTCGAGTGAAAACCAAAGTGGCATCTGCTCTACCGCACTGGAGACTGAAGACACCACCGTAACTACCTCGAATGCTGACGATGAGGACACCACTAAACTGTCACTGGAGGCTGACGACACAACATCAACATACAGGATGAGCATGATGTCGAAACGAAAAATATCGCCAGCGAAGTCTGCAGTATCTGGTAACGCTTGCGGTGAAGCGAATAACACGAGGCTCGCCGGCCTGGGTATATTGATTTCGAATCTGGCTGACCACTGTAAATGTTCTCGGTGTAAAAAGGGAAAAATAAATATCAATGAAGAATCTCGTTATGGCTGGGAATCTCACTTTAGTTTCCGGCGCACATGCGGCCTTTCGAACATAGCACATACACGCGGATTGGCTAAGAATACGAGGTAGTCAAAAATCGACTAATCAGGTCCATTGTGTCATGTGGGACAGCAGACTGACTTGCAAATTTTAGTGACGCATCGGTGGTTCGTAGACAAAGCAGTTACGCGTACATTCTTAGCACTTTGAAATGAAAACTGTTTTGTGCTGGTAATAATTTTATAACAATCGTACTGCAAGTCGACAAAACTAAACTAAATGAAACTCCGATTGTAACGAGTTATAGAGCAAAAACGACGACCTGTAATTCACGGCAGTACTGTCGGCAAGCTTGACTGACTTGCTTCCAAGCGGATTCAGTCAGCAAACAGTAGGCCCTTTTTTACTTCAAATACGATTTTTAATTGATATTCAACAACAAAAGTGTCATCGCCGATATTTAGTAAAAATAAAAAGCGTAGCTTTTTCGAGTACTCACATCTCATTATGTAGTTCTGCTCTGATGACACTTTCGCTCGGTTCAGGTGCGGTGGCTTACGAGAAAGTTGCAAGAAAGGGAGCGTAGACACGACAGTGTTCAAGTTTAACGGTCACATATCACGTTTTGTACATAAACATTTGCCAAGTTTGTTGTGATATGGGATAACACTCAAAACTAAGCTTGTCAAGCAAATAAATTTAAATTGATAACGGCCATACTTCGTTTTCACGTTGCTTTTTTCAAATTATCGATTTTTTCATACTTTATCGGTCCTGTACCAAACGGGTTGTTTTGATTTTTATAAAACCAACACAGTAGCTATCCTAAACATCAAAAATTAACTGAACACGATGCGCTGAACAGAAAATATCCTCTCGACTGTGCTACTTTTGGTTTTTGAGTCTTTTCAGCCACTTGAAACGTAACGTGTCTAAAACCACAAAAATCACGATTACGCGAACAGTTCTAATCAGGGTTCTCCCCAGGGCTTTTTAGCGCCGAGGTCCGCGGCGCTATACCTGTGAATCTCGGCGCTTCACTTGGGTCCTCGGCGCTATGTGTTCCCACCTCGGCGCTTGATTTCATATTTGACATGCCAATATCAGATGTGAAAAAGCTTTATTCGCCACGCCGGTCGGCCCCGACCATCACTCAAAATTAGTGACCACCACGGAAATGCTTCCGACGAGGACTATTGTCTGATTGTTGGTATAATTAAGTACCGACCGACACGCATCCTGCCAGTCGTGGATTATAATTTATAAACAATAGACCTAGTCGCACGATACGTAGCGGCTAGTCAAATTTGTGGAATTAGCACCTCTTTGTTTGTAAGTAAATACTTTCTGCGATAGACACAGTCTTTAGATTTAAAGCTAAAATTATTTCAAAATCAATTCCACCTCGATATAACATGGTCAAATCGGAGTTCACGATCAGTTCACGCTACTCAAGCAAAAAAACAACGTGTTTATTGCGTGATTTGGTAAAATACATTTGAACTGTTATCATTGCGAATCATGTAAAAACTATTCTTTCAAGACCTAATTTACCTTTTAAAAATTGCAAATCACCTCTTTCGAAAGCTGTCATGCAGTTTTCAATTGAAATCGATGCCAACACATCGTGCTACGACATCGCTTTACTTCCGCAATGTAATTTTTATGCTCACTACCATTCGGAAAACTTCGGGTTCTACCGGCATTACCATGCGGCATTTTGATTGATTAATGGAATTCTTGACCCATCGGGTCAAAGGACACATGCTAATGTTTCACAAACATCATGGCGGGTCTGTTTTTTTTTACCGAAGCGATCAAGTGATCAAAAATAATCGCTCCCGATAAAAATAAGTCTGATTTTACTTACATTTCATATCAAAATAAAAAAGAAGTAAAATTTGTTGAGGAATTATTGCTATAACTGGTGTATAACATGGCCAAGTAAGTTATGTCACGTCGTAACTTTGATGATCGTTTTGAAGCTTTATTTGTTCGCTCATTACTGTAATTGTAAACGTTTTAGAAGTTGATGGTACGAATAATAAATTACAACAATACGTCAATTAATTACGTGATCGATTTTTTGAAGGAGAATGTTTTTGGAGTGAATAAAATTATGAGATTCGTGAACATAAATCTGGCTTAACGTTTTGAATGCGTTTCCTTCAACGTTTTACAAAACAATTAAATTGCAACAATAATGTATTTGTGTTTGTTTTTAGTCTGCAGCATTTGTATTTCGAGAATGTTTCAAACTCTTCTAAATTGTGAAACATAATGTGTTGATTCCATTAAAAAAAATATTTGCCCTGTGACTGAGCTCACTAATATTCATAATTGTAAATAAGTTCTGTTAATGAAGGAAAGATATGTAAATGATATGCAAATTATTATGCAAATTTGCCCCGGCGCTATGCATTTTTTCTGGGGAGAACCCTGTTCTTGCCCGATTTCATTGATTTTTTCAGAGATTGAACTCAAGATCAATTGAAAACAAAATGTAAAATATTTTTCAAGTATCAGTAATATTTCATTACTAATTGACCTGTGAAAAAAGAGCACTCTAATTTATTACAGAATTCTTCTCCACCACTTTGTAAAAGAACCAAACAATTCAGAAACTATCTCTTTTACATTATTGTTAAGAACATTGTAGTCTTCCTTTTCTCATAAAAATATGTTGGCTAACTGTTTTCGTTTTCTAGTAGCAGTAAAAATAGCAGAACAATCGATTTTGTTTATTTAGCAGTCACGTGACGTAATTAATGTTGACATTAGCGTTATCATAATTTTTGGATAGAGTGTTGCAAGGGCTACAATAACATGTAAAAATTGTTAGTCATTAATCATTATTATTATTTTTATCAAGCTTTTTCTGTTTTGCCCAACGAAAGTCTACTACATCCTTAATAACAGGTCTATTTTGACTATTCACCCTGCAACTTGATTAATAACAGGTCTATTTCGACTATTCACCCTGAAACTGGGTGAATAACAGGTCTATTTCGGCTATTCACCCTGCAACTTGATTAATAACAGGTCTATTTCGACTATTCACCCTGCAACTTGATTAATAACAGGTCTATTTCGGCTATTCACCCTGCAACTTGATTAATAACAGGTCTATTTCGGCTATTCACCCTGCAACTTGATTAATAACAGGTCTATTTCGACTATTCACCCTGAAACTGGGTGAATAACAGGTCTATTTCGGCTATTCACCCTGCAACTTGATTAATAACAGGTCTATTTCGACTATTCACCCTGCAACTTGATTAATAACAGGTCTATTTCGGCTATTCACCCTGCAACTTGATTAATAACAGGTCTATTTCGGCTATTCACCCTGCAACTTGATTAATAACAGGTCTATTTCGACTATTCACCCTGAAACTGGGTGAATAACAGGTCTATTTCGGCTATTCACCCTGCAACTTGATTAATAACAGGTCTATTTCGACTATTCACCCTGCAACTTGATTAATAACAGGTCTATTTCGGCTATTCACCCTGCAACTTGATTAATAACAGGTCTATTTCGGCTATTCACCCTGCAACTTGATTAATAACAGGTCTATTTCGACTATTCACCCTGAAACTGGGTGAATAACAGGTCTATTTCGGCTATTCACCCTGCAACTTGATTAATAACAGGTCTATTTCGACTATTCACCCTGCAACTTGATTAATAACAGGTCTATTTCGGCTATTCACCCTGCAACTTGATTAATAACAGGTCTATTTCGGCTATTCACCCTGCAACTTGATTAATAACAGGTCTATTTCGACTATTCACCCTGAAACTGGGTGAATAACAGGTCTATTTCGGCTATTCACCCTGCAACTTGATTAATAACAGGTCTATTTCGACTATTCACCCTGCAACTTGATTAATAACAGGTCTATTTCGGCTATTCACCCTGCAACTTGATTAATAACAGGTCTATTTCGACTATTCACCCTGCAACTGGATGAATAACAGGTCTATTTCGGCTATTCACCTTGCAACTGGATGAATAACAGGTCTATTTCGGCTATTCACCCTGCAACTGGTTGAATAACAGGTCTATTTCGACTATTCACCCTGCAACTGGATGAATAACAGGTCTATTTCGACTATTCACCCTGAAACTGGGTGAATAACAGGTTTATTTTGACTACTAGTATTCACCCTGCAACTGGGTGAATAACAGGTCTATTTCAACTATTCACCCTGCAACTGGATGAATAACAGGTCTATTTCGACTATTCACCCTGCAACTGGATGAATAACAGGTCTATTTCGACTATTCACCCTGCAACTGGGTGAATAACAGGTTTATTTTGACTACTAGTATTCACCCTGCAACTGGGTGAATAACAGGTCTATTTTGACTATTCACCCTGCAACTTGATTAATAACAGGTCTATTTTGACTATTCACCCTGCAACTTGATTAATAACAGGTCTGTTTCGACTATTCACCCTGCAACTTGATTAATAACAGGTCTATTTTGACTATTCACCCTGCAACTTGATTAATAACAGGTCTATTTTGACTATTCACCCTGCAACTTGATTAATAACAGGTCTATTTCGACTATTCACCCTGCAACTTGATTAATAACAGGTCTATTTTGGCTATTCACCCTGCAACTTGATTAATAACAGGTCTATTTTGACTATTCACCCTGCAACTGGGTGAATAACAGGTTTATTTTGACTACTAGTATTCACCCTGCAACTGGGTGAATAACAGGTCTATTTTGACTATTCACCCTGCAACTTGATTAATAACAGGTCTATTTTGACTATTCACCCTGCAACTTGATTAATAACAGGTCTATTTCGACTATTCACCCTGCAACTTGATTAATAACAGGTCTATTTCGACTATTCACCCTGCAACTTGATTAATAACAGGTCTATTTCGGCTATTCACCCTGCAACTGGATTAATAACAGGTCTATTTCGACTATTCACCCTGAAACTGGGTGAATAACAGGTCTATTTCGGCTATTCACCTTGCAACTTGATTAATAACAGGTCTATTTCGGCTATTCACCCTGCAACTTGATTAATAACAGGTCTATTTCGACTATTCACCCTGCAACTGGATGAATAACAGGTCTATTTCGGCTATTCACCTTGCAACTGGATGAATAACAGGTCTATTTCGACTATTCACCCTGCAACTGGGTGAATAACAGGTCTATTTCGACTATTCACCCTGCAACTGGATGAATAACAGGTCTATTTCGACTATTCACCCTGCAACTGGGTGAATAACAGGTTTATTTTGACTACTAGTATTCACCCTGCAACTGGGTGAATAACAGGTCTATTTCAACTATTCACCCTGCAACTGGGTGAATAACAGGTCTATTTCGACTATTCACCTTGCAACTGGATGAATAACAGGTCTATTTCGACTATTCACCCTGCAACTGGGTGAATAACAGGTTTATTTTGACTACTAGTATTCACCCTGCAACTGGGTGAATAACAGGTCTATTTTGACTATTCACCCTGCAACTTGATTAATAACAGGTCTGTTTCGACTATTCACCCTGCAACTTGATTAATAACAGGTCTGTTTCGACTATTCACCCTGCAACTTGATTAATAACAGGTCTATTTCGGCTATTCACCCTGCAACTTGATTAATAACAGGTCTATTTCGGCTATTCACCCTGCAACTTGATTAATAACAGGTCTATTTCGACTATTCACCCTGCAACTGGATGAATAACTGGTCTATTTCGACTATTCACCCTGCAACTGGGTGAATAACAGGTTTATTTTGACTACTAGTATTCACCCTGCAACTGGGTGAATAACAGGTCTATTTTGACTATTCACCCTGCAACTTGATTAATAACAGGTCTGTTTCGACTATTCACCCTGCAACTTGATTAATAACAGGTCTGTTTCGACTATTCACCCTGCAACTTGGTTAATAACAGGTCTATTTCGACTATTCACCCTGCAACTTGATTAATAACAGGTCTATTTCGACTATTCACCCTGCAACTGGACGAATAACAGGTCTATTTCGACTATTCACCCTGCAACTGGGTGAATAACAGGTTTATTTTGACTACTAGTATTCACCCTGCAACTGGGTGAATAACAGGTCTATTTTGACTATTCACCCTGCAACTTGATTAATAACAGGTCTGTTTCGACTATTCACCCTGCAACTTGATTAATAACAGGTCTGTTTCGACTATTCACCCTGCAACTTGATTAATAACAGGTCTATTTCGACTATTCACCCTGAAACTTGGTGAATAACAGATCTTTTTCGGCTATTCACCCCGCAATTGCGTGAATAACAGGTCTATTTCGTCTATTCACCCTGCAACTGGGTGAATAACAGGTCTTTTTCGGCTATTCACCCCGCAACTGAGTGAATAACAGGTCTATTTCGGCTATTCACCTTGCAACTGGATGAATAACAGGTCTATTTCGGCTATTCACCCTGCAACTTGATTAATAACAGGTCTATTTCGGCTATTCACCCCGCAACTGAGTGAATAACAGGTCTATTTCGGCTATTCACCTTGCAACTGGATGAATAACAGGTCTATTTCGACTATTCACCCTGCAACTTGATTAATAACAGGTCTATTTCGACTATTCACCCTGCAACTTGATTAATAACAGGTCTATTTCGACTATTCACCCCATAACTGGGTGACTAACAGGTCTTTTTCGACTATTCACCCTGCAACTGGGTGAATAACAGGTCTATTTTGACTATTCACCCTGCAACTTGATTAATAACAGGTCTATTTCGGCTATTCACCCCGCAACTGAGTGAATAACAGGTCTATTTCGGCTATTCACCTTGCAACTGGATGAATAACAGGTCTATTTCGACTATTCACCCTGCAACTTGATTAATAACAGGTCTATTTCGACTATTCACCCTGCAACTTGATTAATAACAGGTCTATTTCGACTATTCACCCCATAACTGGGTGACTAACAGGTCTTTTTCGGCTATTCACCCCGCAATTGGGTGAATAACAGGTCTACATGTATTTCGGCTATTCACCCTGCAACTGGGTGAATAACAGGTCTATTTCGGCTATTCACCCTGCAACTGAGTGAATAACAGGTCTATTTCGGCTATTCACCTCGCAACTGGGTGAATAACTGTTCTATTTTGACTATTCATCCTGCAACTTGATTAATAACAGGCCTATTTCGACTATTCACGCTCTAACTGGATGAATAACAGGTCTGTTTCGACTATTCACGCTGTAACTGGATGAATAACAGGTCAATTTTGACTATTCACCCTGTAACTGGATGAATAACAGGTCTATTTTGACTATTCACCCTGCAACTTGGTTAATAACAGGTCTATTTCGATTATTTACCCTGAAACTTGGTTAATAACAGGTCTATTTCGACTATTCACCCTGCAACTTGGTTAATAACAGGTTTATTTTGACTATTCACCCTGCAACTTGGTTAATAACAGGTCTATTTCGATTATTCACCCTGCAACTTGGTTAATAACAGGTCTATTTCGACTATTCACCCTGCAACTTGGTTAATAACAGGTCTATTTTGACTATTCACCCTGCAACTTGGTTAATAACAGGTCTATTTTGACTATTCACCCTGCAACTTGGTTAATAACAGGTCTGTTTCGACTATTCACCCTGCAACTGGGTGAATAACAAGTCTATTTAGACTATTTGTTCTGCAGCTAAATGTCATTGGTTATCCCCAAAAATAAACCTTGTTCAAGATTTCAGAAACATTCAATAAAAAAACAAGGCAGTATCAATCAGAAATTAAAAAAAAAAACAATTAGAAAAAATTTGAGGTTCATGGATCAAAAACATTGGAGTATGAGGTCCATGTACAAGCAGCTATTTGACATTGTATTGAATGTTTTGCTACTTGTAAGCTAATGAAAGTCTAATCTATGGGTGATAATTGGATACATGTACACTTGTATGTATATCATTTTTTTTACATCTGATGTTATTGACTGTGGTGTGAAAAGTGCATGGCGACAGATAAATGTATGAGGGGTAAACAAAATATACTTGAAAGGTTATCATCTGTAATCAACATCCATATTAGCGTAGTGGCAATAATGTACATAGCATTGTTGACTCCTGTGTAGTGCAACAAAATGTATCAAATATATAAAGTCAATTAAAAAAATAGTGTTTTATTGCTGATGTAAAGAAAAAGTTACATTTCAGTTTAGTATGTACTAAACTAGTTTTTCTTAAACCAAATTTAACTAAACATCGAAAACAAGGAACAAAAATTTTTTCAGCTGACATCAGCTGGGAATAACCAATCTTAAAATCAAAATATAGTCAATGTAGAAGTCAGATTCTAACTGTTTTACTGTGAAATACTTTATTTTTGGATGGAATTAATTTTCACTGGATTTTATTTTCACTGATTCATCCATTCAGTGAAAATAGTGAAAATAAATTCCAAGTGAAGATAAAGTACTTTACATACAGTATACAGTGTATGTTTTTACACATATTGTTAAATCTCTGTTAGAAGCCGCATCTCTGATAGAAATTGCACCTATTCTTTTTGAATAATTAAGAACCAAAAATCCACCATTTCTCATACACTGTATGTGCAGATGCTCTATAAATAGAAACCTCATACCAGTACCCTTAGTTGCGAATTCATTTGCGTAGCTTCAAATTCTTGATCATCGAAGCTTGTACTTGATGTTGCAGTATTAACAGTGTAAACCTGAGTGCACTAATTAAACTTAAAAACAAATGTTCCTTTTTTTCTCTAGTATTGTTGCTATATATATATATAGTAGCACTCAACATGCCTAGTGCAGGGGGTATGGCCTTGACAAAGAATGAACTCATTGGAATCATGTTAAGACTAGCTATATTTGGGGTATGTAGTTACTATGGTATTAAATGGGTTGTTGACCAAATGGACCCCACAAGAAAACAGAAGATTCAAGCACAGAAACAGGTACTTTTATTAATTGATAATATCATGCTTTTGCATTCTTATCTGCAAAAAAAGCATTTGACAACCTCAAATCTATGCGGTTTTCTCTTTGTTTCTTTATGTTCAGCATGCAAACGATCAATACATCTCTGCCCTTCCTTCATTACATGCTACATGTCATTTTTATTTCTAGGCACAGAAATTGATGAGCAGAATTGGCGTAAAAGGAGTGAAACTAAGTGAATATGAGATGTCAATAGCAGCATTACTAATAGACCCTTTAGGAATATCTGTAGCCTGGCGAGATATTGGGGGATTAAAGGATATTATAGAAGAAATTCAAGAAACTGTGATTTTACCCATGAAGAAAAGGCATTTATTTAGAAGCTCTAGTTTATTACAGCCTCCTAAAGGTACCATTACTTGTACTTAAAGGTAGAAGTCTACTCATAATTTTTGAGAAAGTAGGTTATAAATCCCCCGACATTGTTCATTGGTTTATTATGTAAAATCGTGGAGCTAGTGTACCACGCACAACAAAATAATATTATTCTGTGTGTTAACAATGATGTTTTTTGAACAATTGCTATTTCTAGAACAATTCCATAGAACACAGAATTGCATTTTTTAAAACCCAGATTTTTTAAATAACAAAAAAACAAAAAGTAACCCATCATTCAGAATATATGATTTTTGTTCAGCCTGTGTCATCAGGCTAAAATTTAAGATGAGGCATAATATGGCCACTATCCACAAAAGTACAAAAATTATTTTCTCAAAAATTGGGCCCAACATTTTTTAACTCAATCCGAGCTTTTCCTGTATTTCACATTAAACATCCATTACAGCTTTGTGATACATTTTGGAGTCATCTGGGTTTCCTTCTTGATTCCTGTAATTTTTAGTTTTTGGCATTTCTCGTACGGTAATACGCATAATAATAAAATAGATGTTATTCGCAAGATGTCTGGCCCAGAATTTTCATTCCAATAGCTGAAAATTACTGAGCATTGGTTTGGGTTTTCAATGTCTTAGGGATTTTCTGTTCAATTCCTGAATTAATAGCGTTTGTGTGTTTATCATTTGTGTGCTTGCATTGCATGACCTGAGGTCAATTAAGGACAGATTTAAACATTCCAAATGTGCAGAGTCACAGTACACCGAACATCATTGTCAAGTTAATTTTACAGATTTTTGATAGTTGAATGTAAAATGTTATTTTCACTGATTCATACTTCCAGTGAAAATAAAGTACCTTACTTCACAGTAGTGTGTCAGTATTATAAAACTATGCATGTTCTTTTGATGCCAAAGAACACAATCATTTCATTGAAATTATGTATTTACCTTATTTGTAGGTATACTTTTACACGGGCCGCCTGGTTGTGGTAAAACAATGATAGCCAAGGCCATGGCTAAAGAAGCCGGATTCCGTTTTATCAATTTACAAGCTTCAACACTAACTGATAAATGGTATGGTGAATCACAAAAACTTGCTGCAGCTGTGTTTTCTCTGGTATGTATGTATTTACTGGTTGTCAGTTTTGTGTACCATATTATAAGCACTTTCTCTTACGTAAATGTGCTGTCAAAGTTGTCTGCCTCGTTGTGTGCCATGTTACAAGGATGAAAAAAATTAATTACAGGGTTACCAGACTCAGTTCAGAGAAAAATCAATCAATAAATGTATCGAAAATAGTTTTGTCTGTTAAAGAGCATTGATTGTTTTCTATGGCAATGATGCATCTCTATGGCAACGATGTATCTCAACATCTTAAAATTTTGCTTGGTGATATAGTAAAAAAGATATATTATGTCTTACAAGGTAATTTTTTATGTATACCGTACTTATCCGGGTAAGAGCCCATGCCTGGACAAACGCCCACCCCCCCACTTTTGACACAATAAAGAAGTTGAGGTCATATCCGGGCACACGCCCAGGGGGTCTTTTTCTACTCAAACCCATGGAAGGTAAAAAGAGCAAAAAACAAAAAAAAACTATTTTCTATTCGTTGACTGTGGTTGTATTAACAGCTGACTTTCTTGAAGTCTGTCGTGATACTTATAAAAATTGTTAATTGCGTAAAACAAGGGGTGAACGCAAAATAGCTGTGACAGCTTTCTGCCTTAAGGGCAGCGCGTTCACCGCTGATTTTTTTCAGAATCATAACAGTCAGCAAGTCTATAAAAATAAATATTAAAGCAGAAACGGTATTTCTCTTTTTGAAATATGTCGTGGCCCTAAAAAAGGGCCGGCCGTTTGGTTTGTGCTTCCTTAGAAACGATTCAAGCAAATCGTATAAGGAGAGCCGCTAAGCAAGTGTCGCACTCGTTGGGCTTTAGCGTCGTCGACAGTGAAAACAATGTTGCAATATTGTAGCAACCCGTATACCTGGGAGAATGGTTGAAATCACGTTAATTTGGCTTTATAAATATTTTGTAGCAGCTTGCGAATCCATAACCGAGGCCAGCAATTTTGCAATGTCACGCCTAAGACTGCCAACTTTTTTACCATCTTTTATCACCGCTATTGCATTTCTGTCATGAAAACTATTCTTCTGTTGTTGGATAAAAAAAAAAAACTTCCTATTTCAAGTCCACCGCGATATCCATATACTGTAAAAGGGTTAATTATTCACTGGGTTTTAATTTTGCTTATTTCGCTGACTGGAAAATGCGCTAAATTAAAACCCAGTGAAGATGTAAAATTGAGCACAGAACACATTATCTAAATGATAAAACCGTGAAATTAAAACCCAATGAATGTCACACGCAACGTAACATAAAGACTTCCCTGGCGGCGATGATAACATACGAACACGGAGCCAACAGATGAGGTTTCAACTGGTACTGGTATTATTATACTCTGCAAACATCAAGTACAATAACGCGGTAAAACTCCACTACTCCAATAACTAGATACTTAAACTCCAACACAATTCAACGAGATCTCCGATCTGATCTCAGTGCTGAACAACTCCCCTATATATACTCACACTGTCTATAAATAGACCATTACATCAGCATACATAATGAGTCTGGAACTTACTACAAATTTCTAGAATGTTCCATTACCTATTCAACCAGTTTCTAAAAATTCCACCCAGACACAGTACGGTTCTAGAACATTCTCAGTCACACGGAAGTGGTAAACAAGTCGTATGCGACAATGAATATGCCTGAAATGTTAAATCAGTGAAATTTAAACCCAGTGAAAATTAGTCATTTTACAGTAGTGAAACATTCCAACCGCCGGAACTTGCTGAATGATAACTTTCACTGATTAATAAGCGTCGAGTCTGATAAGAAAGCAATGTCACGATTTGACCTTCATGATGAAATACTAGTAGTGATGTCATTCTTAGCCAATCAGTAAAGCAGATGCATAAAGGTCAAAGATGATTGCTAGACTGTAAACAAAAGCATCGTGTGCCATCGAAGCAGAGCGACCTCATTTTTCTTGTCTCTTTATTATGATTAGACATGAATGAAAAGTGCCAAGCTGACAAACTGCGCAATCTGTGGATTAAAAGTGCTAAGTCCATATTGTGTGGGACGATATCGACGAACTTCTGGAATAAGTTGTAGGGATTTTGTTCGACGGCTACAGTGACGCCGACTTGGACATTTGAGGGTTTTGAGTTTGACGAAGATGGCAATGAACGTACAAATAAAGATCTGAGAAGTTTTTTCAAACAGCTATGAATTTTTATAATTTTTACTGTGTAAATTTGTAAATTATTATTGATCTTGTATGACGGTTGATTCATAATTTGTCGAACCCGGAAATCATTTTACACAGTTTAACCCCTGACATTTTAATTCATTTTGAGTTCACGCGTATTGGGCGTGTTTGTCGGCGGGAAAATCCTAATTCAAATGATTCTTCACTGTCGATTTTTATTATTTCTGGTTTATTTGTCACATTATAGGCAATACATTATTTTCGTTTTACTTCTAGTGTTGCATATTGTTTCATTTATTTCCGTTGCATGTTTTCATTTGCCATTCTATTCCCTGCCGCAGTTCGATCTACGTGTTTTTCAGTTTTTTTGCCGGGGATCTCCTGGCAAACGCCCACCCCTTCTTTTTGGCAATTTTCCATGTTCAAGACCCTGGGCTTATACCCGGATAAATACGGTAGAAGTATTAAAAACAAATGGCAATAATTTCAGTGGGTTTTTATTGATAATGTCACTGCTATGCACACAAGTAAAAAATCTTATTGAGTAGAGAATATCCTGATCACAAATTATATATTGTAGTTTTCTACAGACATTGGTCGTAGATATGGACACAGTAAAACAATATGGAAATTTGAAAGCACTACAAATGGTAGTGAAAGTTCCTGCCAAATACAAATCTTTGGACCTAAACTTGTTTCAATGGAAACAATGATGTCCATTCTTCTCCAGCCATATTTCACACATGCTTGAACCAATCAAATTCACTATAATCAAAACAATCAAGACATCATATTGGACATGTGTGCCTGCATTTGTTACAGGATTCAAGATGGCAGCCATTTAATGTCAAAAATGTATCAAAATCACACATTTTCACAATTGCAGAATTGGAGCTCAGCTGTGTGAGAACTGATTTGGATAAAACTTAGTATATACACTGTACATATAACTTATGAATGCCGAAACTTTGATTTTTGACCAAAATAAAATTATATTACTGAATATATTGTTAATAACTTCCAGTTAGTAATTTAATAATTATTCCATTTTAGGCAATCAAAATTCAACCAACAATCATATTTATTGATGAAGTGGATTCATTTCTTCGATCAAGAGCATCATATGACCATGAAGCAACTGCCATGATGAAAGCTCAGTTTATGAGTTTATGGGATGGATTAATAACTGACCCAACTTGTCAGGTATGTACAGTGTGACATAGCGCCCTCAATGATGTCTCATGGAAATCTTATGTTTATGTTTGCTGGATTTGTTCAGTAAACAATGTGGTTTACAATATTTGCTCTATTTGAAGCACTTACATAAATTGCAGTGGTGTATATCTGTTTAAAATATGACATGCTTCAATGATCCAACATACAATAAATCCTGTTTTTTATTTATGTCCAATTCTGTACAAAAGATAAAAAGTAAATGCCAAAAACTGTATACCAGCAAATTTCATGTCATATTAGAAATGCAGAAAAATACCCTGAGACAGGAAAACGCTGATGAGAAAACTCACTAACATAAAGAAGCTACTGGTTGAGCCAGATTACAGTCTTATAATAAAATGTCTACTTAAATAATTAATAACTAATGAGCAAGGAATCAGAAACACAGATCTAAGAGAAATGTAAAATCTGTTAAAAGACCAATACAAGCAAGGGCAAAAAAGTTTTTATCAACCAGGATTTTAGCAAGCCTGCTTTCACTAATGTGAGTTTTTCAACTCATGATATTGAAATAGCATTCAGTAGCATAGCATTCTGCCTCTCATGAAAACCAAATGGAACTCTTGTGATACATGCAAACCATGCCCACAATACTGTTCACAATTTAGGGCTACTTTGAAGAAAGAGAAAATCCAGAAACATATTCGAGAAAAGGCGCAACATTTTATTCATCACGGAACTATCACACACTTTGCTGTATATGTACTAAGCATTGCATATGAGATAAAATAATTCACACTTCAAACATTTGTCATTACAAGACAAGTCTCTATAAGACCTGTGGTATGAATCATTGTTTTTTTTGTTTTACTTGTAGGTGATTGTGATGGGTGCTAGTAATAGACCACAAGATGTGGATGCTGCTATACTAAGAAGAATGCCTAGTATGTTTCATATAGGAATGCCAGTAAGTTATTATATTTTTGGCAGCAAACATCAGGGCATTTTTACCACCTTGCAACCACAAAGAAAATAATGATTAAAAACTCCCAAAAAAATTGTATTTCTGGCTAGTCTTTAGACACCCCTGAACAGTATAACAAGATATATATTTGGTTGTTCAGAATTGTCTCATTGTTGCGTTTCCTTAACTTGATCTGTTTTCACTGACTCTTCAACTGGTGTTCTACAGTGCCCATAGAAATACATAGTGCAGTGCTGAGTGTCTTAGCAACATAATGAACGACGCTTTGATTTCGTGTCACTATCAAAATTATTGCTACATTTTACATAACACGGACTAAATGGTCTCTATAAAACGATAATCAGGGTCGCAAAAATTATTTGAAACACCTGACGTCTCTCTCTCTACTAAAATCCGCCTAGGTGATCATGAGCTGGTTCGGAATTTTTTTCTTTCAAAAGTGTTGCGACAGTTTGAAGTTGTCGGCGTTTCTCTTTAAAACCTAGTTGTTTTTTAATAAAGAATCTGAGGTGAAGTGGACACTATATATGACACTGTAAGGAGAAGGTCCACCCCAACCTTTTCTTGTTATTTTCACGGCATTCGTCCACTGATGTCGCACCTTTGGGTCAATTGGAAACGTCTGAATACTTACAGTATGACTATACGTATTACTGCAACCGCCCACAACACAACGTTTAACTATCTTAAACAACTTCTAAAAACTCTCTCTCTCAAAAAAAAAGAAAATAGACAAAACAAAAAAAAAAGAAACGCTGACCGAAAAATGTATATTGTTTAAAAGTATATTGAATGACCAGTGTTATGACGGCTCAGGGCCATTTTTGTGCTAACAAGTCATGAAAAATCAAGCATTTGTGGCATTTATGGATTGATTTTGTTCAAACTTGTACATACATTAGACATTATGGGTTCCTGATGCACGTCATTTTATTTTTCAGATCGGATTCAAAATGTGGCCGACTGGCAGCCATTTTGTTTTAATAAATGCACTTCTAGAGCCAAAACTCTAAAATTTCTTCTATGTTACTATGACACTAAGTGGTTTACAGTGCTGATATTGATCGTGCATGTGCCTTGGGTTGTCCTCTATCAGTTTTGTTAATTTGGTAAGGAAATTTTCAATTTCCTAATTTTGGGTAATATTTTAAAATGGTCATTTTTGGTCAAAAATGCTATTTTCGACTTCTTCTCCGAAACTGGTAGTCCAGTTGCTCTCAAACCAGCGTGGTATATACGTTGGGTGTACCTCTATCAGATTTGTTCATTTTGTGTTGACATCTTCAATTCTCTAATTTTTAGCAAATATTTTGTCATTTTTCATCAAAAATAGTTCTTTTGACTTGTTCTTCAAAACTCATAGTCCAAATTCTTTGATACTTGGTACACATGTAGCTTGGATGACACTTCACCCAGTCAATAAAGGTGGCCAAATTTATCAAAAATTTCAGAAATTCATGATTTTTTTTTTATTACCTTCTCTTTAATGCACTACAGTTGTCGGGAAAATGGATAAAACTTGGGAAGATTATACAATGATGCCATATTGAAATTATATGCTCACAGGGAGTGATGTAATGTTTCCCATTTGTTCTGTCAACTGTTTCTCATTCTCACATAGCACGTGGGAGTTCTAAGTTTTCTTTGATTGGTCTATTGTGATTGTAATGAAAACATACTTAACATATTAGTACTAACATTTAGGCTATTTTGGTGATATCTTGAGAACCATTTAAAACTTGGTGCATAGATGTGTTGGGACAGTTTTCAGATATATTTAGTTTTTGGCGGAAATTTATGCAAATTAGATAATTTGCATATCAGCTAGTGAAATTCAAGCTATTTGGGTGCTATTTCAAGAACCATTCAACATATTTCAACAAAACTTGGTATATACATGTATTACGAATTCAGATAATTGCAAATATCATGTTATGTTATTCTCTCAACACCCTGGAGTTCTTTTTAAGCTCTCTTTGATTCTAATTTTATTGAATATTTCTGTTATTTTTGTAAAAAATTCCACTTTTAGCATTATGTCAAAATAGCAAAATTATAGCAAAATGGCCAAATGGTGGCTATTTTTGTGCTAAAAAATCAAGCATTTGTGGCATTTATGGATTGATTTTATTCAAACTTGTAATTTTTATTTTTCCGATCTGATTCAAAATCCGCTTCTAGAGCCATATCTCTGATATGCCTTGACTGATTATGTTCAAATTTTATATATTCATTATACATGTATTCAAAATGGCCGACTTTGTTTAATTAATGCTCTTCCAGAGCAATATCTCTCAATATGGACAAGTACTCGTTTGACGATCAGATACAAGATGTGAATCATTTTAATGTTAAAAAATCATATCATATCATATTATATCATATCATATTCCTGACATATTTATATTCCAATTATATTACTATAAACAAAACTATAAATTCAATAACTAATGTGGTCTGTGCCATGCATGGCTTGTTTTACAAAATGTCACAATAACATTTTCATTGAAATATTTGCACAATAAATAACAACATTGTTACATAAAATATAGCATTTATTTTGTATTGGTAACTTTTTAAAAAGTGGACAAGCATTTTTCAGCAAATTTTTTTTTAATTTTCAGCCCTGAAATATGGACTGTGTATATATTTGTTGCTTTTTCTAATACATACAGTTTGTATACTGGTACTTTTATTTGCTTCTTTTCATGTTCATGTCTTAAGGATATAGTAGGTTTTTTGGCACATTTTAATCAAAACTTTTAATATTTTATAGAATCTCTAAATATACATGTATCTAGTTATTCAATGAAAATTCCAACATGCTTAAAAGAGTGGTCAAAATTAACAACCCACATTGTTTTGATGACTATTGGAAATTTGCATATTTCCATGCCTTGTAAATAATTAATAAATCACACTGTCAAGTATGAAATATCATATACAATTTACTGGGCATCAAAACATTAGTCACAAACAATTTCATGACTATTTGAAAAATAATGCAGCAACCCCACTATTCATCTAAATTAGTGAATATCTTAGTTTTAATTCTGACATCAAAATGATCAATCAAATGAGCCATTCATCAGATCTTTCCAAGTTTTTTCAGAGATTGTAGATGTAATATACATGTTCTGTTGTTATTGCCAGTGTTGTATTTTCTCATAATACTAGTAATGATATTATTTTTATTCATTTTCAGGACAAAGACCAAAGACTATGCATCTTAGATTTAATCCTAGAAAAAGAATATGTGAGTATCTATACAATGTACTATAACATAATTGAACTCCTCATAGCTTCACATTGGATATACAATGTACTATAACATAATTGAACTCCTCATAGCTTCACATTGGATATACAATGTACTATAACACAATTGAACTCCTCATAGCTTCACATTGGATATACAATGTACTATAACATAATTGAACTCCTCGTAGCTTCACATTGGATATACAATGTACTATAACATAATTGAACTCCTCATAGCTTCACATTGGATATACAATGTACTATAACATAATTGAACTCCTCATAGCTTCACATTGGATATACAATGTACTATAACACAATTGAACTCCTCATAGCTTCACATTGGATATACAATGTACTATAACATAATTGAACTCCTCGTAGCTTCACATTGGATATACAATGTACTATAACATAATTGAACTCCTCATAGCTTCACATTGGATATACAATGTACTATAACATAATTGAACTCCTCATAGCTTCACATTGGATATACAATGTACTATAACATAATTGAACTCCTCATAGCTTCACATTGGATATACAATGTACTATAACATAATTGAACTCCTCATAGCTTCACATTGGATATACAATGTACTATAACATAATTGAACTCCTCATAGCTTCACATTGGATATACAATGTACTATAACATAATTGAACTCCTCATAGCTTCACATTGGATATACAATGTACTATAACATAATTGAACTCCTCATAGCTTCACATTGGATATACTGTAAACTACTTTATTTTAGCTGGAATAAATTTTCGCTGAAAAGGCTTTTCGGTATTTTGTGTAAAATTTATTTTCACTGATTTTTGATTAGTTGAATATGAAATATAGGTAAAAAAGTATATTCGCTGGATTTTATTTTCACTGAAGCATCCAGTCAGCGAGAATAGCGAAAATAAAGTATTCTACAGTAAGGAGATTGTATTGAAGATGGTGTGGCCCTGACATCATCATGCATGTGTTCATATACTTTGATCTGACAAGTGTTCATGTACATACACCTGGCAACATCTGTATAAGTCATCAACCATTAACTTGATTTGAATTATATTAGTTAGGTTTCTTATTTTTTACTTTTGCTTCTTTCAATAGCTTTCTGATGATATAGATTTAACAATGATTGCTGAGGAGACTAGCAATTATTCTGGGAGTGACTTGCGTGAATTGTGTCGTAATGCATCTGTGTACAGAGTCAAGGATTATATTAAATTCAACAATCCAGACACAGAACAGTAAGTATGCATTTGTTAATTGCCAGTCTCTTTTTTTGTTTATGTTATTCCTATATTTACTGAGAAAATGCATCTTACTTCCTATCTTGATATTAATAAGTTTTACTCCCAATATCAGTACATGTATTCAAATGTGTTACTCCCTATTTCAGTATTAAAAAGTCTTACTTCCTATCTCAGTTTTGAAAAGTCTTATTCCATAATTCAGTATTAAAAAGTCTCTCTATCTCAGTATTAAAAAGTCTTATTCCATATTTCAGTATTAAAAAGTCTCTCTATCTCAGTATTAAAAAGTCTCTCTATCTCGGTATTAAAAAGTCTTATTCCATAATTCAGTATTAAAAAATCACTCTATCTCAGTATTAAAAAAGTCTCTCTATCTCAGTATTAAAAAGTCTTATTCCATATTTCAGTATTAAAAAGTCTCTCTATCTCAGTATTAAAAAGTCTCTCTATCTCGGTATTAAAAAGTCTTATTCCATAATTCAGTATTAAAAAATCACTATCTCAGTATTAAAAAAGTCTCTCTATCTCAGTATTAAAAAGTCTTATTCCATATTTCAGTATTAAAAAGTCTCTCTATCTCAGTATTAAAAAAGTCTCTCTATCTCAGTATTAAAAAGTCTTATTCCCTATTTAAGTATTAAAATCTTACTCCCTATCTCAGTTTTGAAAAGTCTTATTCCATAATTCAGTATTAAAAAGTCTCTCTATCTCAGTATTAAAAAGTCTTATTCTATATTTCAGTATTAAAAAGTCTCTCTATCTCAGTATTAAAAAATCTTATTCTATATTTCAGTATTAAAAAGTCTCTCTATCTCAGTATTAAAAAGTCTCTCTATCTCAGTATTAAAAAGTCTTTTTCCCTATTTAAGTATTAAAATCTTACTCCCTATCTCAGTTTTGAAAAGTCTTTTTCCTTAATTCAGTATTAAAAAGTCTCTCTATCTCAGTATTAAAAAGTCTTATTCCATAATTCAGTATTAAAAAATCACTCTATCTCAGTATTAAAAAGTCTTTTTCCTTAATTCAGTATTAAAAAGTCTCTTTATCTCAGTATTAAAAAGTCTTATTCCTTAATTCATATATGGTAAACGCGTCTATTTCCTGGAACTACTTTCTGTTTACAAACAACGCGCGTAATTTGAGTCTGCGCTTCGATAATGGTTGACGATATTATTCTGTTGAAGGAAAATATACCGAAAACACCAGTTGGACTCATTATTACCCTGACGAAAGCCGGCATTCCACCACAACAAATCATCAATATAACTGGTCACAAAAACGTGTCAAGTTTACAGAACTACGATACTCACATTCAGCTGGCATCGGTATCGCGGGATACACCCAGCGACACCGATGCCAGCTGACTGTCTGAAGATGCTGCCTCTCAACGGAAGATCGTCGGCGCATTTCAGATATTCTTAGTTACGCCAGAATCTGGAACTGTAAACCAAACTGCTTCTTGTCAAGCAATTGTTTCTCGTTCACCAACTACAGTTTTTAACAACTGTGAAATCAACGTGTCTCTACCTGTGGCTATAACATCAGCTCCATGAAATCGTCCCGTTGTCGGACGGTCAGTAAATGACCAACTTAGCTGGACTGTAGTGTCCATTCTTAAGAAAGAAAGTTTATAATGAGTTCGTATTTATTACCGTTAAATATTGTTATAAATTTATGTTCATTTGCTATTTCATTAAAACGTAATTTGTGGATATATTTGTCGACATTCGTTTGTGTATTGTGTGAGAGATGTTGACGCGTTTGCGTCATTTAGAATTCTCCGTATAAATCCGCACCATTAATCAGGCCCGTATCGAAAACCGGATGAAATTGAATAGGTTTTCTTTTGGGCCAGACGAGCGAAAAATAACATCACGAAAGACTTTTTTTTCATATAAGGTATATGATAAAACCTTTATTGACTGGATACGGCTTTTGCTGGCCTACCGCCGCTTCCGCTGCACGACCTCGGGCCGCAAAAGCCGTATCCAGTCCATAAAGAATATTATTCCACAATTCAGTATTAAAAAGTCTCTCTATCTCAGTATTAAAGATTTTTTTTTCACTTTTAAGAAAATTAAAATGTTGTAGATCATTCATTCCTTTGCTTCTCAATAGCAATTGTTTGTTTCAACCTGCCATAGTAATATGAGGTGGTAATATACCGGTACATAATTATTCATATTTTTCCCAACATGGATTATAAAGTTTACCATTTTAATTTGATATTGCAGCTCAATGCAGGAGTTTGATATGTTACGTCCATTGATGTTGGCAGATTTACAGCAGGCTAAGATAAAGATGGAGGAAAGTAAACAGAAAAGAGATGGTGTTCCACAAACAAGTATTGGATTAGATTAGCCAAGCAATCAAGTTTTTATTCCCTGTTTGTGCAGCCTGTCTATGTTTTGTAGTTTGTGTGGTTGATGATTTAACTTGTATGTGTAAGAAATTTAATGTTTTCTCAAAACTTTACTTACCGGTACATACTACTGCTTGATCAATGATTCTGAGAAATTATTTTAAAATAATTTACGTGCTTCCTCAATTTGATGGGAAGAAAAGTTTTTAATTTGTGTGTAGATCGCTAAACTTTAAGGGAGAATGCTACTCACAAGTTTTTCACTTGTGTACAGAATTTGAGTGCATTCATGTATGGCATTGGTAATATTCTGTATCAAAATCTGTCTACAATTATTCATTTTAGTATTAGTCATTAGGATGTAAACTTTTTTTGTTTCACTGTCAATCTGTTTTTTGAGAAAAGCAATAAACTAATATACATCAAATGTCATTTTAGCAGCGGTTTCATAGATTATAATAAAAATACATTTCCTCTTTAAAACCCACCAAAAATATTGTCATTTTTAATATATTGTACATTGTATGACACAATATATCTTATTTCACAATATGTCACCAATCAAAATTATGAGATACTGGATAGATATAGAGATATATATAGCCTGTTTACTCCCATGATGCACCACTTATCTCACAATGCAAGTTGTCTTGCCTCTCAGAAAGACTATAGCCTGTTTACTCCCATGATGCATCACTCATCTCACAATGCAAGGTGTCTTGCCTCTCAGAAAGACTATAGCCTGTTTACTCCCATGATGCATTACTCATATTACAATGCAAGTTGTCTTGCCTCTCAGAAAGACTATAGCCTGTTTACTCCCATGATGCATCACTCATCTCACAATGCAAGGTGTCTTGCCTCTCAGAAAGACTATAGCCTGTTTACTCCCATGATGCATCACTCATCTCACAATGAATGCTGCAGTGTGATAGCTGGACATTATTGAGGGTAATGCCACAGTGTGATGCTTGGACATTATTTAAGGGAGTGTGAATGCTGTAGTGTGATAGCTGGACTTTATTGAGGGAAATGTCACAGTGTGATGCTTGGACATTATTTAAGGGAGTGTGAATGCTGTAGTGTGATAGCTGGACTTTATTGAAGGGAATGTCACAGTGTGATGCTTGGACATTATTTAAGGGAGTGTGAATGCTGTAGTGTGATAGCTGGACTTTATTGAAGGGAATGTCACAGTGTGATGCTTGGACATTATTTAAGGGAGTGTGAATGCTGTAGTGTGATAGCTGGACATTATTGAGGGGAATGTCACAGTATGATGCTTGGACATTATTTAAGGGAGTGTGAATGCTGTAGTGTGATAGCTGGACATTTTTGAGGGGAATGCCACAGTGTGATGCATGGACATTATTTAAGGGAGTGTGAATGCTGTAGTGTGATAGCTGGACATTATTGAGGGGAATGTCACAGTATGATGCTTGGACATTATTTAAGGGAGTGTGAATGCTGTAGTGTGATAGCTGGACATTTTTGAGGGGAATGCCACAGTGTGATGCATGGACATTATTTAAGGGAGTGTGAATGCTGTAGTGTGATAGCTGGACATTATTGAGGGGAATGTCACAGTGTGATGCTTGGACATTATTTAAGGGAGTGTGAATGCTGTAGTGTGATAGCTGGACTTTATTGAGGGGAATGTCACAGTGTGATGCTTGGACATTATTTAAGGGAGTGTGAATGCTGTAGTGTGATAGCTGGACATTTTTGAGGGGAATGCCACAGTGTGATGCTTGGACATTATTGAAGGGAGTGTGAATGCTGTAGTGTGCGTATCGTAGCAACATAGAACGTTCTGTGACATATCCCCTGAGAATTGAACGTTTATGAGCACATGGAAGGTGTATACTGTCAAACGATTTATTTTCACTGTCATTTAATTTCATTATTCTGATGTTTTGGGCAATTTCACTGTTTTTTTATGCATTTGGCAGGAAACAATGAGTTCTATTGTTTTCCATTTCATGTGGATTTTATTTTAAATTAGCAGATTATAATTATTAGAATATATAGCGAAATTAAAACCCAACTTATGATTAATGCATTTACAGTGTATAAGAAAGCCAATGCAACACTACAGTTGATGGCAAGAAGGCACTCTCAAAGCCAATGCAACACTACAGTTGATGGAAATAAGGAACTCTCAAAGCCAATGCAAGTTGATGGCAAGAAGGCAAGTTGTTGCCAATGCAACACTACAGTTGATGGCAAGAAGGCACTCTCAAAGCCAATGCAACACCACAGTTGATGGCAAGAAGGCACTCTCAAAGCCAATGCAACACTACAGTTGATGGCAAGAAGGCACTCTCAAAGCCAATGCAACACTACAGTTGATGGCAAGAAGGTACTCTCAAAACCAATGCAACACTACAGTTGATGGCAAGAAGGCACTCTCAAAGCCAATGCAACACTACAGTTGATGGCAAGAAGGCACTCTCAAAGCCAATGCAACACTACAGTTGATGGCAAGAAGGCACTCTCAAAGCCAATGCAACACCACAGTTGATGGCAAGAAGGCACTCTCAAAGCCAATGCAACACTACAGTTGATGGCAAAAAGGCACTCTCAAAGCCGATGCAACACTACAGTTGATGGCAAGAAGGTACTCTCAAAACCAATGCAACACTACAGTTGATGGCAAGAAGGCACTCTCAAAGCCAATGCAACACTACAGTTGATGGCAAGAAGGCACTCTCAAAGCCAATGCAACACTACAGTTGATGGCAATAAGGCACTCTCAAAGCCAATGCAACACCACAGTTGATGGCAAAAAGGCACTCTCAAAGCCAATGCAACACTACAGTTGATGGCAAGAAGGCACTCTCAAAGCCAATGCAACACTACAGTTGATGGCAAGAAGGTACTCTCAAAACCAATGCAACACTACAGTTGATGGCAAGAAGGCACTCTCAAAGCCAATGCAACACTACAGTTGATGGCAAGAAGGCACTCTCAAAGCCAATGCAACACTACAGTTGATGGCAAGAAGGCACTCTCAAAGCCAATGCAACACTACAGTTGATGGAAATAAGGAACTCTCAAAGCCAATGCAAGTTGATGGCAAGAAGGCAAGTTGTTGCCAATGCAAGACTACAGTTGATGGCAAGAAGGTACCCTCAAAGCCAATGCAACACTACAGTTGATGGCAATAAGGCACTCTAAAAGCCAATGCAACACTACAGTTGATGGCAAGAAGCCACTCTCAAAGCCAAGCAACATACCCTAATTCAACCCATACAGCGTTTGAAATAAGTTAATATCTTAAGTTCTTTATTTTCTATATCGTAGTGTGCACCTTACTTAATCGGAACCAAAAACGGCTATCCAGTTTTACTTCAGCATTTTCAATGCGTTGTAAATAAGTATAACATTGCTAAAAGCTATATGTTTTCAGTACAATACGACTATTAATATTATATTATTCCTTTCTTTATATGTCTTAACTAAAATGGTATCAGGTAACCCTAACGTGAAACGCCAGGAATGGTCCATCGACGTACTGCGAGGCCCCGATTTGAGGTCACCTAAGTAGTTTGTCATACAGATGATCCTATAATTTCAGAGATCTGATTGGGCAGATAAAGCAAGTAACATAATATTAAATTCGGAAGTTTGCATTTAATTTATATGCAAATCATTCATACTATTATATCATGCGTATTATTTTCATAGATTTGTTTTTCTGACAATGTAGTGGTCTTATTTGTATACGCATTTATTCAAAACACTGTTCAGTGTACAATAATTAAATAAATATTGTTGCAAGATGGGTTGATAAGGCGTACTGTTGATTGACTGACTGGTGATTTTCAAAACACCGTTTTTATGATCATGACTGTGTGCCCTGTGTGTTGTGAATAGCGATGAACTGCCCGTAATAAACATTAACTTACAAACATCGTTTTCTTGTACATGTGCGTATGCTTGCATTATCCGTTTAATTTCCTCGTTTGTTGTAATTTTGACTATGATTTTGTAACCCCCCTCCCCAACCCTTTTAGAACAGTTTGCAGGGAACGAACATCGTCCGGCTGTAGAGGGCGCGCTTAGTTCTGAAAACGTGCCCTCTGTGGTTCTTGATGTTCTGATCCAGAATGATATGTACACTGCATGCAGCATAACTTTACTCGTTACGAGCAACTATCTTAAAACAACAAAAAGTGTGTAACATACAACGAATACAGTCGAAATGATGGTAAGATTCACATATAGTACACTTCGAAGTATGTAATAAAACAGTCAGCGCAAGAATTTCCTCCTCTAGCTTGATTGCACAACGTGTGCCAGTTCAATGTCCTTCAGAAACATTCCAACGCCGTTTTTATTTTCAATGAAACCATGGACTACGAGACGTAAATATTTCTGATTACTTTTCACAGATTGTTTACAGTCACCGCAAAGGAACTTGTAGTTTACCCGGGGTTAAGTTAGATATTAGTAATGGTTAGTAACCGGGATATCGCCATCCGTTATTAAACATACAATGTATATTGACTGCGTGATTTATTAATTAATAATAATACATGCGATTATACAAAAATAATCATAATTACTGTGCAGGTTGTTAATTTCGACTACTGTTTTAAGGTAGCGTGAAGGGAAATTTTAACCTTTTTTTTGATTTTTCAAATATTGATAAAACGGTCACTTTAGACCTTGATACATCATCCCAGGTTTACAAAAGATCGAAATCGCGAAATAACGTTGTTTAAATTAGTGTTTTTTAAACGCTAGCAGAAAAGACTACAATTACCGTTTCGTGGATATTTACATAACGTTTATCTTTGGAAGGGTTTAAATGATACTTAACATCTTATCTGTATACTCTGTTGACGATTTTGATATAATGCGTGTTTATCTAACGTCCATTGTCAGCATTATTGTCAGTCGTGACTTCGTCGGAGCATGGACGTACTAGAGTGGTCGGAGAAACATGGTCATACAGTACTCATTTCGCCCAACCTTCCGCTTTTACATCGACCGCTTATCGCTTAATTTCCGACCATGCGGTCTCGTCCGACCGGTAACCGACCGCATTTTAATCGCGTTGTTTGTTCGCTCGCTCGCTCATTGAAACACCGACCGCTCGCCCAAACACTGAAAACTGGCACATGAGTGGTCAAAATGGTGGTTTTGATAGTAAAGTGTGAACATACAACTAGTATTAACTATTATTAAATTCTAATAGTTGTATGTATGTCGATGCCAGTTGGTTTCTCCATGGAGCTAAAAAAGCTCCATGGTTTCTCCATACTGAGTTTAGGAAGGGCGTCGATCAACACAATTGACCGTAATTCATGGGGGTCATGTCCGTAATTTGTGGGCTGAAACCCCAAATAATTAAACAAGTATTATTATTATAATCGAAATTATCAACGAAAGACGAGATTTTTTAAAGATATTTACAGACATACTGTCATGAAAAACATATGTAAAATTAACAAATACACAAAGGGGTGTAATATTAGGTTTTATTTTAGGCTTATAAATATTTCCTTTCACTCAGCTCATGCATGGAACTGCCGTTTAGCTTCATGGTCCTTCAGCTTGTCTTCGCCTCGGAGGAAAACAACAATAATAATACAAAACACATTGCGAAGACTCAACAATCAGGAAAGAAAACCCAGACAATCATGTCGTACTTGTGTCGAAATACAATCTGTATTTCACGTCTGAATACTGTTTTAAAAAAAAATATTCAGTCCAAGCCAAATCGAGGTCAAGGGGTCAGATTGCGTGCATATAATTATAGATAGTTAAAGCAAAAAGTATTTGAACTTTTGTGAGCTGTTCAACATTCATAAAAATCGGAAATTTTTCTATAAGTCCGAATTTTAAATGCGCGCGAGCGAGTGGGCGGTGATATTTCGGGGTTTGCGCGGTCGAAAATAAAGCGGAAATTGTCCGGTCGAATTCAACAAGCGGTCGCAAAAGCGAGAAAAAAATGTAATTGGAAAGCGGAAGCGGGCGGGAGGTTGTGCGAAATAAGTACTGTAACTTTGCGCAACTTTCTTTTAAATCGTTTTATTTTCCAAGTATTTTCAGTAATGTTTGTCAGAGGATTATCCCTCGTTGCTCGTTTGCATAACAATAGAAACCCAAACGTTTCTGGAGTACGGACTCAAATGCCAGCAGTTTTCTTCATTTTTCACGCTCGAGCTTGAAATTATTCATTATCTGACACTCTTTATGAGTTCTATGATATCAGTGGTTAATATGTTCGGCCATTTTTTAGTGTATATTTATAATAAAGCAGCAAATCTACAGTGTTTTTTTTTTAACCAAAACGTTTTTCTCGAGTTGAAGTTTTGACTGAGTACGACTCATTGGGACCGCCGCCAAATCAAGTGCGTTCGGACTAGGACATTCAAACTCGCAGTTATCGTTCAAAAGATAATGATGGTGCGAAATATGTCTGGGTTTTTAAAGAAAGTGCTTTGTCACAGAATGTGCCAAGGTATGAAATAATTTGGGGACAAAAAACAAACCTGCATAGAAATCGGAATAATAGGTCTTTTGATTACCGGGGACACATTTCAATGGACTTGATTACGGACAATGCATGACGTAAATTTCACTAGGCAGTGTGTTCTCGCAATCGCGGACTTAGTAATTTTTACAAGGTTCGCCATTTTTTGATATCACGTGACAATTAGGTAAACAATGACTGTCCAGTTTGTGCGAACTTGTACCTCTATACTTCGTCTTTTGAAATATATAAGCTAAATTACTGTTCTGAACGAGACAACAGACAGAAAATGTTTTATTCGAAAACGTCACAAAACCCTTCTCGCTACCTTGAGTATATTACATTCAAAATAGCGCCCTGAGATTGTGTTTGAGTGATCAGATATACCTATGGATTATATAAAGCTTATGTCTTCAAATTAAAGGTGAATAAATCAATACTTCCCACTTTAAAACAGTTTATCATTACATGTATTGGCTTAGCAGTAGATGTAGCTCTACCTTTTGATCGACTAATTATGCAACTTTTGTCTGTGGGGATTGGTTTATGCAATTTGTGCTTAAAATGTCATGGAAAATATTAGTGCATACGTTATCTACTAGATTTCTTATTGGTTAATCAAATCGACCAGCTAAATGATGGGATTACTGGTGAACATGGCATATGCTAATTTAACTCGTTGTTATTAAATGCACACCGGATATGGAGTGTGGTACAGGCCACGATAATATCACTGCATAATGTACAAAATGAGCTGTTTGCAAGAACAATATTATTCCGGGGGTGTTAGGGTTGTGCCTCCCACCCCCAGACTTCTACCCCTTTCTAGGCTACCACTATACGAAAAAGGTGCCTGCCTTTACAGACAATTGGCTACAAATGTATACCCCTTCTCAGACTATGTTTTTTTTTTGTCTCTTTTTGTCTTTGTCTTTTGTCCAGTGGTGGTTGGGGCAAAGCTAATTGCAACTAAATTTAATGATTATAAAGATAAAGAAGAAATAAGGAAAAACGCATACAAACTGAAAGGGTCTGATATTTTTATTCAAGAAGACTTTTCAAAACGAATTCGCATGAAAAGAAAGAAACTATTTGCATATCGCGACTCGTTGCTACAAGATGACCGGAGTAATAAAGTTACCGTACGCTATGATCAGCTAATTGTATACAAACCATCCGGTGTTCGATTGGTTTACATCTATGACGAAGCTAGCCAAGCTGTTAAACAACTACGCCAACACAATAGCTAAGAATGTGGCCAAGGCTCAAACTTACGAGGTGCACATGCAGCAATATCTTTTATGTCATGGAATGTGCATGGTCTATTATGTAAACAAGATGACACAGATTTTCATTGTTTTTGTAATAATTTTGATGTATTTAGTTTACTTGAAACATGGTGTATTGATATAGATGATGTAAATTTGTTTTCTGGTTATGTAGCATTTAATTGCCCCGCTGTGAAGTTTAAGAACCGGGGAAGAGCAAGTGGCGGTGTCGTCACTTATGTTAAAAAAAGTTATTTAAAAGGGGTTAAACGAATGCTTCCTGAAATCACGGGGGCGGTGATTTTGTTATTAGATAGTCTATTTTTTGGTTTTGAAAATGACATTTTGCTTGTTTCTGCATATGTCCCTCCAGAAGGCTCAAAGTGGTATTTACGGAATGATGACGTAATGGATGGTATAATTAAACTTGAAAATGACGTGGTAAATTCTTTGTCACAATGTAATGCTGGTGATATTAGCATAATAATGGCTGGGGATTTCAATGCTAGAACCGCATCTGACCCTGATTACATGTTACATGATGATGCTCGTTATAGCATTGGAATCGATCCTAATTATATGCAGTGTGATTTTGATATTCCACGCCATTCTAGGGACCTTACCCGTAATAATTTTGGCATTTCACTTCTGTCTATGTGCAAACACCTGTCTGTATGTATGTTAAACGGCAGAAAAGAGCCTGGAGAATTCACGTGTATTGCAAATGATGGTAGAAGTGTAGTCGACTACGCCCCGGTATCCCTGGATTTGTATGGCTATGTGACATCCTTCACAATACCAGTCAGGAGTGAGTCTGACCATTTTCCACTTTGTTATAAACTTAGAATTTCTGGTGTACTTAATTCAGACGAAAATTCGATCGGAAATAATTCCATTGTGAAATTTCGTTGGAACAACGAACTATTGCAATATTATAAAACACGTGTTCTGGAGAAAACTGCTGAAATTAATTTATTGACTAATCAACTCGGGGCTCATAATTTAAACGAAACAGTTACCCAATTTACAGATATTTTAAAAGAATCGGGAGAAATTATGCAAGTACAGATCCCTAACAAAAGATTATCTTCACACAGACAAAATAAACAACCATGGTATGATGAGGAATGTCGCATGGCAAAATTATATAAACTTTCCCGTTTACGTCGATATCGTGATACTGGTCGTGAGATTGATTTAAATAACTACAGAAGTGCCCGTAATTCATTTCGCTCACTGGTGAGAAAAAAGAAACATACATATAACGAAAAATTGCAGGATACAATTAGAGAAAACATAACAAGTGAAAAATGTATCTGGGAAACTATTAGAAAGAATAAGAGTAAAAATCAAACATCTATAATCCCATTACAAGATTGGGCCATGTACTTCGAAAAACTGTACAAGCAGGATTCATGTAACAATAACATACATAGATCGAGAGCAACTTACTGAAGTTAAAAACTTTCTGTATAGTTTTGATCCGCATTCTACAGAATTTGGGGAAACTGACACATCATTGAATGTGCCAATAACGAATGAAGAAATTATTCAGTCAATACATAAACTTAGAAATGGCAAATCTGCAGGTCCTGACCTTTTAATCGCTGAATTTTTTAAATTTTCATGTGATGTGTCGATAACATTTTTGAATGCCCTTTTTAACTTAATTTTTAATACCGGTATCTTTCCGGAAGGTTGGTCAAAAGGTATTATTATTCCTATCCACAAGAAAAACAGTCGAAATGATCCCGGTAACTATAGAGCTATATCACTCATGAGTATATTTGGAAAAATCTTCACCAGTATCATTGAAGCACGACTATCAAAATGGGCAAGGGTTTTTGATATAATCCCAGAGACACAGGCTGGATTTAGGGAAGGCTATTCAACTATTGATCAAATATTCACATTATATGCCATAATTCAGAAACAGTTAGCCAGGAAAGGAGGGAAATTGTATTGCCTCTATATAGATTTCCAGAAGGCATTCGACTCTGTTAACAGGGATTTTTTATTGTTTAGACTGGCCAATAATGGTATCAACGGGAAAATGTATGTAATTTTACAAAGTATTTATAAAGACGTCAAATCATGTGTTCGTGAAGGAGGAGTCACTTCGAGATTCTTTGAATTGAAGAATGGGGTTCGACAAGGGTGCATGATCAGCCCTATTTTATTCTCATTTTACATTAATGAGCTACAATGCATGTTGGATGACTCTGGGTATAGAGGAATACAATTGATCCCGAACGACATGTTAGAGTTGTTTTCATTATTGTATGCTGACGACATTGCTTTATTTTCAAATTCTGTTTTGGGCTTGAAAAGACTAATTAGTATATTGTATGAGTTTACAAACAAGTGGGATCTAAATATCAACTTAAATAAAACTAAAATTGTAGTATACAGAAATGGGGGATATCTCAGTAAATATGAAAAGTGGTACTTCGGGAACAAGCAACTTAGTACTGTTAGTTCATATGAATACTTGGGATTGGTAATGTCATGTAAATGCTCTTTTAATATTACCACAGAAAATTTAGCTATAAAAGACAAAAGGAAATTGATTGCAATCAAAAGATACTTAGGAAATATGCAATGTTTTAAAGCAGACTTGTATTTTAAGATTTTTGACACCTTAATTCAACCTGTACTTACATATGGGTCTGAAATTTGGGGATATGGTCAATATCAACATTTAGAAAGTGTACATACATCTTATTGTAGGCAATACCTCGGTGTAGGTAAAAATGCTCCAACTTGTACAGTATTAGGAGATTGTGGGAGGCTACCCTTATTTTGTTACCATGTTAAACGATGTGTGAAATATTGGTTAAAAATTACTAGCATGGATGAAAACAGATTACCCCAGAAAGCTTACCGGATGCTACTTTCACTGGACGAAAAAGGACAAAGGTCATGGGCCACAGAAATTAAATAACTGCTATTTAAATATGGATTTGGTTATGTCTGTTTAATCAAGGGGTGGGGGACTCTGATATGTTCTTGTATAAAGTTTGTGAAAGGGTCAAAGATACTGGAATTACAGATTGGTATATAGACGTTTGTTCTGGCGAAAAAACGCAGTATTATAGACAATACAAAACAAATTTTGGGATTGAAAACTATGTGACATTGCCACAATTAAAATTGCGCAGAGCAATAGCAAGATTAAGATGTGCGTGCCACCCCTTAGAAATAGAAAGAGGCAGACATAATAATATCCCTAGGGAGAGCCGTATTTGTCATTTGTGCCTGCAAGAAATTGATGATGAATATCATTTTTTACTAAAATGGGACACAATCAGGAAAAAGTATCTTCCAAATGAGACACAACCCCCAAATTTGAATACTCTAGTACAACTATTAAGTTCCTCTAAAAGCCAAATCATTAACTCTTTGGCTCTATTTATTTAAAAGTGTTTTTTAATCAAAGATCAAATGAGAATAACCTAATAAGCTTGTATGTATATATATATTAATATCCCCATCACATTATTATATAGGGCTTATATTATCTATTGACACACTCTTCATCTATATTTTCATACATATTTTGTAATGTAAATTTATTTCTTGTCAATAATTAATTTGCATGATTGTAATGGGCCGGAGGCCATTATACAATTAATAAATTAATATTATATTATTTCACTAGGCAGTGTGCTCTCGCAATCGCGGACTTAGTAATTTTTACAAGGTTCGCCATTTTTGATATCACGTGACAATTAGGTAAACAATGACTGTCCAGTTTGTGCGAACTTGTACCTCTATACTTAGTCTTTTGAAATATATAAGCTAAATTACTGTTCTGAACGAGACAACAGACAGAAAATGTTTTATTCGAAAACGTCACAAAACCCTTCTCGCTACCTTGAGTATATTACATTCAAAATAGCGCCCTGAGATTGTGTTTGAGTGATCAGATATACCTATGGATTATATAAAGCTTATGTCTTCAAATTAAAGGTGAATAAATCAATACTTCCCACTTTAAAACAGTTTATCATTACATGTATTGGCTTAGCAGTAGATGTAGCTCTACCTTTTGATCGACTAATTATGCAACTTTTGTCTGTGGGGATTGGTTTATGCAATTTGTGCTTAAAATGTCATGGAAAATATTAGTGCATACGTTATCTACTAGATTTCTTATTGGTTAATCAAATCGACCAGCTAAATGATGGGATTACTGGTGAACATGGCATATGCTAATTTAACTCGTTGTTATTAAATGCACACCGGATATGGAGTGTGGTACAGGCCACGATAATATCACTGCATAATGTACAAAATGAGCTGTTTGCAAGAACAATATTATTCCGGGGGTGTTAGGGTTGTGCCTCCCACCCCCAGACTTCTACCCCTTTCTAGGCTACCACTATACGAAAAAGGTGCCTGCCTTTACAGACAATTGGCTACAAATGTATACCCCTTCTCAGACTATGTTTTTTTTTTGTCTCTTTTTGTCTTTGTCTTTTGTCCAGTGGTGGTTGGGGCAAAGCTAATTGCAACTAAATTTAATGATTATAAAGATAAAGAAGAAATAAGGAAAAACGCATACAAACTGAAAGGGTCTGATATTTTTATTCAAGAAGACTTTTCAAAACGAATTCGCATGAAAAGAAAGAAACTATTTGCATATCGCGACTCGTTGCTACAAGATGACCGGAGTAATAAAGTTACCGTACGCTATGATCAGCTAATTGTATACAAACCATCCGGTGTTCGATTGGTTTACATCTATGACGAAGCTAGCCAAGCTGTTAAACAACTACGCCAACACAATAGCTAAGAATGTGGCCAAGGCTCAAACTTACGAGGTGCACATGCAGCAATATCTTTTATGTCATGGAATGTGCATGGTCTATTATGTAAACAAGATGACACAGATTTTCATTGTTTTTGTAATAATTTTGATGTATTTAGTTTACTTGAAACATGGTGTATTGATATAGATGATGTAAATTTGTTTTCTGGTTATGTAGCATTTAATTGCCCCGCTGTGAAGTTTAAGAACCGGGGAAGAGCAAGTGGCGGTGTCGTCACTTATGTTAAAAAAAGTTATTTAAAAGGGGTTAAACGAATGCTTCCTGAAATCACGGGGGCGGTGATTTTGTTATTAGATAGTCTATTTTTTGGTTTTGAAAATGACATTTTGCTTGTTTCTGCATATGTCCCTCCAGAAGGCTCAAAGTGGTATTTACGGAATGATGACGTAATGGATGGTATAATTAAACTTGAAAATGACGTGGTAAATTCTTTGTCACAATGTAATGCTGGTGATATTAGCATAATAATGGCTGGGGATTTCAATGCTAGAACCGCATCTGACCCTGATTACATGTTACATGATGATGCTCGTTATAGCATTGGAATCGATCCTAATTATATGCAGTGTGATTTTGATATTCCACGCCATTCTAGGGACCTTACCCGTAATAATTTTGGCATTTCACTTCTGTCTATGTGCAAACACCTGTCTGTATGTATGTTAAACGGCAGAAAAGAGCCTGGAGAATTCACGTGTATTGCAAATGATGGTAGAAGTGTAGTCGACTACGCCCCGGTATCCCTGGATTTGTATGGCTATGTGACATCCTTCACAATACCAGTCAGGAGTGAGTCTGACCATTTTCCACTTTGTTATAAACTTAGAATTTCTGGTGTACTTAATTCAGACGAAAATTCGATCGGAAATAATTCCATTGTGAAATTTCGTTGGAACAACGAACTATTGCAATATTATAAAACACGTGTTCTGGAGAAAACTGCTGAAATTAATTTATTGACTAATCAACTCGGGGCTCATAATTTAAACGAAACAGTTACCCAATTTACAGATATTTTAAAAGAATCGGGAGAAATTATGCAAGTACAGATCCCTAACAAAAGATTATCTTCACACAGACAAAATAAACAACCATGGTATGATGAGGAATGTCGCATGGCAAAATTATATAAACTTTCCCGTTTACGTCGATATCGTGATACTGGTCGTGAGATTGATTTAAATAACTACAGAAGTGCCCGTAATTCATTTCGCTCACTGGTGAGAAAAAAGAAACATACATATAACGAAAAATTGCAGGATACAATTAGAGAAAACATAACAAGTGAAAAATGTATCTGGGAAACTATTAGAAAGAATAAGAGTAAAAATCAAACATCTATAATCCCATTACAAGATTGGGCCATGTACTTCGAAAAACTGTACAAGCAGGATTCATGTAACAATAACATACATAGATCGAGAGCAACTTACTGAAGTTAAAAACTTTCTGTATAGTTTTGATCCGCATTCTACAGAATTTGGGGAAACTGACACATCATTGAATGTGCCAATAACGAATGAAGAAATTATTCAGTCAATACATAAACTTAGAAATGGCAAATCTGCAGGTCCTGACCTTTTAATCGCTGAATTTTTTAAATTTTCATGTGATGTGTCGATAACATTTTTGAATGCCCTTTTTAACTTAATTTTTAATACCGGTATCTTTCCGGAAGGTTGGTCAAAAGGTATTATTATTCCTATCCACAAGAAAAACAGTCGAAATGATCCCGGTAACTATAGAGCTATATCACTCATGAGTATATTTGGAAAAATCTTCACCAGTATCATTGAAGCACGACTATCAAAATGGGCAAGGGTTTTTGATATAATCCCAGAGACACAGGCTGGATTTAGGGAAGGCTATTCAACTATTGATCAAATATTCACATTATATGCCATAATTCAGAAACAGTTAGCCAGGAAAGGAGGGAAATTGTATTGCCTCTATATAGATTTCCAGAAGGCATTCGACTCTGTTAACAGGGATTTTTTATTGTTTAGACTGGCCAATAATGGTATCAACGGGAAAATGTATGTAATTTTACAAAGTATTTATAAAGACGTCAAATCATGTGTTCGTGAAGGAGGAGTCACTTCGAGATTCTTTGAATTGAAGAATGGGGTTCGACAAGGGTGCATGATCAGCCCTATTTTATTCTCATTTTACATTAATGAGCTACAATGCATGTTGGATGACTCTGGGTATAGAGGAATACAATTGATCCCGAACGACATGTTAGAGTTGTTTTCATTATTGTATGCTGACGACATTGCTTTATTTTCAAATTCTGTTTTGGGCTTGAAAAGACTAATTAGTATATTGTATGAGTTTACAAACAAGTGGGATCTAAATATCAACTTAAATAAAACTAAAATTGTAGTATACAGAAATGGGGGATATCTCAGTAAATATGAAAAGTGGTACTTCGGGAACAAGCAACTTAGTACTGTTAGTTCATATGAATACTTGGGATTGGTAATGTCATGTAAATGCTCTTTTAATATTACCACAGAAAATTTAGCTATAAAAGACAAAAGGAAATTGATTGCAATCAAAAGATACTTAGGAAATATGCAATGTTTTAAAGCAGACTTGTATTTTAAGATTGTTGACACCTTAATTCAACCTGTACTTACATATGGGTCTGAAATTTGGGGATATGGTCAATATCAACATTTAGAAAGTGTACATACATCTTATTGTAGGCAATACCTCGGTGTAGGTAAAAATGCTCCAACTTGTACAGTATTAGGAGATTGTGGGAGGCTACCCTTATTTTGTTACCATGTTAAACGATGTGTGAAATATTGGTTAAAAATTACTAGCATGGATGAAAACAGATTACCCCAGAAAGCTTACCGGATGCTACTTTCACTGGACGAAAAAGGACAAAGGTCATGGGCCACAGAAATTAAATAACTGCTATTTAAATATGGATTTGGTTATGTCTGTTTAATCAAGGGGTGGGGGACTCTGATATGTTCTTGTATAAAGTTTGTGAAAGGGTCAAAGATACTGGAATTACAGATTGGTATATAGACGTTTGTTCTGGCGAAAAAACGCAGTATTATAGACAATACAAAACAAATTTTGGGATTGAAAACTATGTGACATTGCCACAATTAAAATTGCGCAGAGCAATAGCAAGATTAAGATGTGCGTGCCACCCCTTAGAAATAGAAAGAGGCAGACATAATAATATCCCTAGGGAGAGCCGTATTTGTCATTTGTGCCTGCAAGAAATTGATGATGAATATCATTTTTTACTAAAATGGGACACAATCAGGAAAAAGTATCTTCCAAATGAGACACAACCCCCAAATTTGAATACTCTAGTACAACTATTAAGTTCCTCTAAAAGCCAAATCATTAACTCTTTGGCTCTATTTATTTAAAAGTGTTTTTTAATCAAAGATCAAATGAGAATAACCTAATAAGCTTGTATGTATATATATATTAATATCCCCATCACATTATTATATAGGGCTTATATTATCTATTGACACACTCTTCATCTATATTTTCATACATATTTTGTAATGTAAATTTATTTCTTGTCAATAATTAATTTGCATGATTGTAATGGGCCGGAGGCCATTATACAATTAATAAATTAATATTATATTATTTCACTAGGCAGTGTGCTCTCGCAATCGCGGACTTAGTAATTTTTACAAGGTTCGCCATTTTTGATATCACGTGACAATTAGGTAAACAATGACTGTCCAGTTTGTGCGAACTTGTACCTCTATACTTAGTCTTTTGAAATATATAAGCTAAATTACTGTTCTGAACGAGACAACAGACAGAAAATGTTTTATTCGAAAACGTCACAAAACCCTTCTCGCTACCTTGAGTATATTACATTCAAAATAGCGCCCTGAGATTGTGTTTGAGTGATCAGATATACCTATGGATTATATAAAGCTTATGTCTTCAAATTAAAGGTGAATAAATCAATACTTCCCACTTTAAAACAGTTTATCATTACATGTATTGGCTTACCAGTAGATGTAGCTCTACCTTTTGATCGACTAATTATGCAACTTTTGTCTGTGGGGATTGGTTTATGCAATTTGTGCTTAAAATGTCACGGAAAATATTAGTGCATACGTTATCTACTAGATTTCTTATTGGTTAATCAAATCGACCAGCTAAATGATGGGATTACTGGTGAACATGGCATATGCTAATTTAACTCGTTGTTATTAAATGCACACCGGATATGGAGTGTGGTACAGGCCACGATAATATCACTGCACAATGTACAAAATGAGCTGTTTGCAAGAACAATATTATTCCGGGGTGTTAGGATTGTGCCTCTCACCCCCAGACTCCTACCCCTTTCTAGGCTACCACTATACGAAAAAGGTGCCTGCCTTTACAGACAATTGGCTACAAATGTATACCCCTTCTCAGACTATGTTTTTTTTTTGTCTCGAAATAGGTGATGAGTCCATTTTGCCATATATATAATGAAATTATTACAGCATGAACCAAGTTTTAAAGTTAATTTAGACTAGTTTCCAGACACATTTGCCCACTTGTCGGTATATATCGACACCCAGGGAAGGGGTGCTCTCATGATGCACCGCTGTCACGATTTTGACAATGCAGGTTGCGCCGGTCTTTCAGGGTTGTTATGTAAGTGAGTGGCTCGCGAGGTTAATGTACACATCCGGAAATGGGTAACTCGGTAACTCGCAAGGCAGTGAGCAGTACCATGGTAGTCCAGTGGGTTCGCTCGACACTTATATGCACCATTCAGTCACCAAAACACCAGTAGTATGATAACATAGTCAGGTATTTATTATAATTACAATTGTCATCATATGCTCGGTCCTCTTCTCCCTATTACGCTCGAACCCCTCATTTTTATAATCGACAGTGTTAATTGTTCAACCAATAGTCTTATTACTTTGCACGCGTTGTCATGACCACACGTGGACTCCACGACTTAGGGCGTCGCCCCGTAGCAAATGTATAACATTTGTTGGTGAAAAACGTAAATTTTTTAGCGAAAGCACCCTCAAAGAACCCTTACACATTCTTAAATTGGATGTGGGTCACTTCTAGTAGAGTGACTGTGCTCTCATCCAAAATCCGGCCCGCGAGTCTTTACCACCGGACCGACACAGCTTATCAATGGAAATAACCTCGGAATATCACCTATGTGTAAAATGTTAAATCAGAATTATCATAATTTCCTGGACATTTTATTAATTTGAAAATTATCCACCTAATTAGCGTGAAAAATGGCAGGATATTGTACAGTACTGCCTTGTCGCTACATGTATGTAGACCATAACATGTTGGGTCAGCTCATCATGGTTTGTCGCCCTCTAGTGTTCACATATTTTGTTCTAGTTTGTTCTTGGGTCAAAGTTTATTTTATTTTCAAAATGGCTGGGAACACAGGGGACGATGATCTGGAAGAGTTTCTCGCCAAAGTCGATAAGTTGCGTAAGTTGTCAAATACAATCTAGTTTACTTCTTTGTGTGTGTGAAGCGATTTGAAATATGTTGAAATAGAAACGGTTAACAACATGGACGCGTTGCAATGTATGTATATTGTGTTTCCGTTGCTGTAGTATCGTAGCTGAGTACGGTCTTGTAGGTAGGCCTCTTTCCGCTGCTTGCAGTACTAGACTAGATTCTGTCTATGATCGTATAATATGACAAATCTACAAATAATAATCCCTGAGTGTACTCAGAATGACTGGATTCCATGCTAATAATAATAATAATAATAATCCTCTAGTCGGGTCCGAGTGTTTGGACACACTAAAAAAAGAACCGTGGTTGAGTACTAAGCTGTCGAAATTTTTGAAGGGGGGACGGTCGATTCGTCCCAAATCACATTCGTCCCAAGTCAATTCGTCCCACAAGTCGATTCGTCTCAAGTCGAATCGTCCCACAAGTTAATTCGTCCCAAAGTCGATTCGTCCCACAAGTTGATTCGTCCCAAAGTCGATTCGTCCCACAAGTCGATCGATTCGTCAGATTTAAGGTTAGCCCACTACTAACTCGCCAAATAAACATAAAAAAATCCAAACAACAAACTGTTCACGTACACGTCATGCACTGGCATGCGTAATTGTTCATTATGCCATTTTGTTTTTGCCGACGTTATAAACAAATACACCGTACACGCAACGTAGAGTTATTAGTTAATAAATACAAATACACCGTACATGCAACGTACAAGTTATTAGTTAATAAATAAATACAAACACACCTTACATGCAACGTAGAGTTATTAGTTAATAAATACAAATACATCGTACATGCAACGTACAAGTTATTAGTTAATAAATACAAATATATCGTACATGCAACGTACAAGTTATTAGTTAATAAATACAAATACACCGCACACGCAACGTAGAGTTATTAGTTAATAAATACAAATACACCGTACACGCAACGTACAAGTTATTAGTTAATAAATACAAATACACCGCACATGCAACATAGAGTTATTAGTTAATAAATACAAATACACCGTACACGCAACGTGGAGTTATTAGTTAGCGTGTCAGTAACAGTTGGCATAGAAATTGACCCTGCTCAAAATCGTAACGCTGACCAAAAATTAAAAAAAAATGGACGAATGTGAAATGGAACGAATGTGAATTGGGACGAATCGACTTGTGGGACGAATGTGAATTGGGACGAATCGACTTGTGGGACGAATCGACTTGTGGGACGAATGTGTTGGGACGAATGTGAATTGGGACGAATTGACTGTGAATCTTTTGAAGCCCTCCCTCAAAATCTACCAGCAGGCGTACCACTTCTAGACTACAGATGCGTGTTATTCCTGGTATATTGAAGTCCCACAGTCGTCACGCAGCATACTAGTATGTTAAAGTTTCATGTAAACAAACAATGTATTTTACAAGCGTTGTATATGTCGAGATCGCTATGAGTCCCATGTCGAACTGGACGCGGTGCGACGACCACCGCCATTTAATCTAGTGATCTGATTATCTATTGCATTTTTAATTCATCATTGAACGAAATTTACTGTACGTGATGCATTAGTTAATTTATTTTCAAAACCTTGTTGTGGGTAAACATTCCACCAACATTTACATAACCAGGGTAAGTTGCAGACTAAAACAATGGCGTAAATTTGCATATGAATCGAAGCTGTTCTATATAGCAAAAGGTCTTGAACAAATTAGTAGAGTGATACTCCATCTGGTTCAAGTCATAGTACTTGTTACCAATATTAACACAACAGCGAATTGGGGGCATTTCGCCCAATTACCACTTCGCCCAAACGGTTTCGCCCGATTACCTGTTTGCCCGATTACCATTTCGCCCGATTGCCATTTCGCCCGATTACCAGTTCGCCTGATTCCTCGTATGTTTGGTATTTACGTGTAGTCAAAACAAGATAACATAGAAGTTGAAATTTATTTTTAAAAGGTGACGAACGTGAAGTTTACAACGGGGTTGTAACGTAATTTTATGCCGTTGCGGCCCCACTAATCCCTTTTCTAGTACTAGTATAGGGTGTGAATGCAGTGAGTACACCACAGATTAAAAAATGTATTTAGTGGGTAAACAAAGACTGAGTACTTATTTTTTAATTAAACATAAGGTATTTATAAAATAAATCTCCCCATGCTAGTTGTTGGATTTTGGGGTGTACCTGCATGGTGTTCGTGGTACCTGATATGTTTATAATAGCAAGGATACAGTGCATTATGGAAATTATATATATTTAGATAATGTATGTAGCCTATAGTGTCAACTCACCTCGATGGTGAAACAAGTGAAAAATCTGTGTATGACGGCCGATGCATACCTGTCCCATTGTCTGTCGGCCGCCCCTCTATTGTGAATGGGGATGACTTCCCGCAATGGCGGACATCAGTTGCAGTGTTTGCATCGGCAATAAAACCCTGACTAAAATGCGATCATATGGTAGATTTTATGCATTTTACCAGATGTACATTTCGAATCGAAACCCCCAGTAGGCCTACTGTGTAACATCGGTAAATCGGACGAAAAGGAAAATGGGCGAACCGGTAATTGGGCGAACCGATAATCAGGCGAAGGAGTTCGGGCGAAGTGAATTTCGGGAGAAGTGACTGTACCCCGACCACCGCCATTTAATCTAGTGATCTGATTATCTAACATATATTGCATTTTTAATCCATCATTGATCGAAATTTACTGTATGTGATGCATTAGTTACATAATTTCAATTTATTTTCAAAACCTTGTTGTGGGTAAACATTCCACCAACATTTACATAACCAGGGTAAGTTGCAGACTAAAACAATGGCGTAAATTTGCATATGAATCGAAGCTGTTCTACATAGCAAAAGGTCTTGAACAAATTAGTAGAGTGATACTCCATCTGGTTCAATTCATAGTACTTGTTACCAATAATATTAACGCAAGTCTAGTTCCAGAATAAATTTATCTCAGGGCAGGAACGTAGAAATACCGTTAGCTTCCTGTTTCACATGAGTATGTGCACTGTAACAACGAACGGTTGAACACAAAACAAGACAAATTCAGATATTTTTTAAATCTATGTATATTCATAACATCAACAATGTTGTACATAAATCTATCATTGAAGTATTATTAATTAAATATTTAATAGAAATCAATACACCAGTTATATATATACTAAGCTTCAAGTAATAATAATAATAATAATAATAATAATAATAATAATAATAATTATCTTTATTGCGTTTGTATCCCTATTAGGATTTTGACTAAAATGCAATACAGATGTGAATAAAGACAAACAAACAATTGAAGTGAGAATAAAAATACACACAGGAAAATAAAAAAAAACAAAAATGACAAGCAAATAAAAGTAGAAAAAAAAATAATGGTAAAGTAATTTGGAATCTTTTCCATATTTGTGTTGGTGAATGTTTGGTTTACTAATGCATGTACATGACCTTATCTTGAGTTAGCTGACTATATTGTTTTCAGTTTTACCTCTCTTGTTTTGAAACAGTTTTCTTTGTATTTTGCTACTTCTATTATTATTTTCTCATCTTTATTATTTAAAACATATTTTAGTTTTTCTTTATTAACAGCTGATAACAGCTGATAAAGTCTTTTTCTTTCTCCAGCGTAAAGATCACATGTTAACAGAAAATTTTCTTATTCCTCTATGGTGTTCTTTTCACAACATAGACATTTTCTGTCAGATATATCTGTGTTGTTATATCTCCCAGTCTCTATCACAGTCAGCTGGCGCACACGTGATAATAAAATAAATACGATATTTACTATATGGGGGCCGCCATCTTGAATGATGCATAAAACTAAATAAGAGACAAGTTGTGAAACGCGTTTTTCAGATTCCTACAAATCAGGACAAAAATACCAATCTTTCACAAAAATACGGTTCGTTGGGGTTATATTAAGCCAACCGATAACAAAATTCGGCCGAATTTGTCGTTTTTGTGTGGAAAAATCCCTTGCATACGAACACCTAATTACGCGAAGAACATAGAACACTAAGTCATGGTATTTGAAACTAAAAACTGGCATTCCAGCACAGCAGCCAATCAGCGACGGCCTAACGCTTAGATGACAATTTCGGTTTCAATGAAAATTGGTGCTTACAAGTCTTAGTAGGGGATTTGGATTATAACACGATCTAAATCCAACGTTAAGCCTATAAACGTTCCATTGCTTTTAGTGCCAAACCCCTTACTTAAGTACAACAATAAATATTTCGTTGGTGTTTGTGAGCTCTTGTGTGATTGGTCAATGCATGGACAGCTCTTCCACTTCCCATGTTTTACTCCCTATCAATTTGGGCCCTGTTTAACCATAGACAGTATAGTAGTATAGTAACACCAATGTCAAACGCCGTATGCCCAACGTAAGCAGGGCTGGAATATTATGATGAGCAAGTAAACAATGACGTCATATTTACTTCCATGCGAAAATTAAAAGTTAGTTTCAGACGGCAGTAATGTTTCCGTACATGTTATATTCAGTCTGTACCCCATTTTTGACAAAATATTTTTGTTTTCATGGTGCATGAATCTTATTATGTTATTGTTTACCGACTATGCTCGTTTTTTATTTTTCTCTGCCACGCATTTTTTTTTCAAACAGACTTTGAATCCGTATGTTCTCTCATCTGTCACCATCTTGACAATAGCTCACACTCTTTCAACCGGAATTCATGTCTAAGGTTGTACCCCGTTTTCGACAAAATACTCGAATATTTTAGTTTTCATGATGCACGAATCTTCTTATTATGTTATTTTCCACCGACTGTGCTCTATTTTTGTTGTTCTCTGTCTTGCACTTATTTTGAAATTAACTTTCAATCCGTCCGTTTTCATGTCTGTCGTCATCTTGACTACTTATTCACACTCTTTCAACCCGAATTCATGTCTAAGGTTGTACCCCGTTTTCGACACAATACTCGAATATTTTAGTTTTCATGATGCATGAATCTTCTTATTATGTTATTTTCCACCGACTGTGCTCGGTTTTTGTTGTTCTCTGTCTTGCACTTATTTTGAAATTAACTTTCAATCCGTCCGTTTTCATGTCTGTCGTCATCTTGACTACTTATTCACACTCTTTCAAACGGAATGCATGTGTAAGTTTGTACCCCGTATTCGACAAAATACACGAATATTATTGTTTTCATGATGCATGAATCGTCAAATTTTGTTATTTTCACTGACTACACTTGTTTTTTGTTGTTGTCTGTCTCGCATTTTTTTAATAGACTTTCATTCCGTTTTCCGTTTTCACGTCTGTCGCCATCTTGACTACACGTCCAGTCTTTCAGCCTGAATGCATGTCTACCTACGTTATACCCTGTTTTTATTAATAATTTCAACAAAATAACTCAAATACTTGTGAATAAATGAGGCACGATTGTCTTTATTATTTTATTTTCACTATTTTCGGTTTTTTTTTAGCGTTTCAAAGGGTTTCTTTTACGTGACGATCAAGAAAACGCAAATCTTCGCTATTTTCGATGTTGATGCCCGTTTATTTTGTCATGTCTCACAACTGAATGTCCAAGCTGACTTTGTTTTGGTTGTATATAGTTTTGTGGACAAGGGAGGTCATCTTGGTTGCCTAATTAACTAATTAAAATACCTGTCAGGCATCTCTACCTTAACGAGAAATGGAAATAAATATTTAGTTTATGTTAACGGTTAGTTTAAATCAGCTTAACTTTTTTCCAGCCTACCCTGCTACAATAGAATCGCTGGAGTTGCTTGTCCTTCCTACTATATTGTCTATGGTTTAACTCCGGGGTTACGTCCAAACGCCACCTCCTTGACTGGCGATCTGTGTTAAAAAATAAACCTTTGTTGTTGCGGTGTACGCAAGAAGATGAACTACTTATGTTTTTAACATCACTTCACCTATTAACAATTCACCCCTAGACGTGATAATTTCATTTCAATAGTAAAAATCCGTTCTCAAAAATCCAAATAATCACAACCTCACCGAAATTTATTTTCTATTCTTACCCACAAGCCACACCCAGACCATTCATCAAAACGAGTGGTCTGGGGTATACTAGTACTCTGACCCATGCCAAGGACTTCCTGTTTGTAATGCTATATGATAAATCAGATTAACTATCACGTGAAACCAAAGACAATTGTCTTTGGTGAAACCAAATGAAAATCATTCTAAAATAACGTACTTATACCCAATTGATTCTGGAAAAAAATGACATTTGCAATAATAATCGACGAGCAGGTACAGGTAGTAACGTTCGGTTGACGAAATAGACGATACAACAGTACTGATTGAACCTACATGAATGCTACTCTATTTCATATAACCAAATGTTGTTGTTTTTTGCTGTTGTACATTATCTTCGGTAATAACTCCGAAAGTGAAGTCTTATATCTTCAGCAGAACGTAGCCGTTAAAACTTGCAAAACGAGTCTGTTTCGATCCATCATCGCTTAAGCAGCATACAATTTATTTATTTTTTGACTCATTTAAAAAATACGAATGGTGTCAATATTTAAAACTGCATTTTGTCTGTCTCTAGCGTGCCTCAGAATGATATAGATCTTGGCCGATCGTATTTTTACAAAGGACCTGAATGTACAGTACTAATTTCACCCAACCTCCTGCTCGCTTCTGCTTTTCGATTATCATTTTTAATCGCTTTTGCAACCGCCTGTTGAATAATTTTCGCTTATTTTTTCGAGCGCGCGAACCCAGAAATATCGCCCGTCTGCATGCTCGCATTTTAAATACATGGCCGTGGCATCAATATGTTCCTGGTGTATCTGCTCTCTGCCCCAAGGAGTTAGCATTGCCTGTATCATGTAATTGTCTCGATAATCATGTTGTTGAAACGATATAGCAGCCCTGGATTCAAACGGAACACAGTCCCGCTGTACGTTCGCGAACGAAACAAAGTATGATGGTTTGGAAGTGTCGTTCGAAATTAAATAATGGTTAATACTCATTGAATCCTCAAACTTTAGCAATAAAACAACCATTTCAACAACTCATGTGCCAGTGTTCAGTGTTTGAACAAGCGGTCAGTGTTTTTAATAAGTGAGTGAGAAAAAAAAAGGGATAAAAACATGGTCGTGTTTCCGGTCGGAAATTAAGTGATATGTTATAAAATGCTATAAAAGCGAAATATTGGGCGAAATGAGTATTGATGCCCATTTATAGTTGACATGCGTCACCAAATGGGGACATGGTTAGAGTTGGTAGTACCATGGAAGGTACTAATCCATGGTAGTACCAGTACTAGTATAGGCGAGGAGGGAGTCCAGAGAGGGAACAGCCAGCATCCCTTTTACGGGAAAACGTGAAATCTCGACGGATTTGTTTCGTTCTCACATGTAATATCAGGTTTTGCGGGCTTCTGAGTTCAAAAATGATGACTAAATCAGCTAAAAAGCAAGCGTTTAGAAACATACCTATGCAGAAGTTGGTTTGCCAGTCCATTTAATCCATTTAACACCTAGGCTACTCTATTGACATTGGTTGTTTATTTCATGGATTTGGCACTTGAGGTAGCTGATAAGCCATGTCGAAAACGTGCACAAAACGACCATTCTGCGCACGTTTTCGACACGGATTAAAAACCAGTTGTAAGCACAAATTTTCATATGATTTATTGAGTAGAAAAAAAAGATTTGTTTCTGGTCGGCATGTGTGTCAGTTTAAAAAAGGACTCTTACAACTTTTTTTCTGGCAAAAATATTGTTAAAAAAAGTGTCATAATTTTTGTGAACATATCAGAACCAGAATTTTTTTTTTTTTTTTTTTGTGGCTTTATACATATACATATACATATACATATACATATACATATACATATACATATACATATACATATACATATACATATATGTATATATATATATATTTTAATTTAATAGAGAGTATTGTTACTGGAATGAGCAGTGATGACAAAGAGGTTCAGGAGGAATTCATACAAAAAGCAGATGAGGAACTAACCAAGGAGCATGTATCTAAGACAGTCAATAGAACAGTGATCAATAAAGATGCATATAAGTATGACACACCAGAACCAGCAGTGAGTTCAATCCACATAGTTTTATGGTCTCAGTTTTGTTTTTGAGTCACACTTGACTATTACAGTGTATATAGGATAAAACAACATAGCTGACTTAATGTGGAAGTCTATTCATGAATTCAAATACCAAAAACTTATCCACTTTCCAATAAATTTGAGCTGGAATTTATTTTCACTGAAAAAACATTTAGGGTGTTTTGTATGGAATTTATTTTCACTGATTTTTGGCAAGTTAAATGTAAAATATAGGAAAAAGGTATATTTGCTGGATTTTATTTTATTCCTTCAGTGAAAATAGTGAAAATTAATTTCAAGCGAAAATAAAGCATTTTACAGTACCTGGAAATGTTATTTCATTTATATGTTTTTAATTGTGGTTCAAAATATGTTTAATTTGCAGCCTTCAGAACCAGATGGACAGGTAGACCAGGATGCATTCTTGAAAAACTTGGAAGCAGACGCACAAGCTAGATATGAAAGAAAACAAGCAAGTAGAAAAAGAGCCACTGTCATTAAAGATAAAGGCAATCTAGCATTTAAAAATGGTGACTTTAAACGAGCTATTGAACTGTACAGTGATGCAATGGACATCATTAAAGATTACTCAGACTTGTTCACCAATAGAGCACAGGTAAAGATTATTTATTATAATTACCAGTATACATCTGACACTGGAAACAATATATCCCAGGAATAACTTTCTTATTTAGAAAATGTGTGTCACCTCAATGTCACATCCATTACAAACAACACTTTTTTAGTTGTTTCGTTCATTAAAACAAGCAGGAAAATAACGTATAATAATAGGTTTATCATGAGAATGCCTCAAAGTATGAACTCAGGCAGTACAGGAATGCATTGACCTCAACTACACGTTAGTCGATAGGATCACCTTACTGCCCTCGTGCATACTTTGTGGTATTCTTGTCATAACCTCATATTATGCACTTACTTGCATCAAATTAAATCCAACATCAGCTTTAAACACAAAGAGGGGAGCAAGTTACTAAGGTTTAGATGTTTGATTATGAGGTCATTATTTGGATCACTTTCTCAAAGTGAGGTCATTATTTAGATCACTGTCTCAAAATGAGATCATTATTTGGATCACTTCTCAAAGTGAGGTCATTATTTAGATTACTGACTCAAAGTGGATCATTAGTTGGATCACTTCTCAAAGTGAGGTCATTATTTAGATTACTGACTCATAGTGAGGTCATTATTTAGATCACTGTCTCAAAGTGTGGTCATTATTTGGATCACTTCTCAAAGTGAGGTGATTATTTAGATCACTGTCTCAAATTAAGGTCATTATTTAGATCACTGTCTCAAAGTGAGATCATTATTTAATTTACTGTCTCAAAGTGAGTTCATTATTTAGATCAATGTCTCAAAGTGAGGTCATTATTTATCAATGTCTCATAGTGAGGTCATTATTGGACATTCACAGTGATCATCATTTGGATGTGACAGGTTATATTAGACATTTGACAGTTAGGGTTTTTTTTTTTTTTTTTATATGCAGGTAAGGTAATAAAACTAATTCTCACATTAGAGTCTATGTATTCTTTTACAGGCATACATCAAAATCAGTGAATATGACAAAGCTATTGAAGACTGTGATTTCGCTATGCGAATAGACGAGAAGTGTGTTAAAGCATACATAACGAAAGGCAGGGCCTATCTAGCTAAAAAGAAGTACACTAAAGCCATCTCAACTTATGAAGAGGTCCTTGAATTTGATCCAAAACAAGAGAAAATAGTGAAAGGTAGCCATCTTAAAATATTTAACATGAATATCTGCATTCTAGAGGTCTGTTTGTTGCAACAGTGTTTATATTATGTTGACATTTCCTTAAAATGCGATGTGTGAGGGTGCACTTCTATTATGTCAGCTGTTAGACTCATGTATGAAGCTCTGTTTAATTGACAAGTATAGTTGATCTGTGGATCTTGGTAACTCAATAAGACACCTGACAACTAGCTGCTCTGACCTATGACCCTGATGTTAGAGATTCTTACACAAGTACGTATGAAGTATAGAGGGCGCTATTGCAAAATTGCATCCAAAAATTATCCTCCATAATATACAAAAATACATTGCGGCAAGTGTTGCATAAAATTTTGTCTGCATTTATGCAACAAACTTTAAAATACATAAATTTAGAAAGTATGCAAATTATTGTGTTAATTAAAGCTTCCCAATGTTTGTCTATTTATGCTGCTTGCCCAATTGCTTTGATACTTGATATGTAGGTACTGTGAGTGGACCTGTATCTGATTTTTATCAATATAATCTATAGTATATTTTTAAACAAATATTTTTGACTCCCATGTGCGAAGCACAAAAAGGGAGTCTTTGCAGTTAGTGTGTCTGTATGTGTGTGTGTATGTGTGTGTGTGTGTGTATGTGTGTCCGTCTGTTCCACTGATATCTCAAGAACCATGCATCAGTTTTTGATGAAACTTGGTGTATAGATGCTCTGGGCCAATGCGCAGATTTGATTAGGTTTTGGTAAAAATCCATGCATATTAATCACCTAATTTGCATGATAATGAGCTGATTTTTAGCTGTTCCATGACTGTTCCACTGATATCTAAAGAACCACTCATTGGATTTTAATGAAACTTGGCACACGGATGCTCCAAACTAATGCACAGATTTGATTAGTTTTGGGTAAAAATCTGTCCAATATTAATTACCTAATTTGCATAATGATTAATCAATTTTCGGCTTTTCCACTGATATCTCAAGTACTAATCATCACATTTCAATAAAACTTGGTACATAGATGTCATAGGACACTGCACAAACCTGATAGTTTTTGGGGTAATATCAGTAGATATTAATTACTTAATTAGCATAATTAATTAATTTTCAACTTTTGATATTTCAAGTAGTAATTGCCACGTTTCAGTGAAACTTGGTACATAGATGTCATAGGACACTGCACAGACCTGATAGTTTTTAGGGTAATATGAGTACATATTAATTACCTAATTTGCATAATTAATTAATTTTCAGCTTTTGATATTTCAAGTAGTAATCATCACATTTCAATGAAAGTTGGTACATAGATGTCATAGGACACTGCACAGACCTGATAGTTTTTAGGGTAATATGAGTACATATTAATTACCTAATTTGCATAATTAATTAATTTTCAGCTTTTGATATTTCAAGTAGAAATTATCACATTTCAATGACACTTGGTACATAGATGTCATAGGACACTTCACAGACCTGATAGTTTTTAGGGTAATATGAGTACATATTAATTACCTAATTTGCATAATTAATTAATTTTCAGCTTTTGATATTTCAAGTAGAAATCATCACATTTCAATGACACTTGGTACATAGATGTCATAGGACACTGCACAGACCTGATAGTTTTTAGGGTAATATGAGTACATATTAATTACCTAATTTGCATAATTAATTAATTTTCAGCTTTTGATATATCAAGTAGTAATCATCATATTTCAATGAGACTTGCTACATAGATCTTCTAGGATTATGCAGAGACCTGATTAGTTTTAAATGGATATTAATTACCTAATTTGCATAATGTTCCTCTGATATATAAAGAACCACAAATTGGATTTTAATGAAACTTTTAAAGAGAACTATGCAGAAACCCAATTAGTTTTTGGTAAATATTTATGCTTATTAATCTCCTAATTAACATAATTAATTAACACTGATATCTCAATTACTGATCATCACATTTGAATAAAATTTGGTACATAAATGCTCTAGAACAATAGACAGGCCTGATTAATTTTGGGTTAAAATTTGTTCATATTAATTCTCTAATTAGCATTATAATTCATATTTTTTTCATAATTAGTTACCTGATTTACATAATTAGTTTTCAGCTTTTCCATCAATATCTCATGTACAAGTAATTTTGAATTAATTTTTAATGTGTCTTCAATACTCTCAGCACACGGGCGTTCTTTCTAAGCTTTCTTTGATTACCTTTTTAAGTAAAAAAAAATAGTTTTGACTTCTTGAAAACTATTTGTCTTTCTAGTTTTTGACTGGGAGGGTTGGGGTTATGTTATCTCATTGAATATTTGACCTCATGGATGTGTTATTGATTTGTAGGTTGATATGTCCTTAACAAACGCAAATTATTTTCGTGTGCATGCGCTGTAGTTAGTGTAGTGAATGTTCATTGCTTGATGACAACAATATTCTTACCAGACACACGAGTTCTTTTGACCACCTAGTTGTTTGTTATTCTTTCTTTTCAGAATATATTGCTGCAGCAAAATTAGCCAAAGCTGCTGCAAAAGCAGAAAAAAAAGTTGAACTTTTATACGAAAAAGGCAATGAAGAAATCCAAACTATTGCTGAACTTTTGAAAAAAATAAAAAAAGAAGACCAACCAGCTTTGTATTATACTGGTGGTTGCCAGTTGTTGGTGCCTATGTTGAAGGATAGTAAGTTAAAAATGGATTAAGCACTCTCCAACAAACATTATCTATTTCGGAAATGTGGGTATATTTTCGTATTGGGAATTCAATTAAAGCATATGCAAAGGAAAATTTCGCCAAATGTATGAGAAAGTGATGGCACATTTGGTGTAAATCCCTTGGTCATCATAATTACAGTACAAGTTAAAATAGAAATTGAAATTGCCATATGTGACTCGTTATAAAGGCTTTTGGCTTTGTGAGACCTCATAGAGTTCAATTTCTGATTCCCAAATTGATAGCGTTTCCGTTTATTGTCTATGCGCTTGTGACCTGATAAAAATAAAAAAATAAAATAATATGTAAAAAAAATTTATGGCTCTAATGGGTTTATAATTTATACATCTTAAAAGTTTATTCCCAGATTCTGAAAAATACAATATACTGAAAAGTCTCACCAGTCTTCACTGCACAGTAAATATGTGTAATAATGTTTTTACTTTTTTTCTATGTTTCAGAAATGTCTTGTACATTATTTAGAACACATGGTGGGTTTTCCATCATCTCCAGCAATGAAGTGATCATCAGGTAGGTATCAAACTATGTGACATTGCATTTTGTTGCACCCATGTGTACATCCAAAGCTGTATCTCAGATTTACTTTGACCAATTTTCGTCAAACCTTGCACATATTTAACACCTAGTCTGATACATATACCGCGTTAGCGCCCAGGGGCCTTAACTCAGAAAAGTATGATTTTTAGGGGTGGGCATTTACCCGAGCACTCCCCTTGAAAAAATTTGCAAATCAAAAATTTGATTCATTGTGTGACAGATTACGTCTTTGAGGGAAAATCAAATTACAAAATTAGTTGAGTCGTCATTGATTTTCACAATGAAGAAACAGAAATGATCAAAAAAATATGCACATTTTATTACAATATTAATTACGTACCACCAGAATTCACAAAATTAAAAACATTTGAGTCTGTTGGAACACAGTGGAAGTCAAAATTGTCATATTATCTCCACTGACGAAGGTGTTGAATTGTACGCAAACTTTTGATGAAAATCACTTTCCGCCACGATGCATTTGCAGATTTGACCTGCAGCAGCGTCGTTTGACCTAATGGGTCAAGTTGGTTATTAACCAATCAGAATGCTGTGTTGTAGTGACGCATTTCTTCGGAAATTTCCGAAGACTTTCCGGTAACGCAATGCGGAAGTGAATTATCGATGTCGAAGTATGATCTGTTGGAATTGATTTCAGCGAATAAACGACATGGTTTTTCCAAAAAACTAGTAACTAGCCATTTTTGAGAGGTAAACTGAATATGACATGAAATATTTACCGCATTTTATACTTGTATTAACAGGTCATCGTCGGAGCGTAGTTTAACCACGGTTACCGTATTCTACGCATTCACAACATGTTCACAGCGGTTGATATCCACGCTGTATCGTATAAAAATGATTACCAAGATTCGTTACGCAAGAGCAAGTTTTAAATTAGTTGCATGCCGAATATGACCCTAAATATAAAAATTGTGCAAAAGTGGGGGTGGCCGCTTGCCCGGGCATGGGTGCTAACGCGGTCGAGTACGGTACATGTACGAGGAATTCGATTGGCTCAAATATGGCAGACTGGTGGCCATTTTTTTTATACCAGTACTCTAAAATCATGTCCAGAACCAGATATCTGTCTGTGTTGGCCGATTTACTTCAAACTTGGTGGAAGCATTCACCATTATGGGCTGTTGATTGTGATTGAGTTTCAGCTCTGATTGACAAATTACAGCATCTTCAAGTCACATTTAAAATTGTTAAATTAAAATCAAAATTCTATGTGAAGCTTTCTTGTTTCACATGTCATCAGATAGCCCAAATGTCTATAATGACATCGTATATATGTTAATATTGTGATAAACATCCACCTCTTGCGTTTTTTCTATTCTCTGCCTTTAGGCTACTTCTAACATAACATGATATGATAATTCATAATATATTTTGTATTCAAGTGAACTGTGAATGTGAAACCTATTGTACTTCTTCAGATAGTTGTGCTCAGCATGGAACCTATTAAACTCCTCAAGTTAGCTGTGTTTAGCATGGAACCTATTAAACTCCTCAAGTTAGCTGTGTTTAGCATGGAACCTATTATACTCCTTAAGTTAGCTGTGTTTAGTATGGAACCTATTGAACTCCTTAAGTTTGTTGTATTTAGTATGGAACCTATTAAGGTCCTTAAGTTAGTTGTGTTCAGCATGGAACCTATTAAACTCCTTAAGTTAGCTATGTTTAGTATGGAACCTATTAAGCTCTTTAAGTTAGTTGTGTTTAGCATGAACCTATTACACTTCGTAAAGTAGTTGTGTTTAGCATGGAACCTATTAAACTCCTTAAGTTAGTTGTGTTTAGCATGGAACCTATTAAACTCCTTAAGTTAGCTATGTTTAGTATGGAACCTATTAAGCTCTTTAAGTTAGTTGTGTTTAGCATGAACCTATTACACTTCGTAAAGTAGTTGTGTTTAGCATGGAACCTATTAAACTCCTTAAGTTAGTTGTGTTTAGCATGGAACCTATTAAACTCCTTAAGTTAGCTATGTTTAGTATGGAACCTATTAAACTTCTTAGGTTAGTTGTGTTTAGCATGAACCTATTACACTTCGTAAAGTAGTTGTGTTTAGCATGGAACCTATTAAACTCCTTAAGTTAGTTGTGTTTAGCATGGAACCTATTAAACTTCTTAGGTTAATTGTGTTTAGCATGCAACCTATTAAACTTCTTAAGTTAGTTGTGTTTAATATGGAACTTATTAAACTCCTTAAATTAGTTGTTTAGCATGAACCTATTAAACTTCTGAAGTTTGTTGTGTTTAGCATGCAATCTATTATACTACCTAAGTTAGTTGTGTTTAGCATGGAAACCATTAAACTCCTTAAGTTAGTTGTGTTTAGCATGGAACCTATTAAACTTCTTAGGTTAGTGGTGTTTAGCATGAACCTATTACACTTCGTAAAGTACTTGTGTTTAGCATGGAACCTATTAAACTCCTTAAGTTAGTTGTGTTTAGCATGAACCTATTAAACTCCTTAAATTAGTTGTGTTTAGCATGAACCTATTAAACTCCTTAAGTTAGTTGTTTTTAGCATTCAACCTATTAAGCTTCCTAAGTTAGTTGTGTTTAGCATGGAACCTATTAAACTCCTTAAGTTAGTTATGTCTAGCATGGAACCTATTAAGCTCCCTAAGTTAGATTGTGTTTAGCATGGAAACCATTAAACTCCTTAAGTTAGTTGTGTTTAGCATGGAAACCATTAAACTCCTTAAGTTAGTTATGTTTAGCATGCAACCTATTAAGCTCTTTAGGTTAGTTATGTTTAGCATGCAACCTATTAAGCTCCCTAAGTTGTGTTTAGCATGGAAATCATTAAACTCCTTAAGTTAGTTGTGTTTAGCATGGAACCTATTAAACTCCTTAAGTTAGTTATGTTTAGCATGCAACCTATTAAGCTCCTTAAGTTAGTTGTGTTTAGCATGGAACCTATTATACTCCTTAAGTTAGTTGTGTTTAGCATGTTTCAAAGATGGATGCAAAACAATGTCATATGCTGGGATTACAGGATGTCCAGATAATAAATGAATTAGTTGGGTTCTGATTCACATAACTTGTGAACACTGTTATAGTTACAGTTACTGCTTTTTTGGTTCATGGCTCATTCTAATAGATATGGTAGACTTTCAAATTATTTAATAAGTAATACAACTTAAGTTAAAGACATTTTGTCATATTTCTATTAAATATAAATTAATAAGAGGTAACGTAACGTATTTGATCACATATGTCTGATTGAATGTGCCTCTATATGATATATACATGTACATAGTTACGGTTCATAATTATGTGATTAAAATGTGACATTTTTTCCAAATATGGAAATTATCTGTAATGAATTCAAAATACTATTACTGTTAATGTGGAGTAATTATCAGTATTATAGAACAGTGGCAAGTAATTATAAGTATTATAGAACAGTGGCAAGTAATTATCAGTATTATAGAACAGTGGCAAGTAATTATCAGTATTATAGAACAGTGGCAAGTAATTATCAGTATTATAGAACAGTGGCAAGTAATTATCAGTATTATAGAACAGTGGGAAGTAATTATCAGTATTATAGAACAGTGGGAAGTAATTATCAGTATTATAGAACAGTGGGAAGTAATTATCAGTATTATAGAACAGTGGCAAGTAATTATCAGTATTATAGAACAGTGGCAAGTAATTATCAGTATTATAGAACAGTGGCAAGTAATTATCAGTATATAGAACGGTGGCAAGTAATTATCAGTATTATAGAACAGTGGCAAGTAATTTAGATGCTCACCAGACGTCACCAATTAACTGTACATTTTTTCAAAATAAGTTTGTTCAATCATTTCAGACAAAACCCTATATGTTTTCAGTTAAGTTTACACACAAAATATGGCAAAGTAGAAACATCCCATGACATTATAATTGCTATTATAACAAATTGTCCTAAGCTTATTTTGAGAGAACTAAACCCCTACCCGGTCTTCTCCATGCTCGCGTTTCCTGTCAATACACCGACTGCCTGAGCTGAAAAGCAAAATGTGTATTGATTCCAACAAAATGAAAATTTGCATGTTGATTTTCACAAATGTTAAATTTAATTTTTTATTCAGATGCATGACTATGTCAGACAACTTATCATCAGAGCAAGTTGACTTATGTTCCACGGTTTTGGATCTTTACACAGCATCTTGTAAAAATATTGGTAAGAAAATAAGTATACCATATTTGCTTTATTAGTAGCATATGTAAATGAAAGGTAAAAATGAGTCATATTTTAAGGATTCATCTACAATAAATAGTGTTGTATAATCTGTATTAAAACCGTGGCTTCTATTAAAATAGTATTTTGCAACAGAAGGGATGCAGCTTCTATTAGAGCATCAACACATATGAGAAATGGTGAATTTTTGGTTCTCAGTTATTCAAAAATGTGGGTGCGGCTTCTTTTACGGTATTTTCTATTGGAGATGTACTTCTAATAGAGCAACTATTGTGTGTGTTATTAAAAGCCAATTAAAAAAAACAAAATGGTGTCAGTATAATTACTGGCACATGTATGTAAGTTTTTTATTTTTATTTTGTCAATGAGCTGCACTCTTTTTTTTTGCTATAACTTAATTGCGGTTCAACTTTATATATATGTATAGATAAGTTAATTTTTATGATGAATTTAATTAAAAGAAAGTATTTGAAATCAAAAATTACAAAATATGTATATGTGATTTCGGAAAACTCAATCCACTGTAGGTTTTTATTTGAATCCACATTGTTCATTTTCAGAAGAGAATCAAAAAGTGCTTTCAGAGATGCCAGAATTATTAGATAAGTGTATGGATATGTTGGAGACTTCACAATACCCACAGATCACGGAGGCATGTGTAGTTTTTATGTATACCATGTCTCAGAATGATGTTGGTAAAAAAGCCATAGTCAACAAACTAGACATTGTGAGGTCAGTAGATGTTTGTTTGATATATTATAGATGTACCTTGTGTGATTTATTGATCTGGACGTATATTTATTAAATGTGGGCATTATATCTATTACCCCACACTATCGAGCGAGTGTTTTTTAATGACACTTTAACAAAATTACAAAACTGAAAGATTCAGCATTTAGTTGTTACACAGCAGTGAGCATATGTTAATTTACATAAATACAAATTATGTATTGTAAGCTTTGCCATTCGCTCATGAATAATTCAAAGCGTATCACTTCACATTGAAATGAACCTTTTTCCTACTTTCCCCGTCTCCTCCAATGGAAATGGCGATAGTCTATCTGCTGTGGTTGTGGGTTTAAACTTGCCCAACATTTTCAATAATTAAGGATAATCCCCCTCTGTCTTATCATCTCCAGACGTTGCACTGAGACAATAGTGACACAGTCTTAACCAAGGGGGAATTAAGGTTTGATTTACATTAGCAGTTTACAAAATATGTTACTGCATCATGTAATTATTTTCTGGACAAATATTATGTAAAATGTTTGACTTTCAGCCTCAAATGTAAAAAACACCTGTCTATAAATACAGACTATTTTACTGGAATTGCTTTATTGGCTGCTATACCACACATTTGACTGTACATAATATGTAAACCTGGCCCTGAACCTTGTGCATCTTTAGTCAAGGTGCAACATTCAGAGCTGGCAAAGAAATAGGGTTCTTCTTAACTATTGAAAAAGCAGGCCAATAAAAGGGTTCTAACCCACAACATCAATCACAACAAGTAGGAATAACTGAGTTATTGTGGATACCAATTTAGTTTCTCCATAAATATATGCATTAGAATGGTTCTGTCAATGTCATATGATATGCGTTGAATTATAAATGAGTAAATGACGAAGCATTCAATAGACTTTTGTATTTAAATTCTATCATTTTATTTCATTTATCATTTCAACCCAAACAACTATGTAAATCTTGTAAACTAATGACCACCTGTTGAATTTCCTTCCTGAATACAGTAATTGCTATTACTGTAAAATCTGTATTAGAAGCTGCGGCTTTTATTAAATGGTACAATGCAACAGGAGGGGATGCGGCTTTTATTAGAGCATCTACACATATGAGAAAGGGTGAATTTTTAGTTGTCAATTGTTAAAAAAGAATGGGTATGGCTTCTATTAGGGATGCAGCTTCTAATACAGACTTTACGGTGCTACATGTATAAAGTTATGTATACTGTCACAAATTTTCGTTACCTTTCTATGCAATGCCAAACAAAATGCATTTCAGAAAGCTTAAAACGTCTGTTTTTTTAACCACTCAGTAAATAGTATGAAATATTCCTTCTACCTGAAACTGTGAATTCAGCATGGGTCCCATGCTACATTGTATGCATAGCAACATGTATATATGTGGGTCAAATATGGTGTGTACCAGTATTTTCACATAATTTTAATGCATTCAAATGTGGTTGAAATGATATCATGTACTGTAAATACTTTATTTTATCTGGTATTAATTTTTGCTGAAAATACTTTTTGAGTGTTTTGAATGGAATTTTGAATGTTTTTCTCTGAGTTTTGAGGAAAATGTAAAATGTAGAATGTAAAATATAGGTAAAAAGATATATTCGCTGTATTTTATTTTCACTGTATCATTCCTTCAGCAAAAATAAAGTATTTTACAGTATTACATTCAATGTTTATACAAACAACGTGTTGCATACAACACATATCGGCAATCATTTCCCTTTGAAATACATTAATGGAATTTGTTATTTTCATCGATAGTTACAAAATCAGCAATAATATCATTTATTTTTATAATGCTACTTACAGATTAATACAAAGTTTATTTGAACTCATAATGGCATCCAGCAAAGTATCAAAGGAAGCGGTTGACACATTAACTAATCTAGCAACAGAAAAAAGGTGAATAGTTTAACTTTTCTTGTTTGAATTTCTTCACTTTTTTCTTATATTCTTCAATATTTCTGGAAATCAACCCTAATGTTGGAGCCAACAGACAAAATTTAAGTCAATTTTTAGATTTTATTCAAAACAATTGGCTAATTTTGTCCCAATCTTCTGAAAGAAAATACAAACTATAAACAGGACTATTTTTTGAATTTGTGGTGAAAAGGTTAAGGAAAATTTACATTTATTGTACGCCCAGCACTGAAAACAATAATAGAACTTGCTGTTTTATTGAAGGTCACATCAACATCCACTATACATTGGTCTATAATCCTACTATTTTCATGCATACTAAACAGGTTTTGTGTTAAACATTTTACGAGTGTTACGTTACGTCATTTGTATGGCATATAGTAATTCATATATAAAATTGAGAGATGCAGTTGTTATAAAGATTGAAATTACTTTAAAACAATATTTTTGTCATTTTAGATTTCTTCACAAAGTTTATGCTAGAATTAAGGATCCAGTTCTACCATTGATAGAAAAACTTTTGGTGAGAATTAATTTCATACTGTTTTTTTGTGCAAGCAGAATTGTGCTACAGTGGGTAAATTTTGTGTTTTGCCATTGCTTACATACTCTGGTATAAAAATATGTGTACAACTGATAGTAACATGGATACAACTGACAATCACATGGTACAACTGACAATCACATGGTACAACTGACAATCACATGGGTACAACTGACAATCACATGGTACAACTGACAATTACATGGGTACAGCTGACAATAATATGTGTACAACTGACAATTACATGTGTACTACTGACAATTACATGGGTACAACTGACAATAACATGGGTACAACTGACAATCACATGGTACAACTGACAATCACATGGGTACAACTGACAATCACATGGGTACAACTGACAATCACATGGTACAACTGACAATCACATGGTACAACTGACAATCACATGGTACAACTGACAATCACATGGGTACAACTGACAATCACATGGGTACAACTGACAATAACATGTGTACAACTGACAATTACATGTGTACTACTGACAATTACATGGGTACAACTGACAATTACATGTGTACTACTGACAATTACATGGTACAACTGACAATTACATGCGTACAACTGACAATCACATGGTACAACTGACAATCACATGGTACAACTGACAATCACATGGTACAACTGACAATCACATAGGTACAACTGACAATCACATAGGTATAACTGACAATTACATGGTACAACTGACAATTACATGGGTGCAACTGACAATAACATGGGTACAACTGACAATCACATGGTACAACTGACAATTACATGGGTACAACTGACAATAACATAGGTACAACTGACAATTACATGTGTACTACTGACAATTACATGGGTACAACTGACAATTACATGTGTACTACTGACAATTACATGGGTACAACTGACAATAACATGGGTACAACTGACAATTACATGGGTGCAACTGACACTTTCATGGGTACAACTGACAATAACATGTGTACTACTGACAATTACATGGGTACAACTGACAATAATATGTGTACAATTGACAATCACATGGGTACAACTGATAATTACATGGGTACAACCAGAGGTACTTAGTACATTACTTGGGGTTTACAACTACGGTGACATGATACCAAGATCCCGCTACAATCTCGCTCTCGCATAAACGTTCCAACTCAAAAAATATGCATATGCACATGCCCGAGGTAACTGGGATATTGGGATGTCCAGGTGGATCGAAATAGCTGCTCACAATGTGACGGATTACGATAACTATATTTACATGGGTACAACTGACAATTACATGGCTACAGCTAACAATAATATGTGTACAACTGACAATTACATGGCTATAACTGATAATTACATGGGTACAACTGACAATTACATGGGTACAACTGACAATTACATGGGTACAACTAACAATTACATGGGTACAACTGACAATAATATGTGTTCAACTAACAATCACATGGTACAACTGACAATCACATGGTACAACTGACAATTACATGGGTACAACTGACAATTACATGGTACAACTGACAATTACATGGTACAACTGACAATTACATGCGTACAACTGACAATTACATGCGTACAACTGACAATCACATGCGTACAACTGACAATCACATGGTACAACTGACAATCACATGGTACAACTGACAATCACATAGGTACAACTGACAATTACATGGGTACAACTGACAATTACATGGTACAACTGACAATTACATGGGTGCAACTGACAATAACATGGGTACAACTGACAATCACATGGTACAACTGACAATCACATGGTACAACTGACAATCACATGGTACAACTGACAATTACATGTGTACAACTGACAATCACATGGTACAACTGACAATCACATGGTACAACTGACAATCACATGGTACAACTGACAATTACATGCGTACAACTGACAATCACATGCATACAACTGACAATCACATGGTACAACTGACAATCACATGGTACAACTGACAATCACATAGGTACAACTGACAATTACATGGTACAACTGACAATTACATGGGTGCAACTGACAATAACATGGGTACAACTGACAATCACATGGTACAACTGACAATTACATGGTACAACTGACAATTACATGGTACAACTGACAATTACATGGTACAACTGACAATTATATGGTACAACTGACAATTACATGGGTGCAACTGACAATTACATGGTACAACTGACAATTACATGGGTACAACTGACAATTACAAGGGTACTACTGACAATTACATGGGTACAACTGACAATAATATGTGTACAATTGACAATCACATGGGTACAACTGATAATTACATGGGTACAACCAGAGGTACTTAGTACATTACTTGGGGTTTGCAACTACGGTGACATGATACCAAGATCCCGCTACAATCTCGCTCTCGCATAAACGTTCCAACTCAAAAAATATGCATATGCACATGCCCGAGGTAACTGGGATATTGGGATGTCCATGTGGATCGAAATAGCTGCTCACAATATGACGGATTACGATAACTATATTTACATGGGTACAACTGACAATTACATGGGTACAGCTGACAATAATATGTGTACAACTGACAATTACATGGCTATAACTGATAATTACACGGTACAACTGACAATTACATGGGTACAACTGACAATTACATGGATACAACTAACAATTACATGGGTACAACTGACAATAATATGTGTTCAACTAACAATCACATGGTACAACTGACAATCACATGGTACAACTGACAATTACATGGGTACAACTGACAATTACATGGTACAACTGACAATTACATGGTACAACTGGCAATTACATGGTACAACTGACAATTACATGCGTACAACTGACAATCACATGGTACAACTGACAATCACATGGTACAACTGACAATCACATGGTACAACTGACAATCACATAGGTACAACTGACAATTACATGGTACAACTGACAATTACATGGGTGCAACTGACAATAACATGGGTACAACTGACAATCACATGGGTACAACTGACAATCACATGGTACAACTGACAATCACATGGTACAACTGACAATCACATAGGTACAACTGACAATTACATGGTACAACTGACAATTACATGGGTGCAACTGACAATAACATGGGTACAACTGACAATCACATGGGTACAACTGACAATCACATGGTACAACTGACAATCACATGGTACAACTGACAATCACATGGGTACAACTGACAATTACATGGTACAACTGACAATTACATGGTACAACTGACAATTACATGGTACAACTGACAATTACATGGGTGCAACTGACAATAACATGGGTACAACTGATAATCACATGGGTACAACTGACAATCACATAGGTACAACTGACAATTACATGGTACAACTGACAATTACATGGGTACAACTGACAATAACATGTGTACTACTGACAATTACATGGGTACAACTGACAATTACATGTGTACTACTGACAATTACATGGTACAACTGACAATCACATGGTACAACTGACAATCACATAGGTACAACTGACAATTACATGGTACAACTGACAATTACATGGGTACAACTGACAATAACATGTGTACAACTGACAATTACATGTGTACTACTGACAATTACATGGGTACAACTGACAATTACATGTGTACTACTGACAATTATATGGTACAACTGACAATCACATGGTACAACTGACAATCACATAGGTACAACTGACAATCACATAGGTACAACTGACAATTACATGTGTACTACTGACAATTACATGGGTACAACTGACAATCACATAGGTACAACTGACAATTACATGGTACAACTGACAATTACATGTGTACAACTGACAATTACATGTGTACAACTGACAATTACATGTGTACTACTGACAATTACATGGTACAACTGACAATCACATGGTACAACTGACAATCACATGGTACAACTGACAATCACATGGTACAACTGACAATCACATGGTACAACTGACAATCACATAATAGGTACAACTGACAATCACATAGGTACAACTGACAATTACATGGTACAACTGACAATTACATGGGTGCAACTGACAATAACATGGGTACAACTGACAATCACATGCGTACAACTGACAATCACATGGTACAACTGACAATCACATGGTACAACTGACAATCACATGGTACAACTGACAATCACATAGGTACAACTGACAATTACATGGTACAACTGACAATTACATGGGTGCAACTGACAATAACATGGGTACAACTGACAATCACATGGTACAACTGACAATTACATGGGTACAACTGACAATTACATGTGTACTACTGACAATTACATGGGTACAACTGACAATAACATGGGTACAACTGACAATTACATGGGTGCAACTGACACTTTCATGGGTACAACTGACAATAACATGTGTACTACTGACAATTACATGGGTACAACTGACAATAATATGTGTACAATTGACAATCATATGGGTACAACTGATAATTACATGGGTACAACCAGAGGTACTTAGTACATTACTTGGGGTTTACAACTACGGTGACATGATACCAAGATCCCGCTACAATCTCGCTCTCGCATAAACGTTCCAACTCAAAAAATATGCATATGCACATGCCCGAGGTAACTGGGATATTGGGATGTCCAGGTGGATCGAAATAGCTGCTCACAATATGACGGATTACGATAACTATATTTACATGGGTACAACTGACAATTACATGGCTACAGCTGACAATAATATGTGTACAACTGACAATTACATGGCTATAACTGATAATTACATGGGTACAACTGACAATTACATGGGTACAACTGACAATTACATGGGTACAACTAACAATTACATGGGTACAACTGACAATAATATGTGTTCAACTAACAATCACATGGTACAACTGACAATCACATGGTACAACTGACAATTACATGGGTACAACTGACAATTACATGGTACAACTGACAATTACATGGTACAACTGACAATTACATGCGTACAACTGACAATCACATGCGTACAACTGACAATCACATGGTACAACTGACAATCACATGGTACAACTGACAATCACATGGTACAACTGACAATCACATAGGTACAACTGACAATTACATGGTACAACTGACAATTACATGGGTGCAACTGACAATAACATGGGTACAACTGACAATCACATGGTACAACTGACAATCACATGGTACAACTGACAATCACATGGTACAACTGACAATTACATGGTACAACTGACAATTACATGGTACAACTGACAATTACATGGTACAACTGACAATTATATGGTACAACTGACAATTACATGGGTGCAACTGACAATTACATGGTACAACTGACAATTACATGGTACAACTGACAATTACATGGGTACAACTGACAATAATATGTGTACAATTGACAATCACATGGGTACAACTGACAATTACATGGGTACAACTGACAATTACATGGTACAACTGACAATCACATGGTACAACTGACAATTACATGGTACAACTGACAATTACATGGGTACAACTGACAATAATTTGTGTTCAACTAACAATCACATGGTACGACTGACAATCACATGGTACAACTGACAATTACATGGGTACAACTGACAATTACATGGTACAACTGACAATTACATGGTGCAACTGACAATTACATGCGTACAACTGACAATTACATGGTACAACTGACAATCACATGGTACAACTGACAATCACATGGTACAACTGACAATCACATGGTATAACTGACAATCACATAGGTACAACTGACAATTACATGGTACAACTGACAATTACATGGGTGCAACTGACAATAACATGGGTACAACTGACAATCACATGGGTACAACTGACAATCACATGGTACAACCTACAATCACATGGTACAACTGACAATCACATAGGTACAACTGACAATTACATGGTACAACTGACAATTACATGGGTGCAACTGACAATAACATGGGTACAACTGACAATCACATGCGTACAACTGACATTCACATGGTACAACTGACAATTACATGTGTACTACTGACAATTACATGGGTACAACTGACAATCACATAGGTACAACTGACAATTACATGGTACAACTGACAATTACATGGTACAACTGACATCTACATGGGTGCAACTGACAATTACATGGTACAACTGACAATAACATGGGTTCAACTAACAATCACATGGTACAACTGACAATAACATGGTACAACTGACAATTACATGAGTGCAACTGACAATTACATGGTACAACTGACAATTACATGGGTACAACTGACAATAATATGTGTACAATTGACAATCACATGGGTACAACTGACAATTACATGGGTACAACTGACAATTACATGGTACAACTGACAATCACATGGTACAACTGACAATTACATGGTACAACTGACAATTACATGGGTACAACTGACAATAATATGTGTTCAACTAACAATCACATGGTACGACTGACAATCACATGGTACAACTGACAATTACATGGGTACAACTGACAATTACATGGTACAACTGACAATTACATGGTACAACTGACAATTACATGCGTACAACTGACAATAACATGGTACAACTGACAATCACATGGTACAACTGACAATCACATGGTACAACTGACAATCACATGGTACAACTGACAATCACATGGTACAACTGACAATTACATGGGTGCAACTGACAATAACATGGGTACAACTGACAATCACATGGGTACAACTGACAATCACATGGGTACAACTGACAATCACATGGTACAACTGACAATCACATGGTACAACTGACAATCACATAGGTACAACTGACAATTACATGGTACAACTGACAATTACATGGGTGCAACTGACAATAACATGGGTACAACTGACAATCACATGCGTACAACTGACATTCACATGGTACAACTGACAATTACATGTGTACTACTGACAATTACATGGGTACAACTGACAATCACATAGGTACAACTGACAATTACATGGTACAACTGACAATTACATGGTACAACTGACATCTACATGGGTGCAACTGACAATTACATGGTACAACTGACAATAACATGGGTTCAACTAACAATCACATGGTACAACTGACAATAACATGGTACAACTGACAATTACATGGGTTCAACTGACAATTACATGGTACAACTGACAATTACATGGTACAACTGACAATTACATGCGTACAACTGACAATCACATGGTACAACTGACAATCACATGGTACAACTGACAATCACATGGTACAACTGACAATCACATAGGTACAACTGACAATTACATGGTACAACTGACAATTACATGGGTGCAACTGACAATAACATGGGTACAACTGACAATCACATGCGTACAACTGACAATCACATGGTACAACTGACAATTACATGTGTACTACTGACAATTACATGGGTACAACTGACAATCACATAGGTACAACTGATAATTACATGGTACAACTGACACCTACATGGTACAACTGACAATTACATGGTACAACTGACAATAACATGGGTACAACTGACAATTACATGGTACAACTGACAATAACATGGGTACAACTGACAATCACATGCGTACAACTGACAATCACATGGTACAACTGACAATTACATGTGTACTACTGACAATTACATGGGTACAACTGACAATCACATAGATACAACTGATAATTACATGGTACAACTGACAATTACATGGTACAACTGACAATTACATGGTACAACTGACAATTACATGGGTACAACTGATAATTACATGGTACAACTGACAATTACATTGTACAACTGACAATTACATGGTACAACTGACAATAACATGGGTACAACTGATAATTACATGGTACAACTGACAATTACATGGTACAACTGACAATTACATGGTACAACTGACAATAACATGGGTACAACTGATAATTACATGGTACAACTGACAATTACATGGGTGCAACTGACAATTACATGGCACAACTGACAATTACATGGTACAACTAACAATCACATGGTACAACTGACAATCACATAGGTACAACTGACAATTACATGGTACAACTGACAATTACATGGTACAACTGACAATAACATGGGTACAACTGACAATTACATGGGTACAACTGACAATAACATGGGTACAACTGACAATAACATGGGTACAACTGACAATTACATGGTACAACTGACAATAACATGGGTACAACTGATAATTACATGGGTACAACTGACAATTACATGGGTGCAACTGACAATTACATGGCACAACTGACAATTACATGGTACAACTAACAATCACATGGTACAACTGACAATCACATAGGTACAACTGACAATTACATGGTACAACTGACAATAACATGGGTACAACTGACAATTACATGGTACAACTGACAATTACATGGGTACAACTGACAATTACATGGTTACAACTGACAATCACATGGTACAACTGACAATAACATGGGTACAACTGACAATTACATGGTGCAACTGACAATTACATGGTACAACTGACAATTACATGGTACAACTGACAATTACATGGTACAACTGACAATTACATGGGTGCAACTGACAATTACATGGGTGCAACTGACAATTACATGGTGCAACTGACAATTACATGGTACAACTGACAATAACATGGGTACAACTGACAATTACATCGGTGCAACTGACAATTACATGGTGCAACTGACAATAACATGGTACAACTGACAATAACATGGGTGCAACTGACAATAACATGGTACAACTGACAATAACATGGTACAACTGACAATCACATAGGTACAACTGACAATATTTATATGGTACAACTGACAATTACATGGTATAACTGACAATTACATGGTACAACTGACAATAACATGGGTACAACTGACAATTACATGGTACAACTGACAATAACATGGGTGCAACTGACAATTACATGGGTGCAACTGACAATTACATGGTACAACTGACAATTACATGGTGCAACTGACAATTATATGGTACAACTGACAATTACATGTGTACTACTGACAATTACATGGGTACAACTGACAACAACAGGGGTACAACTGACAATTACATGGGTGCAACTGACACTTTCATGGGTACAACTGACACTTTCATGGGTACAACTGACAATAACATGTGTACTACTGACAATTACATGGGTACAACTGACAATAATATGTGTACAATTGACAATCACATGGGTACAACTGATAATTACATGGGTACAACCAAAGGTACAGTACAATGCGCCTAAAAAATCATGAACAGGCTAGCCCATTGTGCACCGCTTAAATGGTGCACTCGGCGCACCCGGTGCACACAATAGTCAATAGGCGCGCCCGGCGCACACAATAGTCAATAGGCGCGCCGCACCTAACTTGCAATAAGTGCGCCGCATCGAGGCGCGTGAAAATGGTGTAATGAGAAACACAGAAAATATTTACGTTCCTTAAAAACGTATGCAATATTAAAAATGTGTCAATACTAAAAAAAGTAATAGAATCTACTCTTGAGAAACAAAATTTTGCCCAATCTTTCAAGAAACCAATAAAGATCGATAATTCACAAGATATATTTTGTGCATATATATTGGCGTTGCCTTTCAGGAAAGTACTAGAACCGAACGTAATCGAAATAGACGTACATATTCAGTTCATTGTCTGTGTACACGTGCCCAATTTCTCTGCACTTGCCGTTGCATAATGAGCATGATTTCCCACAGAAAGTTGTTAGTACTCGTGCTCGTGCTCTTTTAATAAAACATCCGGTAATAAAATGGCATGGTGTGAAATATGAACCTGTTCGAACCGTAATGTCGAGTTCCGATTCGATCGGATATAGCGAGAGCGAAAAAAGAAATGTGTGTATTGAAACACGTACCCAGGTGGATTTCAAATTCCTATTTTAAATAGGTTAAATGTGATTGATAGTAAGAAAATGTGGCATTGCCCGGTTTTGGAATTTTACGCAAATCGTCGTCCCTCGAGTCCGCAAATGTAGGTCGTTGGATGACACCGCTGTGTGAACTTACAATAAAGTTTGTTTTGATACATTTGCGACGCACCCAGACTTCTAGCCACGTCATTGGACCCACAACGCTTTCCAGTAGTTTTAATAACGGATGATTCATCAAACCAATGTAGTTGCTCTACATCATAGTTGGTAACAATATCTATGAAATCCAGAGTCCACTCTTAGATGCGTTCCGTCCTAGACTCGGCGGCAACACTGGTCAACTTCTTTCGGCTCATCCCCAAATATTTAGTAATAGCACAATGAATAGTCGACAAGCACGGGACAGTATCGATGGTACACACATTTTCGGCAATTAAATTTATTCTAATGTCCCTCAAATAAATACTTGGCTTAGTTTTCTTGTATAATTCGATGTGCTGTAACACGTTGTCGTTATCATTAAGTTTCGGGCATTGCTGTGGACCGCAGTAGATTTCGTCACGCCAACCCTTTTCGCTATGTCAGCAAAAGATTTTCCTTCTAAATACAGCTCAACTATCTTTTCGCGAATCGCAGGTGAATGTGACAGTCACATTCAACGAGTGCGTGATTGGACAGTGGAGCGGCGACTTGAAGTCTGGGTGTGTCGCAAATGTATCAAAACAAACTTTATTGTAGCAAAACAACTGCAACAACATTGGAAGCAATTGCTGTACATTTACAGACAATGTTGATAATAACTTGCTGTAGTGTAGCAATATTTAGTTAAACATAATCGTTCAAAGAATGACTGAAACGATAGTAAAGGTTATGGAACGACGAGATAGAAAGTGAGCGGTTGTGACCGGGTGTCTAGCTAATTATTTCGAATAATTACATCATTTAAAATGTAATAATTAAAACAATTTCCTTTTATTTATTCAATCTTCCCTGTATACTCTTCAATTACGTCAATTTCAACGCCTGATTGTCCGACAGCGTAGTGGCACGTGTATTTGTCAATAGTTCGAGTCCCCATGCTAGTATCGATTTTGTTTTATTTGTGTGTTTTCGGTGCACTGTCAGTACATCAGTTTACTAAGTTACAGTTTGTTAGAACGCAATTCCTTCGACAATTTATACCCATTTTTAATTTAATGCGAACGAGTTGTTGTTTGTCTCGTACCGGTAGTGCAGTTGAACGGTAGTTGACCGCGAGCTCACTGACAGTTTGCCTACGTGCTTCGGCACGTGGGCGTGGTTTTGGCTATCGTTCTTTGCAACGCCGCTGAATTGTAATTTACTAAATTAAAAATTTACGTTTCGCAATCTCTTATACTTTAATTGCATTTTTGGTTGTATTTTCAATACTCATGATAACCAATAATACGGCAGGTCATGGGCTAAAACAAGTGGACAGTACAGTGTTTCGATGTGACAGCAGGCGAGTGCACTGGATTACAATTTATGCATCACTGTCTATTCTCATTTTATTTCCTGTGTTTTCGCAATTTATACTTGTCTACGGGTAATGCGGTGAACGTTAACTGGCACACAGAGACTTTGACTGATTTGATCATGGGGGTAGATCTACCTCCATGATTTAATATAGACTGGCAAAGTCGGGACTTCTTTTTTGTTTTACAAAAATAAATAATTAATTGTTTCAGTTCTTTTACGCTAGTTTTTGCGATCACGTTAAAAAGGCTTAATTGACCATTAATTATATTTTTTAAAACAAAAAAGAAGTCCCGACTTTGCCAGTCTAGATTTGATACAGCGCGGACCATTGTTACTGAATTACGTTTGACGTGTCACTGTTCTATAAATTTACAAATTATTCTCGAAGATACCTCAAATTGTTCCTTATGCCGGCAAAATGAAACAGACACAATTTGTGGGAACTAGTCCGACCACAAAGTATATGTATATGTATATGTCTGGAGGGTAACAGGATATATTCAAACTTGTGACGGCCCATTGCCAGGGAGCAGGTCTCAATACATGTTGGTACTATACAAATTTTTTCGGCAATAAAATAAACAATGTCGAAACTTTTCTTGTGTTTTTTGCGTAATTATTCATTATGGTAGGGGTAATTTTGATTTTTTTTAAAATAAATAACTCATGTGGTATACTGCGAGCACGGTTACTAAAAAAAATCTTTAATTAACTTTGACTATACCAGTACACATACATATGTTTTCATGTTTTTTTTAATTGGATTATGAATTTGGCTGTTTTTCGCTGTCCTTGCTTTCGGTGTTTTTTCCAATGTTTATGCGAAATTACAGTGCGTCGGCCGATTATAAACATGTAGTTGTAATTGTGGGCCGTACACTTGCCGGAAGGTATAGTCCGTCAATATGACGAACCAGTCTGTCATTTTTGGTCTTGATGTGAGTAAATGGTGTAATTTATGCATGTTTATAGCGCGAACAACGTGTTGCAACGTGACATTTGCAATTTTCAAAAATTGGTCTTCGCGGGTAAACGACTAATATATTGTCCAATGTACGCTTTTTCGGTCATACTTTATATTCAATCTACTACATTTCTTACTAGTATTACAAAGTTGAAAATTAGAAATAGTTTAATTCCCTTTGACTTGCATTCTATCACGAGGTTGTGAGCAGACGAAATTATAATACACGGGTCATTGTTTTACAAGTGTTGTACATTTACATAATAAACATCTATTCCTTCTACGCAATCGCTGATATCGTGTCTAGCAGTTGCTTACAAAATGCCTTTAGAAATATGGGGATGGTCGAAGGCCAAATAAACATCCATTGTTTTAGCATAAATTCATCATTACGTAATGTATTCAACAGCCACAAATCCAGAAAAAATAAGATCTTGTGTCTGAATCACCACAGTTTATACCTATTATCGTTTAAATATTGACGCATTAAATGTTATAGAGGAATATTATATTATGCAAAGTCGTACTATTTAGCTGGTTTGGCTCCATGGAAAATATCCTGAGTTCAGCTGGCACCATACTGGTATCAAACAATTAGACACAATAGTAAAGTTCAGGCTAGACCAAGCACGGGCTAAGCCAGTGTTTGCATATCGGCTATAGCGATTTGTGTTCACGCATTGGAGGGAACATCGGCTAGCACTGGCTGGTGAACACCAAAATCCAAATACTAGTATACAAATCTCCAGTCCTTTTAACTATGATTACTCGGGACAGTAAGTAACCATTAGGTATACATGTTAGTTCTACATGTAGTTCCATGGTTAAACACATCGTATTTCGAAAATAAAACATCGATGAAGTTATCGAAGGGTAAAACGCAACAAACATTTTTAATGAAATTCTGGCAAATAAATACCATGCCAAGTTGATCACCAGCATCTCGGACATACAATATACTAAAATTCATTGAACTAATAAAAATAATTGAAAATTGAACTTTCCCGCGATAAAATGAAGTTAACTTGTCAACTTTGTCACTTGATGATTCCCTGGGTGACCTCTAATCGTCTGTAGATTCTTTCAAACATAGAATGACACTTTATTCTGAATAAACCACTTTGCACAGTATACTGTTTAGTGTATTTTTTCCCCAATAATTATTAAAATGACTTGTCTTTGAGAGTGATCTAGCTATCATAGAGATCTGTGTACCCTACGGAGAAATACCCCTTTCCCCTTGCTGGGAAGCAAGTCATCTGTATTGAATGACAATATTGCCCCTTTCAAAACGCAAACAAACATTCAATAGGTTCTAGGTAAAGAAAAGTAACGAAACAAGTACTCATGAGATAAAGGCTCGGAATATATAAAACTTGCCACACAAATCCAATAACTCGATGAAACAGTGACATTCTATAACAGTCACTGCACATGAGTATTAGTTGTTTTGATTTATAATTTACTGAATACTGTTGCGTTTTCAGCAAATTCAACATGTTTAGTTCGTCATAAATTTTAATTCATTTGCTCTTTGGTATGGAGTATCGAGCAACAACAAAATTATATGTTTTCGTCCATACTACATTTCAACGTAATTAATGATTACTTGTACTACTAAATACAGCTTATCACTGATATAGAATAAGCTCGCCCCGGCTCGCCAAGCTCGCCCCGGCTCGCCTCTCGGTTCGCCTCACAAACGAAAGAGAAATAGTCGCACAATTCTGCAGTTCAATTCACCTGTCAGCATTTTCCAAACGTACATGAACCCTACATGTTTCAATTTTTACTACCGCGATTTTGTCACGTATTTTCCCACTTTTCCCACTCTTTGCGATCCGCTCTGATAGGATGTATCTTATGATCACTTCTGTGCGTGTGTGTCGTTTTCACGCCCCCGGACTACTAGGGAACAAACTAGCGACGCTTATTGGGGATTACGCCGTTAGGATTAGTGCTTTTAGTTGCGTAACACATGTTTACCAGATGATTTCCTAGCGCAGTCGCATTTACCTGCTCCATGTGTTTTCGTAATGTCCTTCTAATGCCGATCTCACAGGCGCATACTTTCAGATTATGACATTTTTAATTTGTATTTTTTCCACAATTTATCAAACTTTTTCCATAATGGTTAAATAGCAGTGTTGGCGTCGACAGTTATTTAGGCAAATTTGGACACACCTGCACTCTTGAAAAGTAGACACATTTGAAAAAACAAATGTTGCCTACTGTTGCCATGACAATAGCCAAAAAACTTGATATTTGTTCGTAGCTTCGTGCAAAATGTACAATCGTGCAAATATTTGAGTCGAAATCTAGGACACAGTGGGCGTGGCACTTTACCTTTGGCATCACTGCTACATTACAAGCAGTGATTCATTAAACTAACTAGAATGCATGGTATTGTCGTCTCCAACAGGCAATGTGATAAAATGGAATCAAATCTAAATACTAGAAGAATCTCGATCTGCAGTTTCTATAAAAATAATAGCATTTATATAGAAATACATACTTAAAAGAATAATTTACACCCGAATCAGTTACTTTGACTGCGTGAACCCTGGTATTATATAACAGCGTATTTGATTGGATAAAGCCACGATTGACTCGAAAACAAACCAATCAGAATATTTGTACCAAAAACGAACACAAATTAATATTTATTCCCGCAACTTGTGATGTGAGTTTGAAAGCATGGCCGTTTTACCTGGGTTTTTAACTATGATTGAAAGTGAATCCCATGGTGACATTCGTCAAAATATATCAACTTGCGTGTTTTAGCAAGCCTTGATGTGGACTTTTTGGTAATCAGCAATATGTGTGATGTACGCAGGCCGCCGCCGTTGGACATTTATCCATCATGCAAGTCGCTGCCTTCAGTTTGTTCCTGCTCGACGGTAACATTGCTACTGCTACAGGTCACGGCATAAACCTAGTTTTAATGAATAGTTTTACCTATAACGATTTTATTTATTTGAAGTCGCATTGACAGTAAAATTATTGGTACGGTAATACACTTTTCCTAGACACTTGCAACTATTGTTTGCTTTGTAGTGGTATGATCTGCCACAATAACAATGACGGAATTCTCAAAGCTACAATGAACATATTATATTCAGATTATATTATAATCATGTTGCTTGAGAATTTCTAGAATGCTATTTGAAGACCTGTGTGGACGAACGGGTATTTTTTAAATATGACGGTTCATGACCGCACAGTTCAGTCACACCGACACGGATCGATCACTATTTCCTGGTGTTATGCTGTTGTATTCAATCGTGTCACATATTCTCCCGAGCAGTATTCAAATGCTTTTTATTTTGGCCAAGTTGCGTACAGACGGGAGATCCCCGGCGCCGACTTTGTTACAATGTATTAAAGTAGGTTCGAACGCAACTTTGAACAGCTGTAATCTCTGCAATCAATCAGACTGTAGAAAAATACGATAGCAAAACTTTTACATTATTAAATACCCAATCTGGAATGTGAAAACATTAACAGATTTTCGCTAGTGACGTCAAAATATCGATGTTTAGTTGACGATGGCCTTTTTTGATGAACTATGGGTACAAAGGAGAAATCAAAGTTTCAAAATCACTCCATTTTTGCAGCAGACGTTCGGCCCACGACGCTCACACATAACGCAATATTTCATAGGAGTACCGAAAATCGAAAATTGCCTAAACTGAAACAACGAAAAGGCAGGCGCGAGTAAAATGGGGGTAACGTTAATAAAAACAGTCACCTGAAATATGAATCGCCATAGTGAAAGTAATCCAACGATTGCATAATATAACACTTTTCTGTTTTTCTCGCCTTCGTGTTGTCTATACAAATTATCGCGACACGTTCGTTTATTGCATGTCATTCGTTTATTGTTTATCGCATGACACATTGACTGCTGTAAAATACTTTATTTCCGCTTTGAATTTTTTTTGCTGAAGGGCTGATTCAGTGAAAATACAACCCAGTGAATATACCTTTTTTTATTTTGCGTTCAACCCATCCATAGTGAAAATAAATTCCACACGAAATATCAAAAAGCCTTGCCTGAGACAATTAATTCTAACTAATATTCATTATTTCACAGTACATGTATATGTGTATTCCTATATTTTTTAAAAATAAAAGCGAAAAAGAATACGATATTTATCCTTTTTTTTAAATTATTGTATGACGTACGCAAATGTGTTAATCTAGATTTTTGAGGAATTGATCATAAGAAAGGGCGGATGTGAGTCTTTCTTGGTTTTAGGGCAGCATATCGTTAACTTCATACGGTTTTAGAGGAGCGCACCGGGCGCGCCCTTTCACTGGATATTCGCAAGGTCAGCTTCAACTTACATGCATAGGGTTTTAAAACATTTTATATAGGCATAAAATGTATATGTGTATTCCTATATTTTTCAAAAATAAAAGCGAAAAAGAATACGATATTTATCCTTTTTTTTAAATTATTGTATGACGTACGCAAATGTGTTAATCTAGATTTTTGAGAAATTGATCATAAGAGAGTGGATGTAAGTCTTTCCTGGTTTGAGGAGCATATCGTTAACGTCATACGGTTTTAGAGGGGCGCACCCGGCGCGCCCTTTCACTGAATACTAACAAGGTCACACACGAAACGAAACAAAACAGATGATATTGCTGCATTCAACAGAATTGTTGTTTTATTTTAATATAATTGGATCAAATGTGCAATGACTTACCTTAAATATAAATGATGCATTGAATTCATTTTAAATATAAATAGGCAGTCTTCTAAAAACTAAACTTCCCAAAATCCCCAACCTCCTGCAGCATTCATGCCATGATCGCTTGTAACAATGTTGAATAAAAAAACATCGGTGTATTGTCGGCCCCCATGTCCACGGTTACTAGAATAACCTAGAAACCGTGCCCTGTCTATATGTGTGGTACAACTTAAAAAAAGTCCGGGGTTCCCGTGTTTTTTTTTTTTATTAATCTATAGATTTTATGTCAAAAACATGCCGAACTTTGAAGCACCAATGGCTCGGCAACATAATATATATTCCGAAATGCCTGCGAAAATATCAGCCAATTCCCGGCGAAATCGGCAAACAAATGACCACCGTACAAAACTCCCTCAACTCTCATGTCCCAAATATGAAATGAGACAAGACATGTAATCACTTGGCAATCAGTGCCTACTTATTATAAAACCTGTTTTGAACTAGAGACTTTAACCAATCGTTCGGGAGTGAAGAGACGGTATTGTTTTTTTCGCTGGGAATCAGTTGATATTTTCACATTCCTATTTTTTTCTTTAATCTTGATAACCATGTTTATTTTCATGTTACAACCGACTGTGGCATAACAATCACTGCAACTGACTGAGCATGTGACTGTTGCTAGGCAATGACCTACTTTGACGTAGACTGATAAAATGCTGCCTGCACTGAACGCGCATTTACAGTATAAGAACAGAATACATTTTTACACGTAATACAAGCAAATGTTATACACTTTCGTATTCAAATAAATCCATTTAAAAATTATTATTCATGATTTGATTTATATGATCTATATTTAGAGTAAAAACAAATTTGTACGAGGAAAAAAATATATATCGCGCGCAGGATTCGAACGCGGTATCAAATAAATTAGCATTACGCAAAGTCAAAGTTTTACCGCTGCGCCACGCAGTAGCTTACGTCATTGGTATGTAATTAGTTGGTATCGAAGTCTGAGCGACGAAGGTAAAACAAAAAAAAATAATTTCCCAACGAAAGTTGTTGGATTGGTCATGATTGTTAAACAGCGTTTTGGGAAAACATGAAAATGTGTAGCAAACGACCGTGTTATCAAGTCAGTTGTCGGCGGCAACTGTGGCGTGATCAATTTGAGTTGACCTGTCACCGCGTTGACGAGCTGCTGCAAACCGGATCAGATTTTAACCAAATTTGTAAATTGTTTCTTCCACCGATTTTAAAATATACTGACAACTAATAATTTAGTTCCTTTAACCTGTACACTACATAGTATAGTCGAAACAAAACATAATTAAAAGTGGTCGAATCAACGGGCGTGCGTGCGATTATCTTTGTACATTTTTCTGGTCCTTTACCGTGTTTTACGCACGCACAATAAGATACAAAGTACATTGTATGGCCAATCGAATTGCTGCTGTGCGAAACACGGCTGGTAGAAAGCTTTGTTTCAACAAACCACAATCCCCCCAAAACCGACGATCCGTGGAATAAATAACGTATTCTCTAAATAATAAATAACCAACAGAAGAAATTCACCAGAAACATACAGATGTAAATTAATTCTCCTGCAGAGTTTTTTTTTAAATTGCCGTTGATTTATTTATTATTGACTTGACTAGAAACAAAGCGAAATGTACACTGTCTGTACGTGTTTGAATTTACAGTTACGGTCGCGTACTGTACACGCTCTTCTGGAGAACGTAAAAGTCACGTAGTTTTTTCCAAAGACCTTAATTTTAAGGTCCACGCATTTCCCAAATACAGCATTACTTCACAAAGCGTAAATAGTGAAAGAAACGAACTTCCTTTAGAAAAGCAGCACGCCGACCTGCTAACATTATGGCGCACTCTTTGGAAAAGGCGAGCCTCTTTTAATCCGGCGTACCCACACAAATTCGGCGCACCCACGCAAATTCAAGGCTAGTTTTTCACTGCGCCTCCCTGCTCGCCGGGCTAGCCCACGGTGCACCCTCGCCTCGCCGCTCGTGATTTTTGAGGCGCATCGCACTGTACTTAGTACATTACTTGGGGTTTACAACTACGGTGACATGATACAAAGATCCCGCTACATTCTCGCTCTCGCATAAACGTTCCAACTCAAAAAATATGCATATGCACATGCCCGAAGTAACTGGGATATTGGGATGTCCAGGTGGATCGAAATAGCTGCTCACAATATGACGGATTACGATAACTATATTTACATGGGTACAACTGACAATTACATGGGTACAGCTGACAATAATATGTGTACAACTGACAATTACGTGGCTATAACTGATAATTACATGGGTACAACTGACAATTACATGGGTACAACTGACAATTACATGGGTACAACTAACAATTACATGGGTACAACTGACAATAATATGTGTTCAACTAACAATCACATGGTACAACTGACAATAACATGGTACAACTGACAATTACATGGGTACAACTGACAATTACATGGTACAACTGACAATTACATGGTACAACTGACAATTACATGCGTACAACTGACAATCACATGGTACAATTGACAATCACATGGGTACAACTGACAATTACATGGGTACAACTGACAATAACATGGTACAACTGACAATCACATGGTACAACTGACAATCACATGGTACAACTGACAATCACATGGTACAACTGACAATCACAAGGTACAACTGACAATTACATGGTACAACTGACAATTACATGGTACAACTGACAATTACATGGTACAACTGACAATTATATGGTACAACTGACAATTACATGGGTGCAACTGACAATTACATGGTACAACTGACAATTACATGGGTACAACTGACAATAACATGGGTACAACTGACAATTACATGGGTGCAACTGACAATTACATGGTACAACTGACAATTACATGGGTACAACTGACACTTACATGGGTACAACTGACAATAATATGTGTACAATTGACAATCACATGGGTACAACTGATAATTACATGGGTACAACCAGAGGTACTTAGTACATTACTTGGGGTTTGCAACTACGGTGACATGATACCAAGATCCCGCTACAATCTCGCTCTCGCATAAACGTTCCAACTCAAAAAATATGCATATGCACATGCCCGAGGTAACTGGGATATTGGGATGTCCAGGTGGATCGAAATAGCTGCTCACAATATGACGGATTACGATAACTATATTTACATGGGTACAACTGACAATTACATGGGTACAGCTGACAATAATATGTGTACAACTGACAATTACATGGCTATAACTGATAATTACATGGGTACAACTGACAATTACATGGGTACAACTGACAATTACATGGGTACAACTAACAATTACATGGGTACAACTGACAATTACATGGGTACAACTGACAATTACATGGGTACAACTAACAATTACATGGGTACAACTAACAATTACATGGGTACAACTAACAATTACATGGGTACAACTAACAATTACATGGGTACAACTGACAATTACATGGGTACAACTGACAATTACATGGGTACAACTAACAATTACATGGGTACAACTGACAATCACATGGTACAACTGACAATCACATGGTACAACTGACAATTACATGGGTACAACTGACAATTACATGGGTACAACTAACAATTACATGGGTACAACTGACAATAATATGTGTTCAACTAACAATCACATGGTACAACTGACAATCACATGGTACAACTGACAATTACATGGGTACAACTGACAATTACATGGTACAACTGACAATTACATGGTACAACTGACAATTACATGGTACAACTGACAATTACATGGTACAACTGACAATTACATGCGTACAACTGACAATCACATGGTACAACTGACAATCACATGATACAACTGACAATCACATGCGTACAACTGACAATCACATAGGTACAACTGACAATCACATGGTACAACTGACAATTACATGGTACAACTGACAATAACATGGGTACAACTGACAATCACATGGGTACAACTGACAATCACATGGTACAACTGACAATCACATGGTACAACTGACAATCACATGGTACAACTGACAATTACATGGGTACAACTGACAATAACATGGGTACAACTGACAATAACATGGGTACAACTGACAATCACATGGTACAACTGACAATCACATGGTACAACTGACAATTACATGGTACAACTGACAATTACATGGTACAACTGACAATTACATGGTACAACTGACAATTACATGGTACAACTGACAATTACATGGTACAACTGACAATAACATGGGTACAACTGACAATTACATGGGTGCAACTGACAATTACATGGTACAACTGACAATTACATGGGTACAACTGACACTTACATGGGTACAACTGACACTTACATGGGTACAACTGACAATAATATGTGTACAATTGACAATCACATGGGTACAACTGATAATTACATGGGTACAACCAGAGGTACTTAGTACATTACTTGGGGTTTGCAACTACGGTGACATGATACCAAGATCCCGCTACAATCTCGCTCTCGCATAAACGTTTCAACTCAAAAAATATGCATATGCACATGCCCGAGGTAACTGGGATATTGGGATGTCCAGGTGGATCGAAATAGCTGCTCACAATATGACGGATTACGATAACTATATTTACATGGGTACAACTGACAATTACATGGCTACAGCTGACAATAATATGTGTACAACTGACAATTACATGGCTATAACTGACAATTACATGGGTACAAATGACAATTACATGGGTACAACTAACAATTACATGGGTACAACTGACAATAATATGTGTACAACTGACAATTACATGGCTATAACTGACAATTACATGGGTACAACTGACAATTACATGGGTACAACTGACAATTACATGGTACAACTGACAATTACATGGTACAACTGACAATTACATGGTACAACTGACAATTACATGCGTACAACTGACAATCACATGGTACAACTGACAATCACATGGTACAACTGACAATCACATGGTACAACTGACAATCACATAGGTACAACTGACAATTACACGGTACAACTGACAATTGCATGGGTGCAACTGACAATAACATGGGTACAACTGGCAATCACATGGGTACAACTGACAATCACATGGTACAACTGACAATCACATGGTACAACTGACAATCACATAGGTACAACTGACAATTACATGGTACAACTGACAATTACGTGGTACAACTGACAATTACATGGGTGCAACTGACAATAACATGGGTACAACTGACAATCACATGCGTACAACTGACAATTACATGTGTACTACTGACACTTACATGGGTACAACTGACAATCACATAGGTACAACTGACAATTACATGGTACAACTGACAATTACATGGTACAACTGACAATTACATGGTACAACTGACAATTACATGGGTGCAACTGACAATTACATGGTACAACTGACAATTACATGGTACAACTGACAATTACATGGGTACAACTGACACTTACATGGGTACAACTGACAATAATATGTGTACAATTGACAATCACATGGGTACAACTGATAATTACATGGGTACAACCAGAGGTACTTAGTACATTACTTGGGGTTTGCAACTACCGTGACATGATACCAAGATCCCGCTACAATCTCGCTCTCGCATAAACGTTCCAACTCAAAAAATATGCATATGCACATGCCCGAGGTAACTGGGTTATTGGGATGTCCAGGTGGATCGAAATAGCTGCTCACAATATGACGGATTACGATAACTATATTTACATGGGTACAACTGACAATTACATGGGTACAGCTGACAATAATATGTGTACAACTGACAATTACATGGCTATAACTGATAATTACATGGGTACAACTGACAATTACATGTGTACAACTGACAATTGCATGGGTACAACTGACAATAACATGGGTACAACTGACAATCACATGCGTACAACTGACAATCACATGGTACAACTGACAATTACATGTGTACTACTGACAATTACATGGGTACAACTGACAATCACATAGGTACAACTGATAATTACATGGTACAACTGACAATTACATGGTACATCTGACAATAACATGGTACAACTGACAATTACATGGTACAACTGACAATTACATGTGTACTACTGACAATTACATGGTACAACTGACAATAACATGGGTACAACTGACAATTACATGGTACAACTGACAATTACATGGGTACAACTGACAATAACATGGGTACAACTGACAATTACATGGGTACAACTGACAGTCACATGGTACAACTGACAATAACATGGGTACAACTGACAATTACATGGGTGCAACTGACAATTACATGGTACAACTGACAATTACATGGTACAACTGACAATTACATGGGTGCAACTGACAATTACATGGGTGCAACTGACAATTACATGGTGCAACTGACAATTACATGGTACAACTGACAATTACATGGGTGCAACTGACAATTACATGGGTGCAACTGACAATTACATGGTGCAACTGACAATAACATGGTACAACTGACAATAACATGGGTGCAACTGACAATAATATGGTACAACTGACAATCACATAGGTACAACTGACAATATTTACATGGTACAACTGACAATTACATGGTATAACTGACAATTACATGGGTGCAACTGACAATTACATGGTACAACTGACAATAACATGGGTACAACTGACAATTACATGGGTGCAACTGACAATTACATGGTACAACTGACAATTACATGGTACAACTGACAATTATATGGTACAACTGACAATTACATGGGTGCAACTGACAATTACATGGGTGCAACTGACAATTACATGGGTACAACTGACAATAACATGGTACAACTGACAATTACATGGGTACAACTGACAATTACATGGGTGCAACTGACAATTACATGGTACAACTGACAATTACATGGGTACAACTGACAATTACATGTGTACAACTGACAATAACATGGGTACAACTAATAATCACATGGTACAACTAACAATCACATGGTACAACTGACAATCACATGGGTACAACTGACAATCACATGGGTACAACTGACAATTACATGGGTACAACTGACAATAACATGGGTACAACTGACAATTACACGGTACAACTGACAATTACACGGTACAACTGACAATTACATGCGTACAACTGACAATTACATGCGTACAACTGACAATCACATGGTACAACTGACAATCACATGGTACAACTGACAATTACATGGGTGCAACTGACAATAACATGGTGCAACTGACAATAACATGGTACAACTAACAATAACATGGTACAACTGACAATAACATGGATACAACTGACAATTACATGGGTACAACTGACAATTACATGGGTACAACTGACAATTACATGGGTACAACTGACAATTACATGGGTACAACTGACAATAACATGGGTACAACTGACAATTACACGGTACAACTGACAATTACATGCGTACAACTAACAATCACATGGTACAACTAACAATCACATGGTACAACTGACAATCACATGGTACAACTGACAATCACATAGGTACAACTGACAATCACATAGGTACAACTGACAATCACATAGGTACAACTGACAATTACATGGTACAACTGACAATTACATGGTACAACTGACAATAACTTGGTACAACTGACAATTACATGGTACAACTGTCAATAACATGGGTACAACTGACAATTACATGGTACAACTGACAATTACATGGGTACAACTGACAATCACATGGGTACAACTGACAATCACATGGTACAACTGACAATCACATGGTACAACTGACAATCACATGGTACAACTGACAATAACATGGGTACAACTGACAATAACATGGGTACAACTGACAATAACATGGGTACAACTGACAATTACATGGGTGCAACTGAAAATTACACGGTACAACTGACAATAACATGGGTACAACTGACAATAACATGGGTACAACTGACAATTACATGTGTACTACTGACAATTACATGTGTACTACTGACAATTACATGTGTACTACTGACAATTACATGGTACAACTGACAATTACATGGGTACAACTGACAATAACATGGGTACAACTGACAATTACATGGGTACAACTGACAGTCACATGGTACAACTGACAATAACATGGGTACAACTGACAATTACATGGGTGCAACTGACAATTACATGGTACAACTGACAATTACATGGTACAACTGACAATTACATGGGTGCAACTGACAATTACATGGGTGCAACTGACAATTACATGGTGCAACTGACAATTACATGGTACAACTGACAATTACATGGGTGCAACTGACAATTACATGGGTGCAACTGACAATTACATGGTGCAACTGACAATAACATGGTACAACTGACAATAACATGGGTGCAACTGACAATAATATGGTACAACTGACAATCACATAGGTACAACTGACAATATTTACATGGTACAACTGACAATTACATGGTATAACTGACAATTACATGGGTGCAACTGACAATTACATGGTACAACTGACAATAACATGGGTGCAACTGACAATTACATGGGTACAACTGACAATTACATGGTACAACTGACAATTACATGGTACAACTGACAATTATATGGTACAACTGACAATTACATGGGTGCAACTGACAATAACATGGTACAACTGACAATTACATGGTACAACTGACAATTACATGGGTACAACTGACAATTACATGGTACAACTGACAATTACATGGGTACAACTGACAATTACATGGGTGCAACTGACAATTACATGGTACAACTGACAATTACATGGGTACAACTGACAATTACATGTGTACAACTGACAATAACATGGGTACAACTAACAATCACATGGTACAACTAACAATCACATGGTACAACTGACAATCACATGGGTACAACTGACAATCACATGGGTACAACTGACAATTACATGGGTACAACTGACAATAACATGGGTACAACTGACAATTACACGGTACAACTGACAATTACACGGTACAACTGACAATTACATGCGTACAACTGACAATTACATGCGTACAACTGACAATCACATGGTACAACTGACAATCACATGGTACAACTGACAATCACATGGTACAACTGACAATTACATGGGTGCAACTGACAATAACATGGTGCAACTGACAATAACATGGTACAACTGACAATAACATGGTACAACTGACAATAACATGGGTACAACTGACAATTACATGGGTACAACTGACAATTACATGGGTACAACTGACAATTACATGGGTACAACTGACAATTACATGGGTACAACTGACAGTCACATGGTACAACTGACAATTACATGGTACAACTGACAATTACATGGTACAACTGACAATTACATGGTACAACTGACAATTATATGGTACAACTGACAATTACATGGGTGCAACTGACAATTACATGGTACAACTGACAATTACATGGGTACAACTGACAATAACATGGGTACAACTGACAATTACATGGGTGCAACTGACAATTACATGGTACAACTGACAATTACATGGGTACAACTGACACTTACATGGGTACAACTGACAATAATATGTGTACAATTGACAATCACATGGGTACAACTGATAATTACATGGGTACAACCAGAGGTACTTAGTACATTACTTGGGGTTTGCAACTACGGTGACATGATACCAAGATCCCGCTACAATCTCGCTCTCGCATAAACGTTCCAACTCAAAAAATATGCATATGCACATGCCCGAGGTAACTGGGATATTGGGATGTCCAGGTGGATCGAAATAGCTGCTCACAATATGACGGATTACGATAACTATATTTACATGGGTACAACTGACAATTACATGGGTACAGCTGACAATAATATGTGTACAACTGACAATTACATGGCTATAACTGATAATTACATGGGTACAACTGACAATTACATGGGTACAACTGACAATTACATGGGTACAACTAACAATTACATGGGTACAACTGACAATTACATGGGTACAACTGACAATTACATGGGTACAACTAACAATTACATGGGTACAACTAACAATTACATGGGTACAACTAACAATTACATGGGTACAACTAACAATTACATGGGTACAACTGACAATTACATGGGTACAACTGACAATTACATGGGTACAACTAACAATTACATGGGTACAACTGACAATCACATGGTACAACTGACAATCACATGGTACAACTGACAATTACATGGGTACAACTGACAATTACATGGGTACAACTAACAATTACATGGGTACAACTGACAATAATATGTGTTCAACTAACAATCACATGGTACAACTGACAATCACATGGTACAACTGACAATTACATGGGTACAACTGACAATTACATGGTACAACTGACAATTACATGGTACAACTGACAATTACATGGTACAACTGACAATTACATGGTACAACTGACAATTACATGCGTACAACTGACAATCACATGGTACAACTGACAATCACATGATACAACTGACAATCACATGCGTACAACTGACAATCACATAGGTACAACTGACAATCACATGGTACAACTGACAATTACATGGTACAACTGACAATAACATGGGTACAACTGACAATCACATGGGTACAACTGACAATCACATGGTACAACTGACAATCACATGGTACAACTGACAATCACATGGTACAACTGACAATTACATGGGTACAACTGACAATAACATGGGTACAACTGACAATAACATGGGTACAACTGACAATCACATGGTACAACTGACAATCACATGGTACAACTGACAATTACATGGTACAACTGACAATTACATGGTACAACTGACAATTACATGGTACAACTGACAATTACATGGTACAACTGACAATTACATGGTACAACTGACAATAACATGGGTACAACTGACAATTACATGGGTGCAACTGACAATTACATGGTACAACTGACAATTACATGGGTACAACTGACACTTACATGGGTACAACTGACACTTACATGGGTACAACTGACAATAATATGTGTACAATTGACAATCACATGGGTACAACTGATAATTACATGGGTACAACCAGAGGTACTTAGTACATTACTTGGGGTTTGCAACTACGGTGACATGATACCAAGATCCCGCTACAATCTCGCTCTCGCATAAACGTTTCAACTCAAAAAATATGCATATGCACATGCCCGAGGTAACTGGGATATTGGGATGTCCAGGTGGATCGAAATAGCTGCTCACAATATGACGGATTACGATAACTATATTTACATGGGTACAACTGACAATTACATGGCTACAGCTGACAATAATATGTGTACAACTGACAATTACATGGCTATAACTGACAATTACATGGGTACAAATGACAATTACATGGGTACAACTAACAATTACATGGGTACAACTGACAATAATATGTGTACAACTGACAATTACATGGCTATAACTGACAATTACATGGGTACAACTGACAATTACATGGGTACAACTGACAATTACATGGTACAACTGACAATTACATGGTACAACTGACAATTACATGGTACAACTGACAATTACATGCGTACAACTGACAATCACATGGTACAACTGACAATCACATGGTACAACTGACAATCACATGGTACAACTGACAATCACATAGGTACAACTGACAATTACACGGTACAACTGACAATTGCATGGGTGCAACTGACAATAACATGGGTACAACTGGCAATCACATGGGTACAACTGACAATCACATGGTACAACTGACAATCACATGGTACAACTGACAATCACATAGGTACAACTGACAATTACATGGTACAACTGACAATTACGTGGTACAACTGACAATTACATGGGTGCAACTGACAATAACATGGGTACAACTGACAATCACATGCGTACAACTGACAATTACATGTGTACTACTGACACTTACATGGGTACAACTGACAATCACATAGGTACAACTGACAATTACATGGTACAACTGACAATTACATGGTACAACTGACAATTACATGGTACAACTGACAATTACATGGGTGCAACTGACAATTACATGGTACAACTGACAATTACATGGTACAACTGACAATTACATGGGTACAACTGACACTTACATGGGTACAACTGACAATAATATGTGTACAATTGACAATCACATGGGTACAACTGATAATTACATGGGTACAACCAGAGGTACTTAGTACATTACTTGGGGTTTGCAACTACCGTGACATGATACCAAGATCCCGCTACAATCTCGCTCTCGCATAAACGTTCCAACTCAAAAAATATGCATATGCACATGCCCGAGGTAACTGGGTTATTGGGATGTCCAGGTGGATCGAAATAGCTGCTCACAATATGACGGATTACGATAACTATATTTACATGGGTACAACTGACAATTACATGGGTACAGCTGACAATAATATGTGTACAACTGACAATTACATGGCTATAACTGATAATTACATGGGTACAACTGACAATTACATGTGTACAACTGACAATTGCATGGGTACAACTGACAATAACATGGGTACAACTGACAATCACATGCGTACAACTGACAATCACATGGTACAACTGACAATTACATGTGTACTACTGACAATTACATGGGTACAACTGACAATCACATAGGTACAACTGATAATTACATGGTACAACTGACAATTACATGGTACATCTGACAATAACATGGTACAACTGACAATTACATGGTACAACTGACAATTACATGTGTACTACTGACAATTACATGGTACAACTGACAATAACATGGGTACAACTGACAATTACATGGTACAACTGACAATTACATGGGTACAACTGACAATAACATGGGTACAACTGACAATTACATGGGTACAACTGACAGTCACATGGTACAACTGACAATAACATGGGTACAACTGACAATTACATGGGTGCAACTGACAATTACATGGTACAACTGACAATTACATGGTACAACTGACAATTACATGGGTGCAACTGACAATTACATGGGTGCAACTGACAATTACATGGTGCAACTGACAATTACATGGTACAACTGACAATTACATGGGTGCAACTGACAATTACATGGGTGCAACTGACAATTACATGGTGCAACTGACAATAACATGGTACAACTGACAATAACATGGGTGCAACTGACAATAATATGGTACAACTGACAATCACATAGGTACAACTGACAATATTTACATGGTACAACTGACAATTACATGGTATAACTGACAATTACATGGGTGCAACTGACAATTACATGGTACAACTGACAATAACATGGGTACAACTGACAATTACATGGGTGCAACTGACAATTACATGGTACAACTGACAATTACATGGTACAACTGACAATTATATGGTACAACTGACAATTACATGGGTGCAACTGACAATTACATGGGTGCAACTGACAATTACATGGGTACAACTGACAATAACATGGTACAACTGACAATTACATGGGTACAACTGACAATTACATGGGTGCAACTGACAATTACATGGTACAACTGACAATTACATGGGTACAACTGACAATTACATGTGTACAACTGACAATAACATGGGTACAACTAATAATCACATGGTACAACTAACAATCACATGGTACAACTGACAATCACATGGGTACAACTGACAATCACATGGGTACAACTGACAATTACATGGGTACAACTGACAATAACATGGGTACAACTGACAATTACACGGTACAACTGACAATTACACGGTACAACTGACAATTACATGCGTACAACTGACAATTACATGCGTACAACTGACAATCACATGGTACAACTGACAATCACATGGTACAACTGACAATTACATGGGTGCAACTGACAATAACATGGTGCAACTGACAATAACATGGTACAACTAACAATAACATGGTACAACTGACAATAACATGGATACAACTGACAATTACATGGGTACAACTGACAATTACATGGGTACAACTGACAATTACATGGGTACAACTGACAATTACATGGGTACAACTGACAATAACATGGGTACAACTGACAATTACACGGTACAACTGACAATTACATGCGTACAACTAACAATCACATGGTACAACTAACAATCACATGGTACAACTGACAATCACATGGTACAACTGACAATCACATAGGTACAACTGACAATCACATAGGTACAACTGACAATCACATAGGTACAACTGACAATTACATGGTACAACTGACAATTACATGGTACAACTGACAATAACTTGGTACAACTGACAATTACATGGTACAACTGTCAATAACATGGGTACAACTGACAATTACATGGTACAACTGACAATTACATGGGTACAACTGACAATCACATGGGTACAACTGACAATCACATGGTACAACTGACAATCACATGGTACAACTGACAATCACATGGTACAACTGACAATAACATGGGTACAACTGACAATAACATGGGTACAACTGACAATAACATGGGTACAACTGACAATTACATGGGTGCAACTGAAAATTACACGGTACAACTGACAATAACATGGGTACAACTGACAATAACATGGGTACAACTGACAATTACATGTGTACTACTGACAATTACATGTGTACTACTGACAATTACATGTGTACTACTGACAATTACATGGTACAACTGACAATTACATGGGTACAACTGACAATAACATGGGTACAACTGACAATTACATGGGTACAACTGACAGTCACATGGTACAACTGACAATAACATGGGTACAACTGACAATTACATGGGTGCAACTGACAATTACATGGTACAACTGACAATTACATGGTACAACTGACAATTACATGGGTGCAACTGACAATTACATGGGTGCAACTGACAATTACATGGTGCAACTGACAATTACATGGTACAACTGACAATTACATGGGTGCAACTGACAATTACATGGGTGCAACTGACAATTACATGGTGCAACTGACAATAACATGGTACAACTGACAATAACATGGGTGCAACTGACAATAATATGGTACAACTGACAATCACATAGGTACAACTGACAATATTTACATGGTACAACTGACAATTACATGGTATAACTGACAATTACATGGGTGCAACTGACAATTACATGGTACAACTGACAATAACATGGGTGCAACTGACAATTACATGGGTACAACTGACAATTACATGGTACAACTGACAATTACATGGTACAACTGACAATTATATGGTACAACTGACAATTACATGGGTGCAACTGACAATAACATGGTACAACTGACAATTACATGGTACAACTGACAATTACATGGGTACAACTGACAATTACATGGTACAACTGACAATTACATGGGTACAACTGACAATTACATGGGTGCAACTGACAATTACATGGTACAACTGACAATTACATGGGTACAACTGACAATTACATGTGTACAACTGACAATAACATGGGTACAACTAACAATCACATGGTACAACTAACAATCACATGGTACAACTGACAATCACATGGGTACAACTGACAATCACATGGGTACAACTGACAATTACATGGGTACAACTGACAATAACATGGGTACAACTGACAATTACACGGTACAACTGACAATTACACGGTACAACTGACAATTACATGCGTACAACTGACAATTACATGCGTACAACTGACAATCACATGGTACAACTGACAATCACATGGTACAACTGACAATCACATGGTACAACTGACAATTACATGGGTGCAACTGACAATAACATGGTGCAACTGACAATAACATGGTACAACTGACAATAACATGGTACAACTGACAATAACATGGGTACAACTGACAATTACATGGGTACAACTGACAATTACATGGGTACAACTGACAATTACATGGGTACAACTGACAATTACATGGGTACAACTGACAATAACATGGGTACAACTGACAATTACACGGTACAACTGACAATTACATGCGTACAACTAACAATCACATGGTACAACTAACAATCACATGGTACAACTGACAATCACATAGGTACAACTGACAATCACATAGGTACAACTGACAATTACATGGTACAACTGACAATTACATGGTAAAACTGACAATAACTTGGTACAACTGACAATTACATGGTACAACTGTCAATAACATGGGTACAACTGACAATTACATGGTACAACTGACAATTACATGGGTACAACTGACAATTACATGGGTACAACTGACAATCACATGGTACAACTGACAATCACATGGTACAACTGACAATAACATGGGTACAACTGACAATTACATGGTACAACTGACAATAACATGGGTACAACTGACAATTACATGGGTGCAACTGAAAATTACACGGTACAACTGACAATAACATGGGTACAACTGACAATAACATGGGTACAACTGACAATAACATGGGTACAACTGACAATTACATGTGTACTACTGACAATTACATGTGTACTACTGACAATTACATGGTACAACTGACAATTACATGCGTACAACTGACAATCACATGGTACAACTGACAATCACATGGTACAACTGACAATCACATGGTACAACTGACAATCACATGGTACAACTGACAATTACATGGTACAACTGACAATTACATGGTACAACTGACAATTACATGGGTGCAACTGACAATTACATGGGTGCAACTGACAATTACATGGTGCAACTGACAATTACATGGTACAACTGACAATTACATGGGTGCAACTGACAATTACATGGGTGCAACTGACAATTACATGGTGCAACTGACAATAACATGGTACAACTGACAATAACATGGGTGCAACTGACAATAATATGGTACAACTGACAATCACATAGGTACAACTGACAATATTTACATGGTACAACTGACAATTACATGGTATAACTGACAATTACATGGGTGCAACTGACAATTACATGGTACAACTGACAATAACATGGGTACAACTGACAATTACATGGGTGCAACTGACAATTACATGGTACAACTGACAATTACATGGTACAACTGACAATTATATGGTACAACTGACAATTACATGGGTGCAACTGACAATTACATGGGTGCAACTGACAATAACATGGTACAACTGACAATTACATGGTACAACTGACAATTACATGGGTACAACTGACAATTACATGGGTGCAACTGACAATTACATGGTACAACTGACAATTACATGGGTACAACTGACAATTACATGTGTACAACTGACAATAACATGGGTACAACTAACAATCACATGGTACAACTAACAATCACATGGTACAACTGACAATCACATGGGTACAACTGACAATCACATGGGTACAACTGACAATTACATGGGTACAACTGACAATAACACGGTACAACTGACAATTACACGGTACAACTGACAATTACATGCGTACAACTGACAATTACATGCGTACAACTGACAATCACATGGTACAACTGACAATCACATGGTACAACTGACAATCACATGGTACAACTGACAATTACATGGTACAACTGACAATTACATGGGTACAACTGACAATTACATGGGTACAACTGACAATCACATGATACAACTGACAATCACATGGTACAACTGACAATAACATGGGTACAACTGACAATTACATGGTACAACTGACAATAACATGGGTACAACTGACAATTACATGGGTGCAACTGAAAATTACACGGTACAACTGACAATAACATGGGTACAACTGACAATAACATGGGTACAACTGACAATTACATGTGTACTACTGACAATTACATGTGTACTACTGACAATTACATGTGTACTACTGACAATTACATGGTACAACTGACAATTACATGCGTACAACTGACAATCACATGGTACAACTGACAATCACATGGTACAACTGACAATCACATGGTACAACTGACAATCACATGGTACAACTGACAATCACATAGGTACAACTGACAATTACATGGTACAACTGACAATTAAATGGGTGCAACTGACAATAACATGGGTACAACTGACAATCACATGGTACAACTGACAATTACATGGGTACAACTGACAATAACATGTGTACTACTGACAATTACATGGGTACAACTGACAATTACATGTGTACTACTGACAATTACATGGGTACAACTGACAACAACAGGGGTACAACTGACAATTACATGGGTGCAACTGACACTTTCATGGGTACAACTGACACTTTCATGGGTACAACTGACAATAACATGTGTACTACTGACAATTACATGGGTACAACTGACAATAATATGTGTACAATTGACAATCACATGGGTACAACTGATAATTACATGGGTACAACCAGAGGTACTTAGTACATTACTTGGGGTTTACAACTACGGTGACATGATACAAAGATCCCGCTACAATCTCGCTCTCGCATAAACGTTCCAACTCAAAAAAAATGCATATGCACATGCCCGAGGTAACTGGGATATTGGGATGTCCAGGTGGATCGAAATAGCTGCTCACAATATGACGGATTACGATAACTATATTTACATGGGTACAACTGACAATTACATGGGTACAGCTGACAATAATATGTGTACAACTGACAATTACGTGGCTATAACTGATAATTACATGGGTACAACTGACAATTACATGGGTACAACTGACAATTACATGGGTACAACTGACAATTACATGGGTACAACTAACAATTACATGGGTACAACTGACAATAATATGTGTTCAACTAACAATCACATGGTACAACTGACAATCACATGGTACAACTGACAATTACATGGGTACAACTGACAATTACATGGTACAACTGACAATTACATGGTACAACTGACAATTACATGCGTACAACTGACAATCACATGGTACAATTGACAATCACATGGGTACAACTGACAATTACATGGGTACAACTGACAATAACATGGTACAACTGACAATTACATGGTACAACTGACAATTACATGCGTACAACTGACAATCACATGGTACAACTGACAATCACATGGTACAACTGACAATCACATAGGTACAACTGACAATCACATAGGTACAACTGACAATTACATGGTACAACTGACAATTACATGGGTGCAACTGACAATTACATGGGTGCAACTGACAATCACATGGTACAACTGACAATTACATGGGTACAACTAACAATTACATGGGTACAACTGACAATAATATGTGTTCAACTAACAATCACATGGTACAACTGACAATCACATGGTACAACTGACAATTACATGGGTACAACTGACAATTACATGGTACAACTGACAATTACATGGTACAACTGACAATTACATGGTACAACTGACAATTACATGCGTACAACTGACAATCACATGGTACAATTGACAATCACATGGGTACAACTGACAATTACATGGTACAACTGACAATAACATGGTACAACTGACAATTACATGGTACAACTGACAATCACATGGTACAACTGACAATTACATGGGTGCAACTGACAATTACATGGTACAACTGACAATTACATGGGTACAACTGACAATTACATGGGTGCAACTGACAATTACATGGTACAACTGACAATTACATGGGTACAACTGACACTTACATGGGTACAACTGACAATAATATGTGTACAATTGACAATCACATGGGTACAACTGATAATTACATGGGTACAACCAGAGGTACTTAGTACATTACTTGGGGTTTGCAACTACGGTGACATGATACCAAGATCCCGCTACAATCTCGCTCTCGCATAAACGTTCCAACTCAAAAAATATGCATATGCACATGCCCGAGGTAACTGGGATATTGGGATGTCCAGGTGGATCGAAATAGCTGCTCACAATATGACGGATTACGATAACTATATTTACATGGGTACAACTGACAATTACATGGGTACAGCTGACAATAATATGTGTACAACTGACAATTACATGGCTATAACTGATAATTACATGGGTACTACTGACAATTACATGGGTACAACTGACAATTACATGGGTACAACTAACAATTACATGGGTACAACTGACAATTACATGGGTACAACTGACAATTACATGGGTACAACTAACAATTACATGGGTACAACTAACAATTACATGGGTACAACTAACAATTACATCCTCGGTGCAACTGACAATAACATGGGTACAACTGACAATCACATGGGTACAACTGACAATCACATGGTACAACTGACAATCACATGGTACAACTGACAATCACATAGGTACAACTGACAATTACATGGTACAACTGACAATTACATGGGTACAACTGACAATAACATGGGTACAACTGACAATCACATGGTACAACTGACAATCACATGGTACAACTGACAATCACATGGTACAACTGACAATTACATGGTTCAACTGACAATTGCATGGTACAACTGACAATTACATGGTACAACTGACAATTACATGGTACAACTGACAATAACATGGGTACAACTGACAATTACATGGGTGCAACTGACAATTACATGGTACAACTGACAATTACATGGGTACAACTGACACTTACATGGGTACAACTGACAATAATATGTGTACAATTGACAATCACATGGGTACAACTGATAATTACATGGGTACAACCAGAGGTACTTAGTACATTACTTGGGGTTTGCAACTACGGTGACATGATACCAAGATCCCGCTACAATCTCGCTCTCGCATAAACGTTCCAACTCAAAAAATATGCATATGCACATGCCCGAGGTAACTGGGATATTGGGATGTCCAGGTGGATCGAAATAGCTGCTCACAATATGACGGATTACGATAACTATATTTACATGGGTACAACTGACAATTACATGGGTACAGCTGACAATAATATGTGTACAACTGACAATTACATGGCTATAACTGACAATTACATGGGTACAACTGACAATTACATGGGTACAACTAACAATTACATGGGTACAACTGACAATAATATGTGTTCAACTAACAATCACATGGTACAACTGACAATCACATGGTACAACTGACAATTACATGGGTACAACTGACAATTACATGGTACAACTGACAATTACATGGTACAACTGACAATTACATGGTACAACTGACAATTACATGCGTACAACTGACAATCACATGGTACAACTGACAATCACATGGTACAACTGACAATCACATGGTACAACTGACAATCACATAGGTACAACTGACAATTACACGGTACAACTGACAATTGCATGGGTGCAACTGACAATAACATGGGTACAACTGGCAATCACATGGGTACAACTGACAATCACATGGTACAACTGACAATCACATGGTACAACTGACAATCACATAGGTACAACTGACAATTACATGGTACAACTGACAATTACATGGGTGCAACTGACAATAACATGGGTACAACTGACAATCACATGCGTACAACTGACATTCACATGGTACAACTGACAATTACATGTGTACTACTGACAATTACATGGGTACAACTGACAATCACATAGGTACAACTGACAATTACATGGTACAACTGACAATTACATGGTACAACTGACAATTACATGGTACAACTGACAATTACATGGGTGCAACTGACAATTACATGGTACAACTGACAATTACATGGTACAACTGACAATTACATGGGTACAACTGACACTTACATGGGTACAACTGACAATAATATGTGTACAATTGACAATCACATGGGTACAACTGATAATTACATGGGTACAACCAGAGGTACTTAGTACATTACTTGGGGTTTGCAACTACCGTGACATGATACCAAGATCCCGCTACAATCTCGCTCTCGCATAAACGTTCCAACTCAAAAAATATGCATATGCACATGCCCGAGGTAACTGGGATATTGGGATGTCCAGGTGGATCGAAATAGCTGCTCACAATATGACGGATTACGATAACTATATTTACATGGGTACAACTGACAATTACATGGGTACAGCTGACAATAATATGTGTACAACTGACAATTACATGGCTATAACTGATAATTACATGGGTACAACTGACAATTACATGGGTACAACTGACAATTACATGGGTACAACTAACAATTACATGGGTACAACTGACAATTACATGGGTACAACTGACAATTACATGGGTACAACTAACAATTACATGGGTACAACTAACAATTACATGGGTACAACTAACAATTACATGGGTACAACTGACAATTACATGGGTACAACTGACAATTACATGGGTACAACTAACAATTACATGGGTACAACTGACAATCACATGGTACAACTGACAATCACATGGTACAACTGACAATTACATGGGTACAACTGACAATTACATGGGTACAACTAACAATTACATGGGTACAACTGACAATAATATGTGTTCAACTAACAATCACATGGTACAACTGACAATCACATGGTACAACTGACAATTACATGGGTACAACTGACAATTACATGGTACAACTGACAATTACATGGTACAACTGACAATTACATGGTACAACTGACAATTACATGCGTACAACTGACAATCACTTGGTACAACTGACAATCACATGGTACAACTGACAATCACATGGTACAACTGACAATCACATAGGTACAACTGACAATTACATGGTACAACTGACAATTACATGGTACAACTGACAATTACATGGGTGCAACTGACAATAACATGGGTACAACTGACAATCACATGGGTACAACTGACAATCACATGGTACAACTGACAATCACATGGTACAACTGACAATCACATAGGTACAACTGACAATTACATGGTACAACTGACAATTACATGGGTACAACTGACAATAACATGGGTACAACTGACAATCACATGGTACAACTGACAATCACATGGTACAACTGACAATCACATGGTACAACTGACAATTACATGGTACAACTGACAATTACATGGTACAACTGACAATTACATGGTACAACTGACAATAACATGGGTACAACTGACAATTACATGGGTGCAACTGACAATTACATGGTACAACTGACAATTACATGGGTACAACTGACACTTACATGGGTACAACTGACAATAATATGTGTACAATTGACAATCACATGGGTACAACTGATAATTACATGGGTACAACCAGAGGTACTTAGTACATTACTTGGGGTTTGCAACTACGGTGACATGATACCAAGATCCCGCTACAATCTCGCTCTCGCATAAACGTTCCAACTCAAAAAATATGCATATGCACATGCCCGAGGTAACTGGGATATTGGGATGTCCAGGTGGATCGAAATAGCTGCTCACAATATGACGGATTACGATAACTATATTTACATGGGTACAACTGACAATTACATGGGTACAGCTGACAATAATATGTGTACAACTGACAATTACATGGCTATAACTGACAATTACATGGGTACAACTGACAATTACATGGGTACAACTAACAATTACATGGGTACAACTGACAATAATATGTGTTCAACTAACAATCACATGGTACAACTGACAATCACATGGTACAACTGACAATTACATGGGTACAACTGACAATTACATGGTACAACTGACAATTACATGGTACAACTGACAATTACATGGTACAACTGACAATTACATGCGTACAACTGACAATCACATGGTAGAACTGACAATCACATGGTACAACTGACAATCACATGGTACAACTGACAATCACATAGGTACAACTGACAATTACACGGTACAACTGACAATTGCATGGGTGCAACTGACAATAACATGGGTACAACTGGCAATCACATGGGTACAACTGACAATCACATGGTACAACTGACAATCACATAGGTACAACTGACAATCACATAGGTACAACTGACAATTACATGGTACAACTGACAATTACATGGGTGCAACTGACAATAACATGGGTACAACTGACAATCACATGCGTACAACTGACATTCACATGGTACAACTGACAATTACATGTGTACTACTGACAATTACATGGGTACAACTGACAATCACATGGGTACAACTGACAATCACATGGTACAACTGACAATTACATGGTACAACTGACAATTACATGGTACAACTGACAATTACATGGGTGCAACTGACAATTACATGGTACAACTGACAATTACATGGTACAACTGACAATTACATGGGTACAACTGACACTTACATGGGTACAACTGACAATAATATGTGTACAATTGACAATCACATGGGTACAACTGATAATTACATGGGTACAACCAGAGGTACTTAGTACATTACTTGGGGTTTGCAACTACCGTGACATGATACCAAGATCCCGCTACAATCTCGCTCTCGCATAAACGTTCCAACTCAAAAAATATGCATATGCACATGCCCGAGGTAACTGGGATATTGGGATGTCCAGGTGGATCGAAATAGCTGCTCACAATATGACGGATTACGATAACTATATTTACATGGGTACAACTGACAATTACATGGGTACAGCTGACAATAATATGTGTACAACTGACAATTGCATGGCTATAACTGATAATTACATGGGTACAACTGACAATTACATGTGTACAACTGACAATTACATGGGTACAACTGACAATAACATGGGTACAACTGACAATCACATGCGTACAACTGACAATCACATGGTACAACTGACAATTACATGTGTACTACTGACAATTACATGGGTACAACTGACAATCACATAGGTACAACTGATAATTACATGGTACAACTGACAATTACATGGTACAACTGACAATAACATGGTACAACTAACAATTACATGGTACAACTGACAATTACATGTGTACTACTGACAATTACATGGTACAACTGACAATAACATGGGTACAACTGACAATTACATGGTACAACTGACAATTACATGGGTACAACTGACAATAACATGGGTACAACTGACAATTACATGGGTACAACTGACAGTCACATGGTACAACTGACAATAACATGGGTACAACTGACAATTACATGGGTGCAACTGACAATTACATGGTACAACTGACAATTACATGGTACAACTGACAATTACATGGGTGCAACTGACAATTACATGGGTGCAACTGACAATTACATGGGTGCAACTGACAATTACATGGTACAACTGACAATTACATGGGTGCAACTGACAATTACATGGGTGCAACTGACAATTACATGGTGCAACTGACAATAACATGGTACAACTGACTATAACATGGGTGCAACTGACAATAATATGGTACAACTGACAATCACATAGGTACAACTGACAATATTTACATGGTACAACTGACAATTACATGGTATAACTGACAATTACATGGGTGCAACTGACAATTACATGGTACAACTGACAATAACATGGGTACAACTGACAATTACATGGGTGCAACTGACAATTACATGGTACAACTGACAATTACATGGTACAACTGACAATTACATGGTACAACTGACAATTATATGGTACAACTGACAATTACATGGGTGCAACTGACAATTACATGGGTGCAACTGACAATTACATGGGTACAACTGACAATAACATGGTACAACTGACAATTACATGGTACAACTGACAATTACATGGGTACAACTGACAATTACATGGGTGCAACTGACAATTACATGGTACAACTGACAATTACATGGGTACAACTGACAATTACATGTGTACAACTGACAATAACATGGGTACAACTGACAATCACATGGTACAACTGACAATCACATGGTACAACTGACAATCACATGGGTACAACTGACAATCACATGGGTACAACTGACAATTACATGGGTACAACTGACAATAACATGGGTACAACTGACAATTACATGGGTGCAACTGACAATTACATGGTACAACTGACAATTACATGGGTACAACTGACAATAACATGGTACAACTGACAATTACATGGGTGCAACTGACAATTACATGGGTGCAACTGACAATAACATGGGTACAACTGACAATAACATGGGTACAACTGACAATTACATGGGTACAACTGACAGTCACATGGTACAACTGACAATAACATGGGTACAACTGACAATTACATGGGTGCAACTGACAATTACATGGTACAACTGACAATTACATGGTACAACTGACAATTACATGGGTGCAACTGACAATTACATGGGTGCAACTGACAATTACATGATACAACTGACAATTACATGATACAACTGACAATTACATGGGTGCAACTGACAATTACATGGGTGCAACTGACAATTATATGGTGCAACTGACAATAACATGGTACAACTGACAATAACATGGTACAACTGACAATAACATGGGTGCAACTGACAATAATATGGTACAACTGACAATCACATAGGTACAACTGACAATATTTACATGGTACAACTGACAATTACATGGTATAACTGACAATTACATGGGTGCAACTGACAATTACATGGTACAACTGACAATAACATGGGTACAACTGACAATTACATGGGTGCAACTGACAATTACATGGTACAACTGACAATTATATGGTACAACTGACAATTACATGGGTGCAACTGACAATTACATGGGTGCAACTGACAATTACATGGGTACAACTGACAATAACATGGTACAACTGACAATTACATGGTACAACTGACAATTACATGGGTACAACTGACAATTACATGCGTGCAACTGACAATTACATGGTACAACTGACAATTACATGGGTACAACTGACAATTACATGTGTACAACTGACAATCACATGGTACAACTGACAATCACATGGTACAACTGACAATCACATGGTACAACTGAGAATCACATGGTACAACTGACAATCACATGGTACAACTGACAATTACATGGGTGCAACTGAAAATTACACGGTACAACTGACAATAACATGGGTACAACTGACAATTACATGGGTGCAACTGACAATTACATGGTACAACTGACAATTACATGGGTACAACTGACAATAACATGGTACAACTGACAATTACATGGGTGCAACTGACAATTACATGGGTGCAACTGACAATAACATGGGTACAACTGACAATAACATGGGTACAACTGACAATTACATGGGTACAACTGACAGTCACATGGTACAACTGACAATTACATGGGTGCAACTGACAATTACATGGGTGCAACTGACAATTACATGGTACAACTGACAATTACATGGGTGCAACTGACAATTACATGGGTGCAACTGACAATTACATGGGTGCAACTGACAATTACATGGTGCAACTGACAATTACATGGGTGCAACTGACAATTACATGGTGCAACTGACAATAACATGGGTGCAACTGACAATAACATGGGTGCAACTGACAATAATATGGTACAACTGACAATATTTACATGGTACAACTGACAATATTTACATGGTACAACTGACAATTACATGGTATAACTGACAATTACATGGGTGCAACTGACAATTACATGGTACAACTGACAATTACATGGGTGCAACTGACAATTACATGGGTGCAACTGACAATTACATGGTACAACTGACAATAACATGGTACAACTGACAATTATATGGTACAACTGACAATTACATGGGTGCAACTGACAATTACATGGGTGCAACTGACAATTACATGGGTACAACTGACAATAACATGGTACAACTGACAATTACATGGGTACAACTGACAATAACATGGTACAACTGACAATTACATGGTACAACTGACAATTACATGGGTACAACTGACAATTACATGGGTGCAACTGACAATTACATGGTACAACTGACAATTACATGGGTACAACTGACAATTACATTTGTACAACTGACAATAACATGGGTACAACTGACAATCACATGGTACAACTGACAATCACATGGTACAACTGACAATCACATGGGTACAACTGACAATCACATGGGTACAACTGACAATTACATGGGTACAACTGACAATAACATGGGTACAACTGACAATTACACGGTACAACTGACAATTACACGGTACAACTGACAATTACATGCGTACAACTGACAATTACATGCGTGCAACTGACAATCACATGGTACAACTGACAATCACATGGTACTACTGACAATCACATGGTACAACTGACAATTACATGGGTGCAACTGACAATAACATGGTGCAACTGACAATAACATGGTACAACTGACAATAACATGGTACAACTGACAATAACATGGTACAACTGACAATAACATGGATACAACTGACAATTACATGGGTACAACTGACAATTACATGGGTACAACTGACAATTACATGGGTACAACTGACAATTACATGGGTACAACTGACAATAACATGGGTACAACTGACAATTACACGGTACAACTGACAATTACATGCGTACAACTGACAATTACATGGTACAACTGACAATCACTTGGTACAACTGACAATCACATAGGTACAACTGTCAATAACATGGGTACAACTGACAATTACATGGTACAACTGACAATTACATGGTACAACTGACAATAACTTGGTACAACTGACAATCACATGGTACAACTGTCAATAACATGGGTACAACTGACAATTACATGGTACAACTGACAATTACATGGGTACAACTGACAATTACATGGGTACAACTGACAATCACATGGTACAACTGACAATCACATGGTACAACTGACAATAACATGGGTACAACTGACAATTACATGGTACAACTGACAATAAAATGGGTACAACTGACAATTACATGGGTGCAACTGAAAATTACACGGTACAACTGACAATAACATGGGTACAACTGACAATTACATGGGTGCAACTGACAATTACATGGTACAACTGACAATTACATGGGTACAACTGACAATAACATGGTACAACTGACAATTACATGGGTGCAACTGACAATTACATGGGTGCAACTGACAATAACATGGTACAACTGACAATTACATGGGTACAACTGATAATTACATGGTACAACTGACAATTACATGGTACAACTGACAATTACATGCGTACAACTGACAATCACATGGGTACAACTGACAATCACATGGTACAACTGACAATCACATAGGTACAACTGACAATCACATGGTACAACTGACAATTACATGGGTGCAACTGACACTTACATGGGTACAACTGACAATAATATGTGTACAATTGACAATCACATGGGTACAACTGATAATTACATGGGTACAACCAGAGGTACTTAGTACATTACTTGAGGTTTGCAACTACCGTGACATGATACCAAGATCCCGCTACAATCTCGCTCTCGCATAAACGTTCCAACTCAAAAAATATGCATATGCACATGCCCGAGGTAACTGGGATATTGGGATGTCCAGGTGGATCGAAATAGCTGCTCACAATATGACAGATTACGATAACTATATTTACATGGGTACAACTGACAATTACATGGGTACAGCTGACAATAATATGTGTACAACTGACAATTACATGGTTATAACTGATAATTACATGGGTACAACTGACAATTACATGTGTACAACTGACAATTACATGGGTACAACTGACAATAACATGGGTACAACTGACAATCACATGCGTACAACTGACAATCACATGGTACAACTGACAATTACATGTGTACTACTGACAATTACATGGGTACAACTGACAATCACATAGGTACAACTGATAATTACATGGTACAACTGACAATTACATGGTACAACTGACAATAACATGGGTACAACTGACAATTACATGGTACAACTGACAATTACATGGGTGCAACTGACAATTACATGGTACAACTGACAATTACATGGGTACAACTGACAATCACATAGGTACAACTGACAATTACATGGTACAACTGACAATTGCATGGTACAACTGACAATTACATGGGTACAACTGACAATTACATGGGTACAACTGACAATTACATGGTACAACTGACAATTACATGGGTACAACTGAAATTACATGGTACAACTGACAATTACATGGTACAACTGACAATAACATGGGTACAACTGACAATTACATGGGTACAACTGACAATTACATGGGTACAACTGACAGTCACATGGTACAACTGACAATAACATGGGTGCAACTGACAATTACATGGTACAACTGACAATTACATGGTGCAACTGACAATTACATGGGTGCAACTGACAATTACATGGGTGCAACTGACAATTACATGGTGCAACTGACAATAACATGGTACAACTGACAATAACATGGTACAACTGACAATAACATGGGTGCAACTGACAATAATATGGTACAACTGACAATCACATAGGTACAACTGACAATATTTACATGGTATAACTGACAATTACATGGGTGCAACTGACAATTACATGGTACAACTGACAATTACATGGTACAACTGACAATAACATGGGTACAACTGACAATTACATGGTACAACTGACAATTACATGGTACAACTGACAATTACATGGTACAACTGACAATTATATGGTACAACTGACAATTATATGGTACAACTGACAATTACATGGGTGCGACTGACAATTACATGGGTGCAACTGACAATTACATGGGTACAACTGACAATAACATGGTACAACTGACAATTACATGGTACAACTGACAATTACATGGTACAACTGACAATTACATGGGTACAACTGACAATTACATGGGTGCAACTGACAATTACATGGTACAACTGACAATTACATGGGTACAACTGACAATTACATGTGTACAACTGACAATAACATGGGTACAACTGACAATCACATGGTACAACTAACAATCGCATGGTACAACTGACAATCACATGGTACAACTGACAATCACATGGGTACAACTGACAATTACATGGGTACAACTGACAATAACATGGGTACAACTGACAATTACATGGGTACAACTGACAATTACATGGGTACAACTGACAATTACATGGGTACAACTGACAATAAAATGGGTACAACTGACAATTACACGGTACAACTGACAATTACATGCATACAACTAACAATCACATGGTACAACTAACAATCACATGGTACAACTGACAATCACATGGTACAACTGACAATCACATAGGTACAACTGACAATCACATAGGTACAACTGACAATTACATGGTACAACTGACAATTACATGGTACAACTGACAATAACTTGGTACAACTGACAATTACATGGTACAACTGTCAATAACATGGGTACAACTGACAATTACATGGTACAACTGACAATTACATGGGTACAACTGACAATTACATGGGTACAACTGACAATCACATGGTACAACTGACAATCACTTGGTACAACTGACAATAACATGGGTACAACTGACAATTACATGGTACAACTGACAATAACATGGGTACAACTGACAATTACATGGGTGCAACTGAAAATTACACGGTACAACTGACAATAACATGGGTACAACTGACAATTACATGGGTGCAACTGACAATTACATGGTACAACTGACAATTACATGGGTACAACTGACAATAACATGGTACAACTGACAATTACATGGGTGCAACTGACAATTACATGGGTGCAACTGACAATAACATGGTACAACTGACAATAACATGGTACAACTGACAATTACATGGGTACAACTGATAATTACATGGTACAACTGACAATTACATGGTACAACTGACAATTACATGGGTGCAACTGACAATAACATGGTACGACTGACAATAACATGGTACAACTGACAATTACATGGTACAACTGACAATTACATGGTACAACTGACAATAACATGGGTACAACTGACAATTACATGGTACAACTGACAATTACATGGGTACAACTGACAATTACATGGGTACAACTGACAATTACATGGGTACAACTGACAATCACATAGGTACAGCTGACAATATTTACATGGTACAACTGAAAATTACATGGGTACAACTGACAATAACATGGGTGCAACTGACAATTGCATGGTACAACTGACAATCACATGGGTACAACTGACAATCACATGGGTACAACTGACAATTACATGGGTACAGCTGACAATAATATGTGTACAACTGACAATTACATGGCTATAACTGATAATTACATGGGTACAACTGACAATTACATGGGTACAACTGACAATTACATGGGTACAACTGACAATAATATGTGTTCATCTAACAATCACATGGTACAACTGACAATTACATGGTACAACTGACAATTACATGGGAGCAACTGACAATAACCTGGGTATAACTGACAATTACATGGTACAACTGACAATTACATGGGAGCAACTGACAATAACCTGGGTATAACTGACAATTACATGGGTACAACTGACAATATTTACATTGTACAACTGACAAATGTAGGGTGAAACTGACAATTAGACGGGTGCATCATTTTTGGTGAATTTAAATTGTAAATAAAATTATTAAAAATAGCGTGTTGTGAAATTTCTTGCAGAAAAAACATGAGGAAATTGAGAAAAGGTTGCTGCTTTCGTGTCTGTTATTTATTGGTACTTTTGCTGCTGAGTCATCGTTAATAGATCAAATGACTACTCACAAAGGATTCTGGGAAGGTTGCGTTAAAATCCTAGTATGTAAATTTTAAAAGTCTAAAACATGTATGATGCATTATAAATCTATTCATGGTGCATAGATTTATAATATAATCAATCAAACTTGATACATACATTTAACATAATGAGACCTTGAAGTACATCTTTTTTTTTTTTTTTTTTTTGAAATTGGCTGACTGACGGCCATTTTGTTTTAATGAATGTAGTTCTAGAGCCATATCTCTGACATGCTTTAATTCTGTTCAAATTTCATATGATAACCGACTACCTGTGAACACCGACTGGTTTCATTGGTCCTGTAAAACACATATAGACTTCTTTGTTAAAAATCCTGGCCAGACTGACCCCTGTGTACTTCTACTATTATTTCAATTCTTGTGTACAATTATTACCTAAAACAAAAAAAATCCCTATAAATAATGAAACCAGAACTGAGACAAAAATTATTCTGCATACGGCAGCCGATCATTAAAATCTAACTTATTCACTTATTCACTACGATTTATCGCTATACAGCATTACGTTATTGCCATGACTTAACCACAACCGAAACGCTGGAGAACAGAGCTTACCCTCGCTGACAAAGTGAAACTCATCAAGGAAGCACAGTCGTCAAAATTAACTCGACACCAACTAGGTCAAAATATGGCATCGGCAAAATGACTGCTACTGACATCATAAGAAAGAAAGCTGACTACCTGAGACAGTACGAAGAAAATGATGATGGTTCCCATCGACGAATCATAACAACGTCCAAATTTGAAGAAATTAACATCATGTTGTGGACATGGTTTTAACAGGCAAGGGCAGTGAAATTTTTTTTATACTGTTTATAGACAATGCTATATCTCATGGTCTGGACAATAGACTTTCACGCATTAAAACCAAGTTCTTTCCCGCAAATACAACATCGGTGTCACTGCCATTGGATCAAAGAGTTATTGTGCATTCAAAGCCAGATATCGAAAGAGACTGTTACCTTCAGTAATTGCTAAAATTGGCACAGCCGAGAGTGCTAGCAAAGTTGCGAAATCTGTCAATGTGTTAGACGCTGTTTACTGGATTAATGCGGCATGGAGTGAAACCAACAAAGAAACCATCAAAAATTGTTTCGCTAAGGGTGGATTTAATGCTGATATTGCTGAAACTGATGACAATGAGGGACAGGAGGACAAGAAATTACAAATTTGTTCTGGGGCCCTGTGTAGCGTGGAGCAGTATGTCAACTTTGACGACAACATACTCACTGACGATATGTACAGTGGCAATTGGGAACAGGAACACAAGACAGAAGAAGACAGCGGAGATTGTGATGATACAAATATCGATTGTGATAACATTGAGAACACAGACTCCAACAATGGCAGTGAAATGGCACATGAAGATGTAATATCCATGTTGACAAAATTACATCACTTTGCACTGAGTAAGGACTCATTATTTACCCGCGTTCAGAACTTAAAATCAATCACCAAAGCAGTAACTCTACAAAAACGCTGTGCTAAAAAGCAGTCAACATTGGACAAGTTTTTCATGAGATAATAGACTGGCATTTTATTTCCAATATCCTGTTATCAATTTCCTAAAACTTTGTTTTGGCTTCATCAAAATTCAACATAAATTATGCTAATTAAACAAACAGGTCATTTATTCTAGTCCTTTGAAACAACAAAAATGACGTACCTTTTGTTTCGTTATGCATTGTACACTAGTGTTGTTCTTTATTTATAACACCTTGTGTACTTATGTGTATTTTTTTATCCATGTAAATAAATTGTATTCATAATAAATGCGATTGTATGACATGCATATAAAGTGAGTGACTCCTATTATTGTTTATTATTGATTTTTTTGCGACCACGTCCACCCTGATAAAACCAACTCCCTTTGAAAACCGACCAAAAACATTGGTCTCATAGATATACAGATTAATTGGTTAGATGATTCAATTCAAAATGGTCGACTGGTGGCCATTTTGTTTTAATTAATGCTGTTCCAGAGAAATATTAGTCAGTATTTAAAAGTACTTGTTTGACAATCAGATACAAGATGACTAGATGTCAATCATTTTAATGTTAAAAAGTCATCATAATCAAGCATCAGCTTCTGGATCCATATGTTTATGTTTCAACTATATTACTATAAACAAAACTATATATCTTAAATTTGATAACTGACGAAGACTGTTTTTTGGCTTGTTGTTTTTTTTCAATTTGTTGATCTATAATGGCCATTTTTGTTCAGGAAAACACCTTATCAACATGGCATCAACTATTTTGACCAATTTCACTCGTGTTTATTTTATGACTTGATAAACACCAGAACTATTTGCTACACAAGACTAAAATCAATAACTATTTTATCGCATAACCAACTCTAAATGTTAAAACAACAAAAAAAACAAATTTGAATTGTAATTGTTGTTACCCAGTCTGAATTTTTGTGTGGAACTGTCACATGATTTTTTTCTACTCTTAAATCATGTATAAGATTATGTGCATTTCGTAAAGTTTATCATACTATATCGGCGATGATATTTCAAGTTAAGCATCATAAATGTGAGAGAGACGAGAAATAATATCACATAGTTAACATGTAACGTCTCTAAATTATTTTCTTGCAGAATTTAGAATCTGATGATCGTATTATTGTGGTGATGTTAGGAATGATGATGAATGTTTCCTTGAAAACAAGTGATGCATTGAAATCCATGGCACAAGAAATTATCAAAGCGAGTGTAGAGTATGTGACAAATTATGATGACAATATTAAACAGAGAAGTTATGGTTTGATAAGTAGACTTATATCATATAGTGAAGAATGTATAAACATTGCTTGTCAACACTTTCTACCAATGCATATTATGCATCTATTACCTGTAAGTATCTCTGTCACATTTGTATAATGGTATTCACTGGTAGCATAGTGGTTGTCGCATCAGATCGGTAGACCCAAGTTCAAATCCTACCTTAGGCTGAACATCGGGTCGACCCCTACCCTGTGTGCCACAGACTCAATGGGAAGGCCAATTCCACTGGCCGAGATTCATTCACTAATGAATGCGACTTCGGGGGAACCTTGGTTAAGGTGCGCAGGTGCTTGTGTTTGACGTCAGGATAGCGCATTAAAATTGCCATTTGACGGAGAGATGGCCACACAGCACTGTCATGTAGTCCCAAACATGAAGCACTAGCACTTGCAATTTGCACATATAAAAAAGTCAGGAGAGAAAACAGTGGCACTCCATGTCCAGAACTGTCGCCTGGTGTAACAAAATTATTTAAAAAAAATAGACGAAGTTTGTGTTATAATGCTTATTGGTCGGTTGCGAGATGTGGGGGTTGATTTCTAGTTTGTGCAATTTTTCGCTTCATTTCCTGGTTTCCAGCATTCTGATGAGCTATCAAACATTTACACAGCAAAATCAAGCCCTCTATGCAGACAAAGAGTGCACAAGTTTCTCAGCTAACCATGGAACTTGCCTATTGATACGTAAAGGTATTTTCATTATTTACAGGATGGTGAGGAGACAACACTAATTCATGCTGTTAAAATTCTTGCTGTTGTTACAAGATACAATGAGGGAGCGAGGAAAACAGTTGTGGAGTGTGATCCAGGTAAAACTACTTGTAGTTGATGTTAGAATACTAGTGAAACATCTCTGTTGAACATTATAGTAATCATAAATATGCTAAATGTGACTATGTTGAAATGTACGATGACCCATAAACGTGTGCCCAAGTACTCACAACTTTTATTCTGTAAAATACTTTAATTTAGCTGGAATTAATTTTAACTGAAAAGTTATTTTGTATAAAGTTTATATTCACTCCTTTCATTTGTGTAGAACTGAAAGTTTTGAGAGCATCATTGGGCGAGTGTGAAGACATAGTTGTTGCAGACAGTGCACTATGTATTGCCAATATGTGTCAGGACCGTGAGATCTGTGTTAGTTTGGTGGATACTAATATCATACAGGAATTATTGGCCAGAACAGACTCATTGAATTCTGCCATCAAACAGAACTGCGCCATTGCTGTAGCTAAGCTGGTATCAAATGATGTAAGGTAGGTGTGCAGTAATCTCCTTTATGATTCTCATCTAAAATGTGTGTTTTTTTATGTGATCACGAAAACATTTGAAGAAACAAATAGTTAAATTGCAAAATTTACAAAGTGACGCCAGTTGTGACACATTTTTTTTTTTGCTCTGCTTTTGACTTTGTCTTACTTACATTTGTTAGTCCCTGTTTGGCACAGTCTGAAAACAGGGACTTATGGATTGACCTCTGTGCATCCATGTGACCGTGTGTGTGTGCGTGCATATCAAATCGTATCAGATCTGATTCAAGATGCCTGAATGGCGACCATTTTTTATTGAAAAATCATCAAAATCAAGCATTTATCGGCTGTTTACAGTTGGATTTTGTAAAAAGTGATATTTTCGATTGCTTTGATATTATAAATAAAAGTACTACAGGTGGACCTCTTTCAGATTTGTTCATTTTTGTGACGATATGTCTTCAATTCTTTGATTGAAATGTGCATTTCTGAGAGCGGAGCTATCTCAGGCGAGAGGCTGCTTGTTTCACTATTGTGATCCTGGGTATGACAATAAAACTGCATCCGGTTGCAGAGTTCTTGTATATGGGAGAATGAGGTTACCCTTTGCCACAACTACCTCCAGTTTTGTTGATGTCAGTAAGGACATACAATCGTAAAAATCCTGCACAAACAGATTTGCATAGGTGGACAATATTTCATTTCATGTATGTTTCAGTTTATTTAGCATTTGTGAGAACCAGTGTGACTGGCCTGCCAAAGGGATGTTAAGGTTTTCATAATAAAAGTTATCAGTCACATCTGTTAATGTAATTTAGTTTCACTTACCCGTAAATCAAAAATCACTATTGTGATCACTCTGTATCACTTAATGTTTCATGCCTTGCATGTACAAAGATAGGATATATGTATAATGTGATTGCATAATATTCAAATCAATGTGAGGGATATATTTCAGTTTGTTGTTAACATTTGCTAATAATTGGTCTTGAAAAGTCTGAAGCAGGGGCAGATCAAGGTTTTGATAGCAAATATCTCATATTCCTATGGTCTGTTATGTCATTCAAAATCAGAAAATCATTCTCATTTTTAGTAAATTCTGGTAGACCTGATTACAACATGGTCATAAATGATGTATACAATCTCTCACTAGGGAGTTTGATACCTGTATTAGTTCTGTCATCAAATGTCTAATTCTTTGTGTAGAAATATTAGGTATTGTATTACATTGCTTAAAATATCTTTATTTGAATTTTATATCGCAGACATATGAAGAAACTGAAAGAACACAATGGGTTTGATATTCTACATTCATGTGTAAAACATCTCAAGTCTTAACCTTCAGTGTAATAGTAAATTAGCCAGATTGCACTAAAGGGATGAGCTCTGTTCGCGTACCTTGGTGAAGATATGGTACATACTCAATGAAGTAGACCAACACTGCTAGTCTAGCTTATCATTACATAACAGGACTTTGTGAAAACCTTTATTGCATTCTGTAATTGCTTGAGTACTGTAAAATACTTCATTTAAGCTGGAATTAATTTTCGTTGAAAAGACATTTTGGATGTTTTGTATGGAACTTATTTTGACAAATTGAATGTGAAATATAGAAAAAAGATATATTCGATGGATTTTATTTTCACTGAATCATTCCTTCAGCGAAAATAGTGAAAATTAATTTCAAGTGAAAATAATGTATTTTACAGTATACTAAAAACCTGGTTTAACACATTGCCAGTTATCATTAAATGATATCAGCTGGCAATGTATTAATTAAGGGATGGTTGTTATGTTAGATTGTTCATTTATGGTTATTTGTACTTAATACAGTATATCTACACACTAGTATATACTGTAAAACATGTTTAAATAGCTACATGATATTTTACCGAATTTGAATCCATGCATGAATTAACTGAATCTAAATTTAGCTAAAGTGTCAACAATCTCATTGTGAAAATGTACTTTATTTTAAATTAGTGACTTTTTGAATTAGCGAAATTACAGATTAGCTAAATTAGCTAAAATAACACGCTAGCTAAAAAGACATGCTATACAGTAATTTACATTTAATTGCTGTATGACAACTCACTTAATTACACAAGAACAACAAACACAGCAAATAATAAATTAATATTTAATCAATGAATATCTTCATTACAGATTTTTTAATTTGTTTTTTATTTTTTATAAAGCTATTTTGAGCTCTCATATTTAATATGAGTAATCATACCTTGTTCTGTCTACATACCTGCCTGATTTTTTTTTTTTTGCATTCAGGACAAGTTTTTGTTACATTCTTCACCAAGACATTATGCTTTTTTCTATACAGAATTTTTAGTTTCAAGAATCTGTTATGTATTTGTTATTTAATTAAGGTGTATTAATAATTTGTTTAATCTATACTTATTTCTCAGATTCAAATTCTAAATAAATTACAGCAAATCAAATAAAAGCTTTCTTTGAATTGATCGTTAATTAGTGACAGTTGACAATGTATTTAGTATTTGTACATATTGTTTTACTTTAATGGAATATATTCTGGTGTAAAACATCTATCATCGATTTGCTATTCACCTAATGATATACTGTACTGATTAACACAGAATAGTACTACTTGACTAACTTCTATTTTTGATGTAAAATTGATTCTGAAAATTCCTTGCTTCCTTAATTCATTTTAACCAATAAGCTTGTTAGCCTATGTGAATACACTTAAAAATGGCTTGGTGAATTGTTATGTAAATATGTAGTGGGCACAGAATTCTGTGTTATCACTGGTTGGCTGTCTCCATGACTTAAGTACATTACCATAGGAACTTGCATGTGCAGACTGACCTGTAGGCAAGATCAGATGCAATGCTTCTGACCAATTCACTTCTTCGTAGATTTTATTTAATTAAAGTCTCAAAATCTTAGGCATCATCTAGTCCATAATCTTGTTGGAATATCAACAAATTATTGTCTTCATATTTCATGAAAAATAATGATTGCACTAATTTTTAGCTCCGCTGTCGACTTTGTCAAGCGGAGCTTATCATATGAGTGATTGTCCGTCGTCGTCGTCTGTCGTCTGTCGTCCGTGTCAATGTTTTACTTTTTCGACTTCTTCTTGAAAACTACAAGCCTGAATGCTTTGATACTTGGTGTATATGTACCTTGGGTGGACCTCTCTTAGGTTTGTTCATTTCATGTTGATATCTTCAATTCTCTAATTTTGGTGAATATTTTTGTAATTTTTGGTAAAAAGTGATATTTTCGACTTCTTGTTAAAAACCGCAATTGCAATTGCTTTGATATTACATATATAGGTACTACATGTGGACCTCTCTCAGATTTGTTCATTTTGTAATGATATCTTTAATTCTCTAATTTTGGTGAATATTTTTGTCATTTTTGGTAAAAAGTGATATTTTCGACTTCTTGTTAAAAACCGCAAGTCCGATTGCTTTGATATTACATATATAGGTACTGTTCTACATGTGGACCTCTCTCAGATTTGTTCATTTTGTGATGATATCTTCAATTCTCTAATTTTGGTGAATATTTTTGTAATTTTTGGTAAAAAGTGAATATTTTCGACTTCTTGTTAAAAACCAATAGTTCAATTGCTTTGATATTACATATATAGATACTACATGTAGACCTTTCTCAGATTTGCTCATTTTGTGATGATATCTTCAGTTCTCTAATTTTGGTGAATATTTTTGGTAAAAAGTGATATTTTCGACTTCTTGTTAAAAACTGCAAGTCCGATTGCTTTGATATTACATATATAGGTACTACATGTGGACCTCTCTCAGATTTGTCCATTTTGTGATGATATCTTCAATTCTCTAATTTATTTTGGTGAATATTTTTGTAATTTTTGGTAAAAAGTGATATTTTCGACTTCTTGTTAAAAACTGTAAGTCAGATTGCTTTGATACTATTCATATTGTTCATTTTCTAATGATGTCTTCAGTTCTTTAATTGAAATGTGCATTGCTAACAGCGGAGCTATCTCAGCCGATAGGCTGCTTGTTTACTTCCATAATTTGATTGGATATTTTTGTGTTTATTATTTTATGATTTTGGTTTGATCCTTTTATTATCAAATTACCTTGAATACAAGTGTGTTAAGAGCATAGTTGATTATGCAGATATCAAATGATTGCTTGATAATACAATATGTATTTAGTTTATGATATTTGACCCTTATATGGAAAAGATGCAAAGTATTGTATGTTAATAACATTGTTCGTTCTCACATGTTAATTCTGTAATCATAAACAGTCACTGTGGCACTACATACACTGACAGGCCATTTGTTATTTATAAATTTTAAATGTATTACATTTATTTTATGTACTGGTATTATATTTACAGTTTGCCTTTATAAATTTGGAAAAATTTGGCATTGTCTGCATAAATCATGTACACCTCATTCAATAGCTTTGATTCTACCGATACATGTTTACAATGGCGCCAGTGACTAACCTCTAACATGGTTATGTATCTAATATGTAAATATGAATCACAAGTTTATAACATGGTCACTCCAGTAAGTTGTTGAAGAATGAATGGACCATCGTTTTATTATACATGTTGATGACCATGTATACTGCATGAGCTGAGTTATTATTTCTAGTCCAAACTACAGATATTCAAACATGTCATTAATTTTCAGGTGTGCTCAGGTTTACAGACTATCATAGGTTTTGTTTGTTTAGTAGATATGCAAGACAAAATTATTAAGAACATGCAACCCATTGATGATATTTAGCCAAATCATCTGTATTTGAGTCTAAATTCTCTTGGTTTGTAGCAAATGTAAATTTCTGGCATTCTTTATGAATTTCTGGATGGGATAAAAGTCTGTTTCCCAATATATCATATTTGATTATGAATCAATGCCCTGCACGCCATTATAACATTCTTGCAAGTAAACAAAACTTTCTCCCAATTGGACTGACCTGATTGGACAGTCTTCACTGATATACTAAGGATGATTTTCTAGTGTTCATCCAACCATTTTTTTTGGCTTAAAGGAAATTGTGCAAATCATGGATTTGTGCACTAACTCAAAATTCACTCTTTTGATGAGTTCACTCTATTCACCTGGTTTGTGCAACTTGGCAAACTTCTTTTGAAATGGTCCTTCAGCTCACTTATAAGATTATCCTTGGCCATGGTTTCACCTTGGGCCCTTCAGTACATGTGAGCTCTTCAAAAATTGCCCTCACATAAACCTTTCAGATCTGTGAATTTACTAAAAATCTGCGAACCCTTATCCCACAAATTATTTGTTTTGTTTCTGTGGCAAGATCACTGTTAGCTAATCTTTTACTACTGAAAAAAAACATTGTTATTTTAATCTCCAGTAGAAAAACCACCATCTCATTTACTTTTAATTTTAGTAGACCAACTGTCACCTTTTAGCTCTGCTGTCATCTTAGATGACAGAGTTGAGCTGCTTATATAGGTGATTGTTCGTCATCATGTCAACAATTTCATTTTCTAATTATTTTTGAAAACTACCAACTTAATTGCTTTGATACTTGGCATCTAGGTACCTTGGGTGGACCTGAGTTAGATTTGTTTCATTGATTCAATGGCAAATATTTTTGTCATTTTGAGTAAAAAAAATTGTTTTCAACTTTCTCTTGAGAAGTACTAGCCTGATTGCTTTGATACGTTATATTTAAGTACCTTGGGTGGACCTCTTATCCATTTTGTTAATTTTTATCTCTATTTTTGGCAAGTATTTTTGTCATTTTTGGTAAAAAAATGATATTTTAGAATTCTTCTTGAAAACTACCAACCTGATTACTTTGATATTTGAGGTGCACAATGTCTTTGTACAACAGCTGAGCTATTTCGATCGTCAGGTCACTTGTATTACTCCTTTTTAAATCCCCAGTAGACCAACTGAATTCTATTTAATACTCCTAATTGCAGACTTACAATTACCTATTACAATTCACAGTAGGCATATTGTCAAACGTATAATCCCCAGTAGATTGAGTGTTCTGGTTGGTAGCCAATGTTGAAGATTGAGTGTTCTGGTTGGTAGCCAATGTTGAAGATTGAGTGTTCTGGTTGGTAGCCCATGTTGAAGATTGAGTGTTCTGGTTGGTAGCCAATGTTGAAGATTGAGTGTTCTGGTTGGTAGCCCATGTTGAAGATTGAGTGTTCTGGTTGGTAGCCAATGTTGAAGATTGAGTGTTCTGGTTGGTAGCCAATGTTGAAGATTGAGTGTTCTGGTTGGTAGCCAATGTTGAAGATTGAGTGTTCTGGTTGGTAGCCCATGTTGAAGATTGAGTGTTCTGGTTGGTAGCCCATGTTGAAGATTGAGTGTTCTGGTTGGTAGCCAATGTTGTAGATTGAGTGTTCTGGTTGGTATCCCATGTTGAAGATTGAGTGTTCTGGTTGGTAGCCAATGTTGAAGATTGAGTGTTCTGGTTGGTAGCCAATGTTGAAGATTGAGTGTTCTGGTTGGTAGCCAATGTTGAAGATTGAGTGTTCTGGTTGGTAGCCAATGTTGAAGATTGAGTGTTCTGGTTGGTAGCCAATGTTGAAGATTGAGTGTTCTGGTTGGTAGCCCATGTTGAAGATTGAGTGTTCTGTTTGGTAGCCAATGTTGAAGATTGAGTGTTCTGGTTGGTAGCCCATGTTGTAGATTGAGTTTTCTGGTTGGTAGCCAATGTTGAAGATTGAGTGTTCCGGTTGGTAGCCAATGTTGAAGATTGAGTGTTCTGGTTGGTAGCCCATGTTGTAGATTGAGTTTTCTGGTTGGTAGACAATGTTGAAGATTGAGTGTTCTGGTTGGGAGCCAATGTTGAAGATTGAGTGTTCTGGTTGGGAGCCAATGTTGAAGATTGAGTGTTCTGGTTGGTAGCCCATGTTGAAGATTGAGTGTTCTGGTTATTAGCCAATGTTGAAGATTGAGTTTTCTGGTTGGTAGCCAATGTTGAAGATTGAGTGTTCCGGTTGGTAGCTAATGTTGAAGATTGAGTGTTCTGGTTGGTAGCCAATGTTGAAGATTGAGTGACTGGGTTGGGAGCCATTGTTGGAGACTGAGTGTCCTGGTTGGTAGCCAATGTTGAAGATTGAGTGTTCTGGTTGGTAGCCAATGTTGAAGATTGAGTGTTCTGGTTGGTAGCCAATGTTGAAGATTGAGTGTTCTGGTTGGTAGCCCATGTTGAAGATTGAGTGTTCTGGTTCGTAGCCAATGTTGAAGATTGAGTGTTCTGGTTGGTAGCCTATGTTGAAGATTGAGTGTTCTGGTTGGTAGCCCATGTTGAAGATTGAGTGTTCTGGTTGGTAGCCCATGTTGAAGATTGAGTGTTCTGGTTGGTAGCCAATGTTGAAGATTGAGTGTTCTGGTTGGTAGCCCATGTTGAAGATTGAGTGTTCTGGTTGGTAGCCAATGTTGAAGATTGAGTGTTCTGGTTGGTAGCCAATGTTGAAGATTGAGTGTTCTGGTTGGTAGCCAATGTTGAAGATTGAGTGTTCTGGTTGGTAGCCAATGTTGAAGATTGAGTGTTCTGGTTGGTATCTAATGTTGTAGATTGAGTTTTCTGGTTGGTAGCCAATGTTGAAGATTGAGTGTTCTGGTTGGTAGCTAATGTTGAAGATTGAGTGTTCTGGTTGGTAGCCAATGTTGAAGATTGAGTGTTCTGGTTGGTAGCCCATGTTGAAGATAGAGTGTTCTTGTTGGTAGCCCATGTTGAAGATTGAGTGTTCTGGTTGGTAGCCAATGTTGAAGATTGAGTGTTCTGGTTGGTAGCCAATGTTGAAGATTGAGTGTTCTGGTTGGTAGCCCATATTGTAGATTGAGTTTTCTGGTTGGTAGACAATGTTGAAGATTGAGTGTTCTGGTTGGGAGCCCATGTTGAAGATTGAGTGTTCTGGTTGGTAGCCCATGTTGAAGATTGAGTGTTCTGGTTGGTAGCCAATGTTGAAGATTGAGTGTTCTGGTTGGTAGCCAATGTTGAAGATTGAGTGTTCTGGTTGGTAGCCAATGTTGAAGATTGAGTGTTCTGGTTGGTAGCGAATGTTGAGAATTGAGTGACCTGGTTGGTAACCAATGTTGAAGATTGAGTGTTCTGGTTGGTAGCCAATGTTGGAGATTGAGTGTCCTGGTCGGTAGCCAATGTTGAAGATTGGGTGTTTTGGTTGGTAGCCAATGTTGAAGATTGAGTGTTCTGGTTGGTAGCCAATGTTGAAGATTAAGTGACCTGGTTGGTAGCCAATGTTGAAGATTGAGTGTTCTGGTTGGTAGCCAATGTTGAAGATTGAGTGTCCTAGTTGGTAGCCAATGTTGAAGATTAAGTGACCTGGTTGGTAGCCAATGTTGAAAATTGAGTGTTCTGGCTGGTAGCCAATGTTGAAGATTAAGTGACCTGGCTGGTAGCCAATGTTGAAGATTAATTGACCTGGTTGGTAGCCAATGTTGAAAATTGAGTGTTCTGGCTGGTAGCCAATGTTGAAGATTAAGTGACCTGGTTGGTAGCCAATGTTGAAAATTGAGTGTTCTGGTTGGTGGGAAATGTTGAGAATTGAGTGACCTGGTTGGTAGCCAATGTTGAGGATTGCGTGTTCTGGTTGGTAGCCAACAATGTTGAAGATTGAGTGTTCTGGTTGGTAGCCAATGTTGAAGATTGAGTGACTGGGTTGGTAGCCATTGTTGAAGATTGAGTGTTCTGGTTGGTAGCCAATGTTGAAGATTGAGTGACTGGGTTGGGAGCCATTGTTGGAAATTGAGTGTCCTGGTCGGTAGCCAATGTTGAAGATTGAGTGTTCTGGTTGGTAGCCAATGTTGAAGATTGAGTGTCCTAGTTGGTAGCCAATGTTGAAGATTAAGTGACCTGGTTGGTAGCCAATGTTGAAGATTGAGTGTCCTGGTTGGTAGCCAATGTTGAAGATTGAGTGACTGGGTTGGTAGCCATTGTTGAAGATTGAGTGTCCTGGTCGGTAGCCAATGTTGAAGATTGAGTGTTCTGGTTGGTAGCCAATGTTGAAGATTAAGTGACCTGGTTGGTAGCCAATGTTGAAGATTGAGTGTCCTGGTTGGTAGCCAATGTTGAAGATTGAGTGTTCTGGTTGGTAGCCAACAATGTTGAAGATTGAGTGTCCTGGTTGGTAGCCAATGTTGAAGATTGAGTGACTGGGTTGGTAGCCAATGTTGAAGATTGAGTGACTGGGTTGGTAGCCAATGTTGAAGATTGAGTGACTGGGTTGGGAGCCATTGTTGGAGATTGAGTGTTCTGGTTGGTAGCCAATGTTGAAGATTGAGTGTCCTAGTTGGTAGCCAATGTTGAAGATTAAGTGACCTGGTTGGTAGCCAATGTTGAAAATTGAGTGTTCCGGCTGGTAGCCAATGTTAAAGATTAAGTGACCTGTTTGGTAGCCAATGTTGAAAATTGAGTGTTCTGGCTGGTAGCCAATGTTGAAGATTAAGTGACCTGGTTGGTAGCCAATGTTGAAAATTGAGTGTTCTGGTTGGTGGGGAATGTTGAGAATTGAGTGACCTGGTTGGTAGCCAATGTTGAGGATTGAGTGTTCTGGTTGGTAACCAATGTTGAAGATTGAGTGTTCTGGTTGGTAACCAATGTTGAAGATTGAGTGTTCTGGCTGGTAGCCAATGTTGAAGATTAAGTGACCTGGTTGGTAGCCAATGTTGAAAATTGAGTGTTCTGGTTGGTGGGGAATGTTGAGAATTGAGTGACCTGGTTGGTAGCCAATGTTGAGGATTGAGTGTTCTGGTTGGTAACCAATGTTGAAGATTGAGTGTTCTGGTTGGTAGCCAACAATGTTGAAGATTGAGTGTTCTGGTTGGTAGCCAATGTTGAAGATTGAGTGACTGGGTTGGTAGCCATTGTTGAAAATTGAGTGTTCTGGTTGGTGGGAAATGTTGAATAGTGAGTGGCTTAGGGGCAGCTGATTAAAAGTTTAAAAGTTACTTTCTGTTATCATTTAACAATTGTTTTATGTTGGAAAGAGTTGTAAAATCATCCACTATCAGTAAAGAACGCTGCGCTTGTTGCTTTACAAACACTGCTATGATATCTCTGATTTTATGTCAACAAGGGGGTTAATTTGTCGATCATTAGTCTACATTCATTCTATTCTCGGGGTGGATCCATGTCACAGACAGTTCTATGTTGCCATGTATTTCTATGGGCTTTCGGCGAGCAGCTGTGGAACGCCGATGAAAACAGCTAAAGTCGAAAAAACAGCAGAAACTCAACTATGAAGTATTCCTGAGCAACACAATTTATATATGTAGTTAATAAATAAACGATGCTCGCTCTGATAAATATGATATATAGTAGATAATATCTGGTAATCATTGTCCTAAATAACTATTAAAAATAGCTAGAGGTTTCGAGCAATGGCACTTATATTCTTCATGGTTCTTATGTTCTACCTATACATTTATACATTTACTTCTATACCATCATTAAAGTGCCATTGCTCCAAACGTTAAGCTATTTTAATACTTAGGACAACGATTACCAAATATTATCAACTCAAATTTATATATATGTACGAGTACTATTGTTACACTGTTCTGGATAATCTCAACTAGTCCAAAGCACAGTTTTGAAAGTTTTCATTCACTGTTTACACCAGTTGTGTTTGCCAGGCGGTGAAAATATCCGGATGTTTGCTGCCGCGAATATTCACCATTCATACATTACTAAAGACATTACAATACGCATTCATATTAAAATGAATGATGTAAAATGTACAACAAAAAAAAACTAATTCCATATTTAAATTGAAAACAGGATTTGACTTTTATGAGTTACGTGTACTTGAAAACAATATTATTGCGACATTATATGATATCGACATCATTATAATAAATTAACTTCAATGCACATATTACATTCATTGAAAAATAAAAACTTATAGTTGTTTAGATTCACTTGCATTGAGCATTGCATCTGTGTACGACCGTCTTGTACTGGCCGTGTGTTCAATGGAATCATATGGTTAGGATATTGGTAAAAACGTTCATATATTAAGTTCAATAAACATTTGACAAGCGATTTTCGAAAATAGTTCGTAATTAAATTTTCCGTCTTTATATTATCTATGTCGTGTTATTTTCACATTTGTAAAACTAGCTAAATCATCGTAACTGTGCCATTGTATCGAGAAACTATGAAAACTAAAAATATTGAAAATAATTTGATTAGTTATAAAAGTCATTTTGTATCTTATATGACATTTCTGTTGCCATCAAGTATTACGCAACATTATAAAATAAAAACTGTCGCAGTGTGTTTTTCATATACAAGCGAGTGAGTATTAGCCGCTGTTGACATTCACATGATGAATGTCTAATCTGGTGGACTTTGTCATTAAATTATACAATTAATAATGCTTAACGTTAACATCACGCAAGTTAATATCACACATGAGTACCCCTGATTTTACTGTAATGCTGTTACATTGTCCACATTGAATACATAAGTGTGGTGGGTTGGTTATTGCCAAGGTGACGAAGTATGTCGCCATTTACTGCGTCATTCGCCGTTTACGTTTGTTAATTCATGGACCTATAAAAACAAACAGAACATTATGAACTTAAAATACACTGTGTGCACGTTGTGTTGTTATACTATATGTAAATGAGGCGGGTATATGAATAACAACACACGTTATGCAGATGATACATCATTAATAGCAAGATGTTAAATTTGGTAACACTAGCTAGGAATATTGTCAATGGATACCATGAACGGAAAAGCAAGGTTAATGACACACTAACAAGTATATTGGAAATATGAGTAGATTACATTATATTATATGTATATTTATGATTGATTATAACAGATCAAGTGATCAGGAAGGAGATGGGTAGATTACCAAGAAAAGTTTACATTCAGTTAAAATACAATAAATTCAAAATTAGACCGAGTAAATATTATTTTTGGCATATCCTATAAATGTTTGGTTTGGAGAAATACATGGAACGAAGTTTTAGAAAACTATATATGTATAAAATGGTTCGAAAATGACATCATTACTTTAGACGTCTCTTAAAATATTTGTCCAGGCTGCTAACATAAGCATTGCTGATTTGGATTTGGACAAATATTGCGGAAGCTAAAAATAGCATCAACACTTTTGGGCTTAGACAGGTAAATAAACAACCCCAAACCTTTATAAAGTACTAACATAACCTTGATAACAATGACTAAGACTAAAATAAATTACATTGCTGATTTCATTTTGATGACTTACCGTCGTTCACTGTTATTGAATCTGGGTACTTTTTAGATTTACTCTCTGTTACGTCATCATTGATTCCATCTAGTGCTATATTGTCAATTCCCATGTTAATATTAGTGTTTGTAAAATCATCGATATTTTGCTTGGCATGCAATGTGGCTTTGTTCACTTTTGGACCTGTTAGAAATACAGCGTGATGCATCGATTAACATGTGGGAAGTTTACACGATATAACCATGAGTCAGTTCATTGTACACGCATGTCAATCAGTTTGGTGTACATACCGACATATTTTGACAGATGTTCGTCGGGCAGTTGTTCAGACTAATATGTAAATCAATCAATCGTTCAACATGTAAAGTAGCTTGTATTCATTTACGTAAATACGTTGGTTGTTAACACGTGAAGGGCAGTTTATTGTTCATACGTGACCGTCAAATATATTAATTGCTTTCACATATTATTAAGCCCTTCACAGTACATTCAGGTAAAATAGTGCATTGTTCACAATGTTTGCCATAATACAACTACGTCGACTAGCCATGGCTATTGACTTACCCAAGTATATGAGAAGTACTGGTTGGAATATGATGCCATGTGCGCATCCAAGAATCGTGATCAATAGGAACATTCGGAAGTAGAACACTTCAAACAACTGGGAGTTAGCAAATGCCAATGGAATAATACCCGCTAAATTGGTGAACGCAACACCACTCAGAATCTAGAAAAAAAAACCGATCATATATATTGTCAAAAAGACGTTGTCAATTTACAATATAATATGCTTCAACACAATAAATGTTAGGTGTTGTTAAATACATTATAATATCATAGCCCCACAGAAACTGATTGTGTACGAGACATAGAACCATCATACATATAAAGGCAGATTCAATCTTACCGAACTGCCCATATGCGCCAGTGCAGCCTCTGCCCTCTTAACTCTAGTCTTTTCCGTACACTGTGCGAAATACCGAGTGACATGTGATATGAATTCCACAGAAATACCAATAGCCTGTATGAAATAAATATTGTGAACAAAATTAGCATTTATTGTCAGGTTTTGAGACGCACTTGAACAATACAAATACATACTTCAAACCAGTATTAATATCCAAGAATATATATAAATATGTTTCTAAATAACAAAATCCATTTATCTGATGGTAATTTCATTAGGGTGTTTGTTTGCAGACTCACCAGAACGAGGTTTACCAACGATACGGCATTGAGATCGATGTCCCATAGATACATACACCCTAACATATCTACAATTATCATAGTGATAGTCAGAATTATGCAGATGGAAGAGAGCAGATCAAATCCAAGCAGAAGAAAACTGACAAAGAAAACGGCCAATAAGGCTATTGTCAATTGGTAGACGGTGTCTTCAACCATTGTCAAGTACTGCTCGTAATAGATGTAAGGAACGCTGAAACGAAATTATATGAAATTATTTCAGATTATGTTATATTGTGACTATCCTATACACTAATAATTACATCACCGTTCACCTTACTTGATAGACATTCGTATGATTTTTGTATCTAAGTTCAATGTTTCATTTCTTAAATGTTTAAAACAAGTTTTTTCCCCAAACCCTTCTCCAAAACACACTCATATACGGTTAAATATATAAGTTGATTACAAACCTGTAGGGGAAGACATAGTAATCACCGCCATCGGCATTCAAAGACAATGTGATGTTGTCGGCTATGTATCGTGCTTTAGCTAAACCATTCGTTTGCTCCTGTGACGTCACATGTACCGTGTGATACGTCATAAAGTTGGTAGCTACAAATAACAATTATATTGATGTTTAATTTGAAATCATAAAAACAGTCCACCCTACCTTTGGTCATCGATATATAATATAATATTAGCCACCAATCTAATTGGTCACAATTGAACAACCTATCTATTATATAAAATTGAGATATAACGTGCATAACCTACCCCAGTATGCAGTGTTATTTTCTATCATTTCAACAGAAGCGGAATAAGCTGCTTTTCCTCTGTAAATAATTGATATGAGTAAAGAAAGCATTTAAAGATGATCCCTCATTCGTACATTACCAGATACATGAGAGAATCATCTGGTGTTAATTGTAAATGTAAATTAATTATTTGTAGAAAAATACGTATTTTCATCTGATTAAACATGTACAGGTGACTATTTATAATATGCAGTAAAATAAAAAATAAAAACATGTTCATATCCAGGAGTCAATCAACTAACCCTTTCTGACAGTATACTGTCGGCAAATCATCAAGAAACCATGGCATGTAGTCTTCAAACTGTTTTATAGTTGGTCTTTCTCCACTTTGCTCCAAGTCAAGACAAGGCACGCAGTTTATAGTGAGGAGTTGGTCTGGGATTGGAGACGGTAGTTCAATGTCAGGCAAGAAGCTCGGTCGCGGAATCGGCGGTGGGAACCATATGGGAAGATCAGGAAGTTCTAAGCCAGGATCTGCAAAACCGTAGTAATAACACAATATTAAATCATGTATTTTATGTGCTAATCTGCTAACGGTGAATCATTGCTACCAAATTACGTAACCATATTGGGGCTTTAAAAACGTTGAGAGGATTTGGGGAATATACTCAAATGATAAATGCTACACTAATATGCTCTATATAGCTTGAAGGGGTGTACATTACAAGCGACATGACACTCCCAATTTCTTCAATGTCGTCTATAAATATCATTATCAGTGTTGACAATGAATGATCAATATTTGGTGTGAATAACTGAGTTCTTTACATTTAATGTCGCTGGTGCATAGTCAAATATTCAGAGTCATTTGGGGGCATTTTAGAAACCACCGGACAATTTTGTATCATCGGCAAACAGTTCTACAGTACTGCTGATTCTTTCAAGCATGTTATTCAAGGAATACACTTCTTCCAGCAAAACAACTAACCACGTCTGTCCACGAAGAAGTCAACACTGTTTACATACAGTTAAATTGTATGAATAAAATACTACATGATTTGAAATTATTATTATTATTATAATATCACTCAAGTTATCACTGGTATATCACTTTGAGGTGATTTGCAACACATTTGTAAACAATCGTGATTCACTTACCATCAGAACGACAAAATTCGTCTTCATTAAACCGATACTTTCGACAACATGGTCTGAACACAGTGAGTGTTGGCTGTAACCAATCCAGATAGTCATCTATCCAAGACATGGCGGGCATAGCAATTGTGGTACTGTAATAAAAAAACTCATGTGAACAACCGTCCCGCAGAAATATTTTCCGCGCTCCCCGAGTTGAGCTAATTTGTTTAGTTTGTTATATATCCAGTTCGGAGAGTGCATACCTATTTCTATCTGTGAAAAAAAGCACTTCTTGAATAAATTAGTTTTGTTTCTCTTTTATTTTCCTTGTTAACCATTACAAATACTGATGTGCTTAAATAACTGCCAAAGTTGGCTTTTACACTTTTCTCTACCGAATATTCAAATTGATATAGTATGTCACATGGTATTAATCATCCAATCACTCCAATCTCCCACCGATTATTGTAATAACCATGGGCAATGATGCGATTAGTTGGCATGACAACAAAAGGTGACATATTGGAGCGCTCAGAAGTAGTATGCACTGGGGGCCGTTGTGTTCAATCGTCAAAACAAACACACTTTTAATTGTTTTATTAACTCACTTGAGAAGATACTTTTAAATTTGGTTTTAGGATGCTTTTAGAACACCACAAAATCCATAGACTGTATGATGCTTATAGTCAAACAAGGTGGTAATGCGACATTTGATCAACTAAGTCAACTATGAATGGTTTGGGTGTGGTTTCAATGGTTACATGTATCATGTGTATATTTAATTTAACGTACAACTCGGGGTCCTTTGAGGCATAGTATATCTGCTGTGTCAGCGAATCTTCGAAGCACCCAGCGCCACCACATATTCTATTCTGTCCTTCAATCGTCGAGTAGTTGTAGCCACCTGCCACGACGAAGTATACAGGTGTACCAACCATTAAATACTGGGCTAAATCTTCGTAGAAATCAATTACGTAAGAATCCTAGAAGCAAACCAATTGAGGTTAGTACGTTATTGTTGATGTAGTTAATACAGGATCAACTTCTTAATATAATTGGTGCAGTGCAATGAGGATTTAATTTATGTGATAATGTATTTTTCATTGATTTAACTATACTTCGAACACCTCGATTCATGATTAATTCTCACACCCCTATGCTTTTAACGTGTTTTTAGTTTGTGCTTTCACTATTATACTCTAATCGCTGTTAATGTAAGTAATATCTGATTGCCGTAATCATGTATGAGATGGGATCGGCTTTTAGCATCAGCGCCTTTCCCAAGTTTGGCCACACTCCCAGTAGTAGTGACACATGCAATGTGTGGTATATAATGTTTTAGTTTATATATTATTGACAAATTATCAACAACCGGGATTTCGCACACAATGGCCAAACGTTTATCTGCTGGAGACTGTTGTATGAGAATTTATTTTGGCAGATAGTATTATGGTATAATCCCAAATAATTGTAAAAACTCACCCGTGGCATCGATAATGACGCGTCTAATCCAATGGTTAACTGACTTAGCCATATTATACAACAACACATGAATCCAACAAACGAGATAATCTGAAGGCAGAATAGTAACATGAATTACGATATTTGACAATTGCCAATATACTATGTGTATACAAAATCAGCGTAAATTTTGTATAATGTACTTACAATGACTGGGCGAACCCACTTGTTAACTATGAATGGAGCGTAGTATTTTTTCATGAAACTGTGCAACACCTCTTTATGTTTTGGAGCTGGTCTTTTTTTCTTAGGTGCAACGCAGCAAATAATATCGTACCGTCCATCCTAATAACACATGGAATATGATTTATAAGTAACATGACCGGCACAATTATTTTCAAGAGAGTCGTGGTTAAGACAATGACAACATTTTTTTCTGGAGGAAGTTGCTTTATATTTCTTGTCTAAATATAACAAATACTTTTTGTCATTCAGTTTTCAGATTTTGATCAATCCTTTTGTGATATTTATTTAAATATTTGCTACAGCGTTCCTCTATGTCGTTACATGTATACATTAACACGACACATGTAATTCATGATTTTGTCCATCAATCAGCTGTATGGGTGAAACTGAAAAAGCAATGACTATAAGCTACGCAAGATAACTACACGGATCTAAACAAACATTTATGAGATATGCAAATTATGTGATATATATTGAAGTTCATAGCATGCGAATTGAGAAATAAGATTTAAAGGAACAAGAGTAAATTTTGAGAAATGTGAACGCAGTTGATGTTCGTGTACATGTCAGGCTGATTTCTCCAGTTTCCATTGTGTATTACGTATTGCTGCCTCTACACGCTTTTATTTTTGTGTATGTATATGAACTAGTTTAAGTGTAGCGTAAATAAAAAGGGGGAACTCCGGTTTTATCATGGCATTGAACAGAACAAATTTAATTATATATCGCCGTAAATGCATATCTGAGGAGCATCTTATGCACCATTGTTTTTAAACTATCTTTAATATCATTCGAAAGTGTACTTACTTCTTGTCGCCTGAGATCCAGTGACATTAAAGCAACAAATGCGGAGACTAGTAACAAAAAATTGAACAATACGGCAAGCCCTGCATACAATGCAAATGTACGAACAGCTGGCATGGTAGTTAAAGCACCTATATAAAGAAAACGTTGGGTCGAATGAACAGCTGATAAAATCGCATATAGATTAAATACAAGAAAAGATCAAATGAACAGCTGATGTGGTGGCCAAATCCGTGAATGAGTCAAATGAATATCTGACACAACAGTCAAATCAATAACAGGAAAATACACGATTTGATCAAATAAACAGCTGACGTGACGGTCAAATAAAATCTAGGGACAACTGCATGATTGCATCAAATGAACAGTTGCTATGATGAAAACATATGAAAGAATCGAGTGCTCAGTCGACATTGTGGACACAACATCCAAAGCTGTGTCCAGTTTCAATGTAGCAAATCAATTAATATTTACCCAAAAAGAATGCAACTGATTCAGAAAGGCACGACAGCACCATACTAGGCGCTACATCACCTAACACACGACTTAAATTTTCTTCTCTTGTTTCACCAGACCTACGCGTACTTCTCTGAAAATATTGAAACTATCATGTTAATATGCACTAATCATGGTAATTGTTTGTCAATACAAATGTGATATACATTTGAACATGCGACTAAAACAGGTTGCTGGTAAAACGTGAAGGAAAGAGAAAAAATGTGAAAACACGTGGATCAGTGCTCCGACTAACAGGATAATATCAACAGAAAAGCATATTTTATTCGATAATGAAAGCACAAATAAAATCACTTTCAAAGTAAGCTTTACTTGATTTTCCTATTTGCTGAAATAAAATTATGTACTCACCTGATAATCGAGAACGAATATAAACATCATATCAGCACCAATAGCTAACAATAAGAATGGCACTACCACTATTATTATCAATGTAGACTCGACACCGATATAACCATATACTCCCATAGCAGCAAAGGCTGAACACAGAATGAGGAGTATGCCACCAAGTCCGAGGGTCACTTTGGAGTCAATCTGTGAATAGAAAGATGCAAATACACATATGTATGTTTCAGGATGGTTATGTGTTTAGTAAGCTCAGATATATAAACATACTATGAAGTTATTACGAGCATGCTTTGTAGTATCATCGTAATAACCTTATTATTATACATCTTTTCCTCTCAGAAATACATCATCTGAATGCCGAAATACAAAACGTTTAGATTTAGCGAACTTCTTTGTGCTTGTGCTTGTGGGACCGGTCAAACCATGGGGGCAGCCATGTTTTTTTATTAGAGGACACTTACTTAATCGTTTCATGTTTGGACTTCGCGTTTCCTAATATGGTAGGATGAAAATACCCAATGCAATACCGCAAAATTACTGCACGCTGTAACTTATGGCGTTACGATGAAAGCTATTTATGTAGTTGACTATATCACCTCCTATATCGTTTTAAACATTACATATAACAACAACAACAACAACAACATACCACGACAACAATAACAAAAATATCAAATAAATGCTTACCATCTAAGAACGATGAGCAGATATTTGGAATAATAAAACTGGTTACGAATAGAAATATTTGAAAATACTTACCAGCAAACGATCACATTGGTAGATTTCACCAAGAGCTATGGTAATATAACAAAATATAAACACATAGCTCATAGCGACAGTAAGAATATCTGCTTGACTTGCACGAATCAGCTCGTCTTCAATTGAACGCTGAAATATAGTATATTCACAAATATTCACACTGGTTTTATTCACAAAAGTAGCGTCAAGTATATGCTACGTCATAACACAACACATACTACTTTCGAATATTGCTTCAACTTTCAATGCAAATGTATTCACTTTCTGTTGAATGTAATTACATTTTCTCACCTCTGCGAAGTAGGAAAGGCTAAAATTAGAATTATTCCAATTGGATACAACATCTAAGAAAGCCTTTTCCCAAACTTTAACTTTGTCCACGGCCTTGTCATTGTCTATATAGTTGTCATTCAAAAATATCACCAACAAAGCGGTGGCGTTGTTGTAGTTATCATCTAGACGAACAATTATATACTTATAATTATTACATAATTATTACATAATTAACATAACCAGAAAAGTATATTTATGTTTAGTGAAAGATTAAAAAAAATACTAATTTTAAATTACATCTTACCATCATATCCTCCCATACATGTATATGGGTAATTAGGACCCCCATATTCAGCAAGACATTGCTCGGCATATGGCGTTGTATCTTGCATTGATGCAGGGGAGCTGGAGAAGTACAATACGATATCTTAAATCCACGCTCTAAGTAGTTCAGACAATTGTAAGAATATTATAATTTAAACGAAGAAAAAGTTATTAAAGATGATGTTCAGTATTTTACAATAATAACAGAAAATGCAAACAGTGCCCATAAAACCTAGCACATGCGTCCAGTGTTGCAGACATAATACAATATGTGTATGTGAAAAAAAAAATCAAAATGCGTAAGCATTACTAAATTACTTACTTTACACAATACAAGAAATGATCTCTGTAATCCGCTGAATATTCATCATCTCCACTGGGCGGTACCACTTTATCCAGCAACACATGGTCATTTTGATAATACTGCAAAACACTCTGTATCGTGCATTTTGTGTTATCTGGAGCAAGAGCGGCATAACATATGTCTTCCAGAGTGAAATATTCGTCATCGGCTTCATAGTATACCTTCATGTAGTTTAAATAATCTTGCATGACCAAAGTCTGAAAGCAATTATTGAACATGTACCATTAGTTCATTTTCGTTCAAGATAGCGTTCAAGTTCTGTTTACAAAATTACCAGAAAATAAAGTTGCTGTCTCAATTTGACACCACTAAATAATGAATTTCAATAATAACAATAGCAGCAAGCGTGAAAATTAAATATTTAACCAGATGTTCAAAAGCAAATTAATACATCTAATATTTATATGCCCAGTCGTAATATGAAAGTATATACATTTACATATATAAATATTTATACATTTCATAGAAGACACTCAAAATGAGTATATACTTAATATTAAATTAAACATCACCTGATGTAAGAAGTCTTTTTGCAAAACTGGCCCGAAGTTCTCATGGCGTCCATCAGGCCACGCTGCATAGACAGACGCATTGTGATTAGTTGGTGTGATTATCACTTGCGACACTCTCCAAAACGGTTGGAAGTGTGTATCGTAGTATTCCTTTTCTTTTAGGCATTGACTGTCTTCGGGAACCCAAAGGTCGATTGGATCAACAGTGATGACTATGAAAATGTTTCCAAGACCACAAATAATGACGATTATAAGGGCGATGGCAATTACTTTTATTGGGTGTGACGTCACAAATATGCCCCAGTAGCGAAATACTTTGTTAAGGTATTTATCCAGGCAGAATGCCGTTTTGTCAAAGCAGGTGATTTGCTCAGGTGATACTAACAAGTCCTGCTTCCCAATCTCATATGAATCCTTGCTTTTAATTATTATATAATAAAAAGCTAAAAATGCCAGGTATATTATTACAAATGAACAGAATATCAATATCATTATGAACAAGACGGCGTCTAAACCAGCTATGATCCATGGTGCCTCTTCTGGTGGTCGTTCCAGGGCGTCTCCACATGCCGCCGTGCAGTCTTGGCAACTGCAAGGGTACGTGTCGTCGTACGGTGCAATGTTACACGGTACAAAAGGCATGTCAAAAGGTTCTATTCCGTGTCCATACTCTGTGTCATTCTCTGCTAGAATGAAATTCATTTGGAAAGGTGTTACTCCATTATCAGCACTACCCATGTAGTCCAACCAACGCTGTGTTGTACAGTCTTCGGCCGTATAAGGCCCACACATGAGTCCAATCACCGGGGAGTTTGTGGATGGATAGATGACCTCATTGCACGAGTAGAATGTGCCATCAGCAAATCTCTTACTAAGATAGTAGTCTACTTCGTATATTTGTGTTTGATTGTAATATTCGATGTAGCCTGTTCTCGTGGCGTTGACGAACTTACTGTTATGTGGATTACAAGTAACCTGACAATACAGGTTCATGAAATTTGCTAAACATGCCGGGCAACGAGCAAAGGCAGACTGTGGAAATGCTGTTTGTTTCTGTAACGTGACTATTTGATCTGTGTCGCAACATGTCATGTAATCTCCTGTTATATTATCTACATATATCAAATCTGGACAGAGTTCTAACAAAATGTTGAGGCCAAGTTCATCCGTTAAAGGCTTTGGTACATCATTATATAAACAGTTAACAGTTTTTCCTGTTTCTGTGTCAGATGGACTTTCACCACACTCTCCATACCATATACACATACCGTCTTCATGTACATATGGATACTCCCCGTCAATGACCTACATTATGAAAATAAAATAATAAAATAAGTATGAAAATATAAGTAAATCTAAAACCTATTAGGGAAACAGTGTACTATCTACCATACATAGGAATTATTTTGTTACTAATGCAATTGAGGTACTGCACTGCAGTTTTCCCGGCATGCTATGTAAGACTTTTATATACTAGTAGTTAGAAGTGTGTAGATATGGTTGGATGTGCGTGATAAGTCTATGATTCACCGTTATCACAAAAACTCATACAAAATATGTATGTAATTTTTATTTATTATTGGGCATTCTTTAGTGTTGATGTCGTTAACAAGTCAGAAATTAGAGCAGTATACATATGTTAATACAGACAAATTACAAAGTACACTCTGCACTGACGCAACAACACGATCTCCCTAAATATGCTAAGATCACATATAATTAATTTTTAAAGAGACAGCTATTAATAACTTGTAAAATTTGAGTAAAACAGTTATAAGTCTTCCTACACTTTAATAAGAGGCGCTTGTTTACTGTCATGAATTTGTTTTCGCGTATCTGTTGACCGACTTAATTAACTGATTATTAGCGAATTGCTGTGTTATGTTTGTCATCGTGTAGGCCTATTTGAAGTTTTGGACGGAACTTGGCTCAGTGATTTGGAACTAATTACGAGATAATCGTCGCCATTCTGACAGTTTATATTCATAGTTATTAATGTAGTGAACGATTAATCAAAAGATATGACGTATTCAGTACTTAGTGTGATTGGCTTTATGATTGAAGGTTACGCCCTAGAGTCTTTTTACTGCTTTGTAATTGGTTAGAGTTTTGAAAATGAATAAAGAAAGTTTGAGTTGGTCTTGGCGAATACTCCACGACAGACGCAGTCAGTCCGAGAGAGTCTTGGGGCGAGCCTTGACGCAGTTCAGTCTTGGGCGAGTCTTGGTTCAGCCTTGTGAGAGTCTTGGGGACTTTTCCCCAGGGCGCTGTGTCTTACAGAGTGCTCGACAGACCGACTAAGACGAGAGCTGAAACGTATTTCGTTGTGTGTGCCTTATTTGACTGTAAAGTTAAAGTGACTTTCCCGATCCCGTACCTCAAGGGGACGAGATAGAGAGACGAGACGAGATTCCCCCCGACAGTGTGGAGACCCCGAGAGGAGAAAGATTTTACCCCTGATACGTGAGTGGAGATCCCGGGCAGGTGTTTTACACACATTGACATCCTGAGAAGAGAAGTGAAATGGCGAAGGTGTGTTTTTCTTGCGAACCGAACTAACCAGCTCCATGGCAGAGACGACTCGGAAACCGCGCTTGACGACTAACACCGTTAACAGTATGGCACCGATGAACGACACTGAAGAGATTAAGACTTCTGAACCCCTTATGAAGGACCAGTATCGTATAGGACTGTATAATTAAGAATTGAGCGACATTAAAGACAAGAAGAAGATGAAAGAACGACCCGGACTAACGCGACAAGAGAAGAGACGCTTATAGACTTTGACTTTAGCTATCTGTGTATTGCTTAGAGAACCGCTCGTTGGACACTGTAACTGACACTGTGTAACTCAAGGACGTTGAACTCTTTTCACAATCCTAACCCTATTGTTCAGTAATGTAATGTATTGCTTGCTTTTCCTATCGTTTTTTCTTACCGTTTCTTTTAGTGATGTCGAATTGTATGTATGTAAGCGCCCAGATCTTTGTTTTGAACTGATATTTAGTGACGTGCGAGGTCCTTTACAACGATTTAAGCGCGTTTCAGTGGACAAGTATTTGCAACACAGTGTTATGAGTTTTGTGATGTTTTATGGAGTTTTTATGAGTTTATGAGTACGGATTATGATGGGGAAAGTTATGCCCCAATGAGTTTTTCAGAGTTTTGAGATTTGTCGAGTACAGAGATATCGACGTTTTAAGAGTTGTTTTTGTTTATGTGTTGTTTTCCGGAATACTTCTGATGCTTTTTGAGTTGAGAGCGCCTTTATAACGTTTTTTAATGTCTTTTTGGGATGAGAGTTTGGTGCTTTTATATATGTATTGTTTGATAACGCAAGCTTTTGTTCATGATTGACAGGATTATATGTAACTCAGTAGTTTCTATCGTTTTGCCTTTCCCGTCTTCTTGCCAGAGGAGTAATGTGTTATGAAAGCGAATTTGTCTTTGCATTCTGTTTCCACGCCGTATGGCTTTTGTTTAGATTAACGACTTTTGAGTTCAGTTGAAGTTTATAAGCGTATATGACAGGAGTTTGATTAATAGCTTTTTATTCATTGTTTATTAGTTACCGCTTTGCAATGCTTTAACCGAGAGACGCATCCCTGGTAATCACGTGATCATGCTGTCGACTGCAGCGATTGGCTGATCGCTTGGTTACACCGCCACGCCTTAGTTTTTTTGACCTTTTGATATAGAGTTTGTAACCTTAGTAACGGAGACAGTGCAGCGAAGGGTCACCTCAGCGAACCGTTTTGAGAAAAGTGAGTCGTTTGGTAGCCTTTCCCTTGTTTTTGATTTATAACCGTTGATATTTGTGACTTTATAACCATTGTATTTAGACTTTATAATCATTGTACTTAATTAGTGTGTTTTACTCTTTTTGATTTATTCCTTTTCTTAGTATTGTATTTAACCCGTATGACGATGAGTGGCTGACGGTATCTTTGATTTGTGAATGTGCAATGCCGAGAGGCATATCTCAGTTTGGGTGAAGGGATGTGTCATGAATTCGTTTTTCCCGTATCTGTTGACCGACTTAATTAACTGATTATTAGCGAATTGCTGTGTTATGTCTGTCATCGTGTAGGCCTATTTGAAGTTTTGGACGGAACTTGGCTCAGTGATTTGGAACTAATTACGAGATAATCGTCGCCATTCTGACAGTTTATATTCATAGTTATTAATGTAGTGAACGATTAATCAAAGATATGACGTATTCAGTACTTAGTGTGATTGGCTTTATGATTGAAGGTTACGCCCTAGAGTCTTTTTACTGCTCTGTAATTGGTTAGAGTTTTGAAAATGAATAAAGAGAGTTTGAGTTGGTCTTGGCGAATACTCCACGACAGACGCAGTCAGTCCGAGAGAGTCTTGGGGCGAGCCTTGACGCAGTCCAGTCTTGGGCGAGTCTTGGTTCAGCCTTGTGAGAGTCTTGGGGACTTTTCCCCAGGGCGCTGTGTCTTACAGAGTGCTCGACAGACCGACTAAGACGAGAGCTGAAACGTATTTCGTTGTGTGTGCCTTATTTGACTGTAAAGTTAAAGTGACTTTTCCGATCCCGTACCTCAAGGGGACGAGAGAGAGAGACGAGACGAGATTCCCCCGACAGTGTGGAGACCCCGAGAGGAGAAAGATTTTACCCCCTGATATTACACTTACGAGGCTTAGAACGAGGCAGCCTTCTTTAAAAGTGTAAGATTTCTATCACAGATCCCGATGAATCATGAACTCATGAAGGGCTTCCAAAACCACAACTCCACTTTTTTATTGGATTTAATTAAGTACTTAGGTAAACATCCAACGTTTCGTATTATTCCTAAATAATGTTCAATTGACAGTGTCATGACTTAAGTTGAACTCTTGGACAACTGATTTCATTTGTTTTCCTGATTTTGTTTATGTCCCAAAAGTTTCACGCACACGTCGAAGTGTATTTAGGTAATAGCTGTGTTAAGCATGATGCAAATGTGTTTTGGGGACAGTTTTGTGATTGTTGCTTGAGTTGTCTATTTTGTGGGTTGTAATAATAATTGTATACGTATTGTTTAAATCCGCCAACGTGACATCAACACTATGTTCGATTGGCTAGGAGAATGCTACACAGTATAACCCATGTGCTAGTCGATGACGTTCACAAGCAAATGACTTACGAAAACACCATACTGAATAATTTTTCGAACGAAAATGACCAGGAGTGATTGAAATGAACGAATCTTAATTGATTTGCTGTTGAAACGATCTGTACAATTCTGAGCAAACATTGGATATTGCGTATTACTATGCAATGTTATGTGTGCGCTCATTTATAGTCTCCAAGCACTGTTCTGGTATTGTCTAATTACTGAGCAGCACGTGGTACGAATCGACCAATGAAGACCGCCGTTGCAGCAATTTTATAATAGGGTATACATAGTTTAATTCTGCTCTTTTATTTGTAAAGTGTCATTAAATTGAAAAAGACAACATTAACAGTGTCGGCAACATCACGTGATATTAGTATATGGCCAAAGGTTGTCTACGAGATAACCATGTTCATTGTCATTGTACCAAGGCGTACCATCCCTAAACTATGCCATACTTAACCATGACCTCTGACGCAGGACAATGTGAAATAAGGTTATACATCCAGTATAATATAAAAATAAATTGATTATCACATTATAGAGCGTTAATACAATGTCAATTAAAATAAGCAATATGTAAAGACTCGGCAGGGACAAGAAAGTCGAGCACAGTTTTTAAGCGAATATCCCCGTCCATATTCTATTATTTAGCAGTACTGTGGGGTCCGTTTGACAGTTATTATACCGCCAAATTATGTATACGTGTAACGGTATCTTCGACAGCGCGGTAAACAAGCAAGCGACGAGCGAATACTTAGGTAATAGTGAAACAGGTTAAGCAGGGTTTTTTTAACGTGAAAAGATCAAATGTAGGGAAACTAAATCTGTGTAGATATGGCAGAATCACACTAGTTCGCATGTCCGTGCATAGATGTCAATCACTGCCAAGCCTGATAACAGGACTGCACGTCATGTGGTACAAATAGACCAATGATAATGAACAGTACGGCAATGTAATTGACTACTGTATAACCAAACGAAAAACATAATGTCGAGTTAATTGTTTCGTTGTTGTTGATATTATATGATTCGACACAGGGACCCGGGACTTGGATTATACACATTTTATATGTAGTTTAAAGCCTTTTGTTAGTTACAGCATTGTAACATGACATAATCTCATTTTCGAAGATCTATTTTCATTAAGCGTGGTGTCGACCAGAGAGAAAACTGCACGCCAGCGATTTAAAAAAAAAATAAACGCTGATTTCCTCAGCTTACATACAAGTTACAAGTGTACATACGCCATAGTTGAAACCACAAACAGCCATGCAAAACCATGTCACACAATGTCACTCTTCACAATCTGCAAAAATTACGAAATTCAACCTGGAGTTTCACCGTCCATGGAGCTAAATGTGAACTCCCGCTTGATTGCGTTTTTGAAAACACTGCGATTTACTATATTTCTTATTGTTGTCACCGTGATCAAATTTGAGTTAAGATATACTCATACAATTTATTTGTAGTTTGACTTGCTGTACTAATAGTAATGACGTTATAAATTATATTATCCACGAATACGTTCGATTCGAGCAAACAAATGTCGAAACTAGAATGTATTTCTACTATTAGTAAATGAGTATAATCGATATTGAGGTTCATTTTGTCCTTGTTTGACATTGATACAAATCACATTCCTACCTGGAAGTTCGCAAACATGCACAATAACAACACACTATATGTGTTCATCAATGACGTCATCTTCTAAATTGAATGATAATGAAGAGGATGATAAAAGTGATTCACAAAACTCCCCGATGTATAACTTCCGAACAGTGTGACCATGCGGCCAATAAACTGGCAACTAGGGCGACAACGACAAAAAGCCTGTGAACAAATTCTTAAGAGCGAGGTGCCGGGCGCAAAGGTCGCTAAGATATGACAAGACACATTACTTGAAGTGGTACCATCATCGATATCATCTATCAAGTCAATTTGCACGTAGCACACGGCCGATCATATCATCAAATGGGTTTAAATATTAACCATTATAAATAGCGTTACCTTTCTCGTGAACACTTGTGATTCTTTATTTGACTTATTCACGGCTGTGTCATATCAAGTGTTATTGGGAGGCTATTTCAAACTTTGGTAGTACAATGTATACAATTAAATAAGGAATAGAGGAAAGTGCATTTTACGTATGTTTGAAGATGAAATTGAGTTATAGTTTGGATATTGACGATGAAAATATTAACGGATGTTTTAAAAGACTTTTGCGTTATGATTTGTATATGATAAATCGGTGATCGCTCAATATCGACGCTTGGTCGAACCGTGTCTTCGTCAGTATTATCCGAGCCGCATTACTCGACGCTCATTTCATGAGAATTCTTACAAGCGTGTTATAAAAGTAATGCCTCTTTGGCCAGTGCCTTCTGAGAAACTGACTAAACACGTTCATCACAAAATAGCATTTGCCCGGTTCTTAAAAACGAAATCATCGCTATAAATACGAAATATAAAGAGTAGCAGAGACAATGTAATAGAATATACTTAGTTAGTTACACATGAATATTTAGTTTGTAAATAACAGCATGAATCGGTTGCCATGGTGTAAATCAAAGTTAAAGTACGATTACCCTCGGTCCTATGGGGCATATCGAAAAAATGTAGCGTTATTACTGATATTGCTAGATTGGCGTCATTTGCAGTCTTGGTAAACGACAATAATTGACCAGGACTGCGTGACACCATCTCCAGTGCACGTTATGGAGAGATCATTTAACAAAAGGGTATTCCAAATGGGATAATGCTATTATACCGACTGTGTGTGGTGTAGAGTATAATGACTAGACATCTATAGAAAATAAAAATCCAGGCTTTACGGAGAAAATTATAATTCAAGGTGTCTTAGCGTGTCATTATTATCGTAAAGGTGTGAAGGTTGTTAAAGACACAGTAAGTCTTCATATTGTGTATGAGTAACGGGTCGTAGGCACAGTTGGTAACTACAGCTTAGAGGTGGACTGGTGAACTATTCTTTTTAAAAATATATAAATACAATGACGGTCCCTTCGACCCTGCTAAAATGACTCTCCCATTATTGGCTAGCACATGTATAACCTATGTACTATGACGTCTGGTGGTTTTGTGACATGTCTTCTTCTGTCCTGATACAGATTTTAGTGGTAATGACACAGCGCCACCAGTGTCCGAATTAATTATATTAAGTAGATTGTTCTTATTTATACATATTGTATAATGTTTGTTCAAAAAACATTCATCAAGCTGTAGCTAAAGTTGATGCCCTCTTGTGATCAAGCGGGCAAACTGAAAGTAATACCGTTTTTAAACCATGGGATTGGAATTATGTTATTCAACTTATTGCAGTATGGCTATATATCTGTATATATACATTTAAGCAGCGTAGCACATAACACAATAGTCCATTTATTAAACTTTGTGCAATGCACTGCACATGTCCATCTCGATACTGTCAATAGTTGTATAATAATGTCCAGCCAGTAAGGAAGGTGATCAAAATCAAACCGGCGGTTTCCAGCCCGGTAACCGCGGAGCTCCACGCAATATGCAAATTTATGCAAGAATATTCATGAGCTGGCAATTCAGTGCACAGCCTCCTTTTCTCGAGCGGACTAGAACAAATTGATGTTTGTGCATTTTAAGGATATCGTAGTATAAACGTTTCTGCCGAAAGCGTCGATTTCACAATGTTACCAGCTATAAATATTTGCTGTGTCACTTTGCTTTACCGCCGTAGCACCGAACGACTAACGTTATAGCTAGCATTGTTTTTAATGTAAACAATTATAACCCGATTAGAAGAAAATTTATAGTGGATCGTACTGAAATAAAAAGTGAACTATGCGTCTATGCAAAATCGGGTTCAGAAGTCAAAATACGTGTCAGTGACTTTCTGTTAAATTCATGTTAGTCTCCATGAACGCATTTGCGTAGATTTCACTAAATTATGGGCCGTAAATGTTTGCTATGTCACGTAAAACATCAGAAGAATTGTATTATAATATTATGCTCTGATTTAAATATTTACAAATAAAAAGAACTTTAGTGGATCGCACTGAAATAAAAACTAACACGTTGACGACAAAACTGAACCATGGAAGTAAAAAATCTGTTTTTACGTCTAGGGTCATAAGTTCAAAAAGCTGTCAACGACTTTCTCTATGTCAGGTAATAATGATCACATTTCTATGACCACATTAGTCGATAATACCGCATGTGCAAGTTCGTTACACATACTATCAGATTATCACAACTGTCAACCGAAAAAAAACGACAAGAAACTGCTCGCAAAGTTGTGAAAAGCCATTGAAAATGTGAACAAATATCTCGTAAATTGCTGTTAAATTACCGTAGTGTCATTCTAAGCATGTAGAGGCCATAGATCAATTGTATAAGTTACTTGTGCAAGCGATTTTAAATAATAATAATAATAATAATAATAATAATAATAATAATAATAATAATAATAATAACTCTATTTAATTAAGCGCAACAATTCCAACATATGAAGATCAAAGGCGCTGATACAATAAACAATCAGTCAAATATTAAAAGCACATTTAAATAAGTGCGTTTTCAGTCTGGATTTAAAAATGTCTACTGAAGGACTAGAACGAACAGACAGAGGTAATTCATTAAAAAGTTTAGGACCTAAATTTTCAAAAGCACGGTCTTTGTATAACACCTTGGACTTTTTACTACACATCTGACGAGTTTTAATAAGAAACTTCGATTCAGATCTTAAACTACGACTCGGTACATAAAATTCGATTAATTCACATAGATAATTTGGGGCAAAACCATACAAAGATTTATACACTAGTAAAAGTAATTTGAAATTGATTCTTTGTACAACTGGTAACCAATGAAGTTTAATAAAAATGTCTGTAATGTGGTCATATTTTCGAGCACGAGTGACAAGGCGGGCTGCTGCATTTTGTACACGAATAAGAGGTTTTATCTTAGTTACAGGGAGACCAGACAATAATGAATTACAGCTGTCTAAGCGAGAAGATATGAAAGCATGTACCAACTTTTCAGTATCAGATTGGGATAATGATTTACGAATACGATTAATATTTCTTAGATGGGAATATCCAGATCTACAAATAGTAGAAATGTGTGTTTCCATAGATAGCTGCGAATCAAACAAGACACCTAAGTTTCTAGCACTTGACGAAGCACTAACCAATTCTTCACCAATTGCGATACTAGACAAAGGACACGAGTCTTGTGAGAATCTCCGAGACGACATGCACACAAATTCAGTTTTCGACACATTCAAAAGTAGGAAATTACAAGACATCCAATCGCTAACATCTTGAATACATGTCTGAAGTATCACCCGGGCGCGAATTTGATCATCTTCAGAAACCGATAAATAAATCTGTGTGTCATCGGCGTAAAAATGATATTTTACGCCGTGACGTCGCAATAACTCGCCCAATGGACGCATGTACATTGAGAACAATAATGGCCCTAAGACGGAGCCCTGTGGAACACCGGTTACTAATATAGACGTCATATCAGAAAATACATTTCCAATTTTCACTTTTTGAATGCGGTTACTCAAATACGACTCAAACCATTTGATGATGAGACCATTTAAACCAAAATTTGATCTCAACCTATCGATGAGAATCCTGTGATTCACAGTATCAAAATCGGCTGAAAGATCCAAAAGTACGAGAGCAGCTGAATTCTTAGAATTATCAATACTGCATAGTACATCGTTAGCGACCCGCAAAAGAGCCGTTTCAGTGCTATGTGCGGTCCGATACGCTGATTGAAACTCTTCATACAACGAATAATTCTCTAAATGTTGTTTCACTCTGGATGCAACGACACGTTCAAGGACTTTAGATATAAAAGACAAATTAGAAATCGGTCGATAATTTTTCAGCATGTTTGAATATGTTTGAATATAAAACATCCACAAACATGAAATAGCCGCCAATTTGGCCTAAATTCAAATATTCCAGGCAGCTGTGTGGTTTGATGAATGGCAGATGTTTAAAGTAAAACACAATCGGGCGTGGTTAGTACTTGCATGGAAGAGTCTCTGAGTAAACTAGCTGCTATTTTTTTGTTTCATCACGCACATGGAAAAGATATAGGGCAATGTTTCTGCATTATTTCTCACTGTGATGTCAATCATTTATAGTAAAAAAATCGTGGAATTTTAGTAACTTTATTAATCAATGGGAAGTTTGCAAATCCCTTCAAATTTTTAATAACAAGTTATTGATTCTGTTGGCACGAAGTGAGATTTAAGCTGTTAACGCACAGTTCAAAATGATTGCAAAGTTGAGCAAAGTTATTGAAGATTTGGTAGATGTATTTGTATAGATGACCTAAGTTGTTCTTTATATATAGAAAGGCGCCGTTGTAAAGTCGACAAATTAAATGAAAGCCTGATGAAAGCAACCTGTAGATGTTCACATGAGCTGACTGTGAAATGTTAGAAAACAGCGTGCAAAGTTGGAAAAAAAACGAAGGAAATATTGGCGGAGTTGCTTGTATATTTTTCCTAAGTCATTATCATGACAACCTCGCAGTTAACTTTTGAGACCATTAAGTAAATGTCCCGAACATTCCTGATATATAAGCAGATTATCACAATAGTCAACCGAAAAATCGACAACGAACTTCTTACAAAGTTGTGAAAAGCGATTGCAAAGTTGATAGTTTCATTCGGGATCGTTACCTGTGATATCATATTAACAAGTCCTATCATGAAAAGTTCGAAAATGTGAACAAATATATCGTAAATTGCTGTTAAATTACGGTAGTGCTACTCCAAGTATGTAGAGATCATAGGTTAAGTCTAGAAGGTACTTGTGCAATCATCCAAAAACATGAAATAGCCACCAACTGCCTAATTTCAAATAATCCATGCAGCCGTTTGATTAGATGAACGATAAATGTTTGAAGTAAAACACAACGTGCGTGGTTAGTGCTTGCATGGGAGACTCCCTGAGTAAACTAGCTGTACTTTTTTGTTACATCACGCACATTGAAAAGATTATAGAGAGTTTTAAAATATGCCTGTATTTTTAATGAAAAAACAGTTTTTGCAGTCTGCACCTAATTGCACGAAAGCTGTTAAAACAGCGTGGAAGCTGTGCAAAGCAATTGCAAAGTTGGTAGAATTGCGGATGTGACGAGCTGTTTGGGACACCCCTTTAATTTTATTTATTATTATTTATACAATACCAAAATGCAAGGAATGAGCGTAATGCAACGGGACAGAATAATTCCCTGTACACTCATATAGAACAGAGTAGTCCACCCCTGTTCTATTTTCGATCCGCCTGCAACGCTATGCGGCCGGAGGTGTTTGACCTGAGTCACGTGGTCAGGGAAATCCCCTACTTGGGCCTCTTCCTGCTCGACGGCGTGAAACTCAGGTTACTGTGTTATCAATGAAGCTGTCGAACGATAACTTTCATAGACATTGAACTTTATTTGCTTCGTGATACTCGCTTTTTATGCTGTTTTGATCATGTTTTCAGTACCAGTTATATTCGATTCAATGTCACTTGTTACTCAACTTGGGATATAACTTTTGCTATAGTGCAGGTTACTATGTAATGAACGTGATTGTGTGAAATCGTGGGCCGACGTTATCAGTGGTTGCTATGACGATGCACATTCAACTCTTACAACCAGCGTGTTATCGATGCTTATTTTTTGCTTTTGTTTTTATTTCATGTGAACCCATTGTGTATTGCTCTTCCTGCTCGACGGCGTGAAACTCAGTGAACCCATTGTGTATTGCTCTTCCTGCTCGACGGCGTGAAACTCAGTCAATAAAAGTTATACGTAAGCACAACCTGGATCTAGAATCTATTATTTTTGCTGACACTCCCCATTTATGTCGGAAATCCGTGTCACATCTTTTGGTGCCGAGACCAGGATCTAGGATTATTTGTGCAGGACAGGCGGAGCCAGTTCGACTTTGTATGAAGTTCAACTGTAATGTTATTGGAGCCAGTGTGTGGTAAACTGTTGTAGTATTCTTCATTACATGTGACTGACTGTATGGTATCATCATGGAAAATGGAAACCCACACGATTTGCTAACTATGGATGGTCCAGTACCAATGGGTGAACAATATACTCCACCACCTACTGGCAGCATACCCACAGCGACCCCGGTGCACTCTAATACACACCAGAGGTATGCACAGCAACAATATCAGAGCCAGCCACCCATTCCATACAACATGTCAGATTGTTTACCAGTGGCAACATCGACACCATACCACCCGGGCAATCAAAGCACAGGACAGTATTTGCAACCACCTTTAATTCCAGTACCACAATTTAGTCAACCTGTAGTGTTAAACCCACGGGTTGAACCACATATATAACATTACGTCATCACATCAAGTTCGTAATGTCCCTGTTTTTAATGGTCAGCTTGATGGTAAAATACTCATAGAGGACTGGATAAGAGATATACAATACCTGATGGATGCTGGAGCTATGCCTGAAAAGGTAAAATTTTCAACAATAGTGCGACATTTGAGTGGGGAAGCTCGTAAACTGGTGCTGAATTTGCCCAAAGAGCAACAGAGACCACAGAATGCACTGGATGAACTGAAGGCGGAATATGGTGATGGGTTACTTTCACTTGACCCAATGGCTGATTTCTATGAGAGAAGACAGAAGTCTGGTGAGTCTGCTTCAACTTATGCAATCATGTTAGAGGACATTATGAGAACCATCGAAGAAACACAAAATTGTGGAAACCCCTTCTCTGACAGGGATTACAAATTGACCCAACAGTTCATGAAGGGCATAAATGATACTGACCTCTACAATAGACTAGCACCAATGGAGCCGAGGCGAATGACATTCCATAGATTACAACAGGAACTCAGACAAATAGCCAGAGAGAAGAGAGCCATACCTGCTGCATCGAAAGTTAAGAAATCACAGAGTCAACCGCAAAAGTCTAAAGATAGTCATTACACAGACAGCAGTGCTGCTGCAGGTTCAACTACCCATGATCTTGCAGAGGTTACATCATTGCTACATAAAATAGTCCTGACTCAGGAGCAGCAATCCAGTCAGCTAGATAGGTTAGAATCAAAAGGTCAGTCTGCGTCTGACAAAGTAGACAAACCAGTTCAAAGCACTCAGTCATATAGTTCTGAGATAATTTGCTTTCGATGTAAACAACCCGGTCACATTGCTATTGGATGTCGTAATACACCACAGGATGGTGGGGCAGCAGGGAAAGGAAACAAGCCTTTAAACGAGTAAAGCCTGTGGAAAAGGGACTATCCACAGGTGACAGTGTTAAATGTCCCCCAGTTCAAGTTAACAGAAATTCCAGCTGGAGTGCAGAGACAGTGCAACAAGTTGTTGGACCTTTAAATGAGGCAGAGGTCAAAATTAATGGCAAAATATGCCGTGCATTGATTGATTCTGGTTCTCAGGTTACCACTGTGACAGATGAATTCTGTCAAGCACACCAAAAGCTTAGAAGCCTGGAATGTGAACCGTCTGATGTGGAGATTGAAGGAGCTGGTGGATCGGATGTGCCTCATTATGGAGTTATTTATGTTGATTTGATGTTTCTTGGGCAACAATATCTCCATGTGCCTACCTTTGTTGTCCCTGTGACTGAGTACCGCAAGGATGTTCCCTTGTTAATAGGAACAAATGTGATTCGTAGAAGTCAGAATGCATTGAGAGCTGTGTATGGTAAATGTTATGAGAGTGTTGTACGTAAGAAGTCGAAGGTGTGGTACAACACATATCAGACTTTACAGAAAACTGAGCTTGGAGGTAAGACTGGTTGTATTGGGCCAGCCAGAAGTGTTGGACGTGGCCATATGGAAATACCTCCAGGGCAAGAGGCTCATGTATTGTGCACAGTACCAAGAGGCCCAAAGGGGAAGTCGTATACTGCGCTGGTAGAGAACCCTATAGATAGTCAGTTACCCCATGGACTAGTGGTTGGCCGAATGTTAGTTAATGTAGATAGTGGTTTGATTAAGGTTAGAGTAAATAACCTAAATCAGCGACCAGTGACCATCCGGCCTAGAGTCCATGTTGCAGATCTACATGCAGTTATTATGGTTCAGGACTTCCCAGGCACCCCAGAAGAATCTGAGAATGATTTTACCAAAAGGGGTAGTACAGTGGAACAGAAAAATGCACACCATGGTTCAGGTCATGAATATGGTAGATCACATAGACATGTTAAGTCAGCTGCTTGTCGTAGTTCAAATAACACAGAAGCCAATCTACCTGACGTTGACTTGAGTCAGTCAGCAGTGAGTAATGGGGATGAGTTGGACCAGCTAAAGGAGTTACTGAGAAAGAACAATGATGTGTTCTCACAGCATGCCCTTGATTATGGTAAAACCTCAACAATCCAACATGAGATTCCATTAGTTGATGACCACCCATTCCGTCTACCCCCTAGACGGATACCACCATCTCAATATCAGGAAGTGAAGAAACACCTGGAAGACATGCAGTCTGCTGGCATTATCCGTCCAAGTAAGAGTCCATATGCCTCTCCGATAGTGATTGTTCGAAAAAAGGATGGAACACCGCGAATTTGTATTGATTATAGGCAGCTAAATCTCCGCTCAATACGAGATGCATTTCCACTCCCTCGCATTGACGATGCATTGGAATCTCTTGGTCAAGCACAATATTTTTCAACACTTGACCTTACTGCTGGCTATTGGCAGGTGGAGATAGCCGAGAAAGATAGAGCAAAGACAGCATTTACTACCCCAATGGGTTTGTTTGAGGCGAATAGAATGCCCTTTGGCCTCCAAAATGCTCCAGCTACATTTGAGCCCCTTATGATGACATGCTTTGGTGACCAAAACTTCAGTACTTTGTTGATCTACCTTGACGACATAATCATTTTTTCAAGAACATTTGAGGAACATGTAGATAGGTTACAAATGGTGTTCAATCGGTTATGTGAACATGGGTTGAAACTTAAACCTCAGAAGTGCCATCTGCTGCAAGAGAGAGTGCATTATTTAGGTCATGTTGTTTCCCGCCATGGTGTATCAACCGACCCAGAGAAGACTGACAAAGTCAGGTCTTGGAAGACACCAGCAGACAGAAAGGAAGTGCTTCAGTTCCTTGGGTTCGCAGGGTATTATCGGAGGTTTGTCAAGGGATATTCAAAGTTGGCAGCACCTTTGTTTCGGTTGACTTCAGGAGACCCAAGGAAGAAGAAGAAGGGTAGTAAACAGCCAAAGAGTATCCCAACCGCTTTTGTATGGTCTGAAGAATGTGATAGTAGCTTCAGACAAATCAAGGAGAAGTTGACTACTGCCCCAGTGCTTGGTTACCCCGACTTTAGTAAACCCTTTATTTTACAGGTCGATGCTTCAGGAGAAGGTTTGGGGGCAGTACTAGCACAAGTACAGGAAGGGAGAGAGAGAGTAATAGCTTATGCCAGCAGAGGTCTGGCACCCGCTGAAACCAGGTATCCAGCCCATAAACTGGAATTTCTATGCCTAAAGTGGGCAGTCACAGATAAGTTCAGGGAACATCTATATGGCAACACCTTCACTGTTTTAACGGACAATAACCCGCTCGTCTATGTTCAGACAACGGCAAAGTTAGACGCAACAGGGCAACGATGGGTGTCACAGCTTGCATTATTTGACTTTGACATCAAATACAGACCTGGAAAAAATAATGCAAACGCTGATGGACTATCGCGAATGCCACAGAGTGAAGTCGCAGACACTTTTCGTGGAGTTTGTGGTATGCACAAACATATTGAGCTACCTACAAAGAGCGCAGAGTATGATATTACTTCTAATGATGGGACGAACACATTACCTGTCATGACCCCTGTGGAGTTAGAATTAAATCAACTGGAAGATGTTGAGGTCGCCCCTGCACTTTCCTACAGAAAACTACAGAGAAAGCCAAATAGGAAACAGATAGACAGTTTGAACAGTAGGGCTAAGATGATCGTGAGACAATGGGATAAGCTTTGTGTGAGAGAAGGTGTACTTTACCGTGTGGTGAATTTGTCTAATTTAGACCCAGTCTACCAATTGGTCCTGCCAGTTAAACTGCGTAGATCTATCTTTGAAGCTCTCCATGACCATATGGAACACCTTGGTTTTGAGAGGACACTGGACCTTATTCGTAGTAGGTTTTATTGGCCACAGATGTACACACAAGTGAAAGTGTGGTGTGAGGAGTGTAAACGATGTTGTTTGCGCAAGGCTGCACCAGCGGCAGACAGAGCACCACTTGTGAGTATTCGTACTTCTGCGCCCTTGGAGCTGGTATGTATGGACTTTCTAACTTTAGAGCCATCTAAAGGCGGCATCGAGAATGTACTGGTTCTTACCGATCATTTTTCGAGATATGCACAGGCCTACTCAACACCAGATCAGAAAGCTAAAACAGTGGCCAAAATACTGTGGAAATACTTCTTTTCTCAATATGGATTCCCCAAGAGACTACACTCAGATCAAGGTAGAAATTTCGAAAGCGCAGTCGTCAAGGAGCTTTGTGAGATGGCTGGGATGTCCAAAACCCATACCACACCTTATCATCCAGAAGGGAATGGCATGACCGAAAGATACAATCAAACTCTCATGAATATGCTAGGCACCTTGGATCAATCACAGAAAACAGATTGGAAGGAGTATCTTGAAGCAATGACTCATGCATACAACTGCACTCGTCACGATTCAACAGGTTACTCTCCGCATTATTTAATGTATGGTCGTCACCCAAACCTTCCCGTAGACCTGATTTTCCACACTGACAAAGCTAACAGCCAATCTAGTGTGGGTGTAGATCCATCAGATTATGTCAAATCTCTGCGAGAAAGACTAAAAATCGCCTACAAAACAGCAACAGAACATGCAGATAAGGCTAGGAATCGTCAGAAAACCAGATACGACAAGAAAGCTAAGGCTATACCATTCAATACAGGAGACCGTGTGCTAGCTAAACTAAAACAAACTGGCAAGCATAAGCTTGGTGACAAATGGGAATCTGAACCATATTTAATAGTCAAACAACTGGAACCAGACTCGCCTGTATATGTTGTACGGTCAGAAACTAGTTGCAAGGAGCGAACCCTACATCGCAATATGCTTAAAATTTGTACATTCCTACCTAGTAATCTAGATATTCCACATAAACAACAAAAGGAAACAACCTGCCAAGAGCCAAATCCAGACATAGATGATCTGAGTGATAGCGAAGATGAACCTAATGGGGATGTTGTTGAATTCTCTGTTAGCCAGACACCACTAACATCCATTCAAACAGATATAACCCCACACTTCTCTGTAACAGAAACTACCTCAACATTGAACAATGTCATTCAACATCAGCCAAACCCAACTATACAGGCTGAGCCACCAATTGTCACAGGTAGCCCAACTGCTTTAACAGAGCAACCATCATGCTCACCCACAGGAACACAAATAAATGTGACAGAATCTTTACACATTCCAAGAGAAGTTTCCACTAACTCAACTCAAGATATCTCACGTACACTAGCAAGTAATACATCATGCCAGAACTCTGAATCAACCTCAGAACCAATTCAACGTTATCCACAGCGAGTTAGACAACCACCTGCGAGATTTGCAGACTACCTCATGTCAATGTTCACAAAATCAAAGGAAGGAGCTAAAGTGCAAAGTGTTTAGCCTTGGGATTAGTTAAACGCCGAGGACGTCGTTTCGACAAACAGAGGGAGGATGTGACGAGCTGTTTGGGACACCCCTTTAATTTTATTTATTATTATTTATACAATACCAAAATGCAAGGAATGAGCGTAATGCAACGGGACAGAATAATTCCCTGTACACTCATATAGAACAGAGTAGTCCACCCCTGTTCTATTTTCGATCCGCCTGCAACGCTATGCGGCCGGAGGTGTTTGACCTGAGTCACGTGGTCAGGGAAATCCCCTACTTGGGCCTCTTCCTGCTCGACGGCGTGAAACTCAGGTTGGTGTTACACTATGACCGTTCAGAAACTGCTTTATTTTCGCTTTTATTATTTGCATCTGTAATTCAGCCTTTCAGTATTTGTACAGTATGTTTTTAGGAATTGATTTGACGAGATTGTAGTTATTTCTGTTCAGTTTCTATCATTTAATCGTTATTTTTAGAAGTCATGATGCCATCGCCGCTACATGCTACACGCTGTACTGTGTTATCAATGAAGCTGTCGAACGATAACTTTCATAGACATTGAACTTTATTTGCTTCGTGATACTCGCTTTTTATGCTGTTTTGATCATGTTTTCAGTACCAGTTATATTCGATTCAATGTTACTTGTTACTCAACTTGGGATATAACTTTTGCTATAGTGCAGGTTACTATGTAATGAACGTGATTGTGTGAAATCGTGGGCCGACGTTATCAGTGGTTGCTATGACGATGCACATTCAACTCTTACAACCAGCGTGTTATCGATGCTTATTTTTTGCTTTTGTTTTTATTTCATGTGAACCCATTGTGTATTGCTCTTCCTGCTCGACGGCGTGAAACTCAGTGAACCCATTGTGTATTGCTCTTCCTGCTCGACGGCGTGAAACTCAGTCAATAAAAGTTATACGTAAGCACAACCTGGATCTAGAATCTATTATTTTTGCTGACACTCCCCATTTATGTCGGAAATCCGTGTCACACGTGTTTATTTGACCTAAGTTGTTGTTATATCAAACCCTGCCGTTACATAGTATACAAAATGAATAAAATCCATTTGAAGCCTTCGATGATAGCAGCCTGTCCTATGAGCCAGCCGTAAAATGTAAAAAATAGCCTATAATGTGAAAAAGCGATTGAAAAGTTGGTAGCTATGCGTGTATATTTCCCCTAAGTCATTCCATATAGAACCACGCAGTTAAATTTAGAATAAAAATGTAAAAGTCTAAAAAAGTCATTTTTGTTCGCAGATTGTACCACTACTCAAGTGTAAGAGGATAAACAATGTGCTTACAAAGTTGTGAAAAGCTAGTGCAAAGTTGTCAGATTTACATGGAAATTATATCTATGTTGTTACATTATCGAGACCTGTAGTCAAAAGTTCGGAAAAGTTAATAAATATCTCGTAAAATGCCATTTGAATATCGTAGCTGCCGTCGAAGCACTTAGATTTTGAAACATTGCCAAACATTAAAAGGTCTCCAATTTCAATAAATTTCAAATCATTCTCATAGGTGAGCGGTCAGTTTATCGACCGATCACAGAAGTAAAGATCAATAGGTCGTGGTTGGAGGCCAACTGAGAAAACAGTCGGTAAATTTTTTTTGGGTTTTCCAATTCACATTGAAAATACAATTACGTAACTTTTGTGCATTATTTCCTATTCTAATGTCAAACATTTTTTGTACAAATTTGTGGAAATTACTGTAAATTTTCATGTTCATGAAGAGTTTTAAAATATGCTTGTATTTTCAATCAAAAAACAGTTATTGCACTCTGCACCTAGCTGTTCTAAAGCTGATAAAACAGTGTGCAAAGTTGTGCAAAGCGATTGCAAAATTGATAGATTTGCGTGTTTATTTGACCTAAGTTGTTGTAATATTGAACCCTGCCTTTATAAAGTATGGAAAATGAATAAAATCCATGTGAAACCCTTCGATGTTAGCAGCCTGTCATATGAGCCAGCCGTAAAATGTTAAAAAGGAGCCTAGAATGTGAAAAGCGATTGAAAATTTGGTAGATATGCGTGTATATTTCCCCTAAGTCATTTCATATAGAACCCCGCAGTTAAATTTAGAATAAAGAATGTAAAAGTCTAAAAAGTCGTTTTTGTTCGGAGATTGTACCACTAATACTTGAACATGCTCATCCCAGCACCTTGAATAAACTATCAAGTCATCTATATAGCTTCCAACCCCCTCCATACCTGACAATAATTTCCTGATTCCCCGCACCAGAGTAGCTCCCGAATTCTTCATTCCAAATGGCATCCTTCATAATTCATAAGTTCAATCGGGAGTAACAAATGCTGTCTTTGGTATATCTTCTTCAGCTACTGGTATCTGTCAATGACCCTTACTTAAATCAATTTTTGACAGGAACTTAATATTATGTAGCCTCTGAAGTATGTTCCCTGTTGTTACCATTGGCTCAGGGTCGGTTACAGTGACCTTATTTAATTTCCTATAGTCTACACATATGTGATTCGATCCATCCTTCTTTGCAATCACCACTGGTGACACATTGGGTGGTGTGGACTTCCTGATTACTCCCATTTTTAACAAATCTTCAATATCTTGTCTAAGGTTCTCCCTTATTGCATATGGTAGTGAGTATGGCTTAGATCGTATTGGTGTATCATTTGTCAGGTAAATCTTATGACTGATTATCTTGGTCTTTCCTGGCAAGTCAGTAAACACCTTATCATAAGTATTGACTAAACCCACCAGTTCTTTTCTCTGGTGTTCTGTCAGGTCTGTACCAATTTGAACATCTTTACTTGACTCCTTGGGTTTACAAGTTCCCAACTCTAGAAGATTATCTTCGTCTACAGCATTCTCTTCATCTGACTCGTTGCACCCCACTGTAGCTGCGCGCACAGCATTCATCAAGTCTATGGCCGTATTTGGTGAGTATCTTGTCTCACTTCCATCTTGTTGAGGTGACGTCTCCCGCTCAACATACAACTTTAACATATATACATGATACTTCTTCACTTTGTCACCTACCCTTACTCGATACTCGTTTTCGCCTATTACCTGCTCCACCACATAAGGACCCTTCCATTGCATCAATAGCTTGTTGTTGTCAGTTGGCAGCAAAATTAACACCTTATCTCCTTCCTTAAGCACTCGCTTCTTCGTTTTACGATCATAGTAACACTTGTACCGGTTCTGTGCCTTTTGTAATTCCTCTCGAGGAATCTCTAAAGTCTGTTCTAACCGATCTCTCAACTCAAATACATACTGGTAACTATTAACTATCTCAGGAGTATCGCTTTATTTGGTCCATAACTCTTTAAGGATCTTCATTGGGCCTCTAACCGTTCGACCATATAACAGCTCAAATTGGGAAAAAACAATTGACTCCTGCGGTACCTCTCTATATGCGAAGAGTAAAGCACTAATATACCGATGCCATTGCCTTGGTTGTTCATGGCACAACCGCTTTAACATCTTTAACATCAAAGTACCATTAAACTTTTCCACCAGTCCATTACACATGGGGTGATAGGGCGTAGACGTCAGTCTCTTAATGCTGAGCAATCTTGATACTTCTTGCATACATTCTGACACAAACTGAGTCCCCATGTCACTTAGTACTTCTTCTGGAACCCCCAATCGGCTATAAAAGTCAATCAACGCCTCGGCTACAGTCTCTGTATCTATACTTTTAAGTGGAACCGCCTCTGGATACCGTGTAGCACAGTCAACCATAGTTAAGATGTATCGATGACCTCTGTCACTGGCTGGTGTAATTGGTCCAACCAAATCTATAGCCACACGCTTGAATGGCATATCAATTAAAGGCATCTTACCTAATGGGGCCTTCACAACTGATCCCTTTGAAACAGTCTTCTGGCACACATCACACGACCTACAAAAACAGGTAACATCTTGATGTAGCCCAGGCCAATAAAAGCTAGTCACAATCCGGTCTTCTGTCTTCTTTATCCCCATGTGTCCACCAAATATTGAATCATGGGCAATCTCCATAACACGAGTCCTCAACAGTTTCGACACAACCACTTGACTGTCTTGCCTCCTGGAACTGAATGATCCCGATACACACGATATAGCAAGCCTCCATATACCTGGAACTCGGTTGTATGGTGCCCTCTCACTTCTGGTTCTCTCTTATTATAATACTTCTTCAACGATGTGTCTGCTTTCTGCATCTCGATTAATTTGTCTTTCATTACTTTGCCACACTTTTCAGTACTTTTCCACACTTTTCAGCACTTTTCCACGACTTTTCAGGACTTTGCCACACTTTTCAGGACTTTGCCACTACTTTGCCACTAGTTTTCAGCACTTTGCCACACTTTTCAGCCCTTTGCCACTACTTTTCAGCACTTTGCCACACTTTTATGCACTTTGCCACTACTTTTCAGCACTTTGCCACTACTTTTCAACAACTTTGCCACAACTTTTCTGTACTTTGCCACACTTTTCAGTACTTTGCCACTACTTTTCAGCACTTTGCCACACTTTTCAGCACTTTGCTACTACTTTTCAGTACGTTGTCACAACTTTTCAGTACTTTGCCACACTTTTCAGATCTTTACCACTACTTTGCCACTACTTTTCAACAACTTTGCCACAACTTTTCAGTACTTTGCCACACTTTTCAGTACTTTGCCACTACTTTGCCACTACTTTTCAGCACTTTGCCACTCTTTTCAGCACTTTGCAACTACTTTTCAGTTCTTTGCCACTACTTTTCAGTACGATGCCACACTTTTCAGCACTTTGCCACCACTTTTCAATACATTGCCACTCTTTTCAATACTTTGCCACTACTTTTCAGTACTTTGCCACCACTTTTCAGTACGTTGCCACACTTTTCAGTTCTTTGCCACAACTTTTCAGTACTTTGCCACACTTTTCTGCACTTTGCCACTTCTTTTCAGTACTTTGCCACACTTTTCAGCACTTTGCCACTACTTTCAACACTTTGCCAATACTTTCAGCACTTTGCCACAACTTTTCATTACCTTGCCTCACATTTCAGTACTTTGCCACTAATTTTCAGCTCTTTGCAACAAATTTTCATTACTTTGCCTCACTTTTCAGTACTTTGCCACTAATTTTGCAGCTCTTTGCAACAAATTTTCATTACTTTGCCTCACTTTTCAGTACTTTGCCACTACATTTCAGCACTTTGCCACTACTTTCAGCACTTTGCCACAACTTTTCAGTACTTTGCCACACTTGTCAGTACTTTTCCACTACTTTGCCACTACTTTTCAGCTCTTTGCAACTACTTTTCAGTACTTTGCCACAACTTTTCAGATCTTTGCCAGACTTTTAAGATCTTTGCCAGTACTTTGCCAGTACTTTTCAATACTTTGCCACACTTTTATGCACTTTGCCACTACTTTTCAGCACTTTGCCACTTCTTTTCAACAACTTTGCCACAACTTTTTAGTACTTTGCCACACTTTTCAGTACTTTGCCACTACTTTTCAGCACTTTGCCACACTTTTCAGCACTTTGCAACTACGTTTCAGTACTTTGCCACTACTTTTCAGTACGATGCCACACTTTTCAGCACTTTGCCACCACTTTTCAGTACTTTGCCACCGCTTTTCAGTACCTTGCCACACTTTTCAGTTCTTTGCCACAACTTTTCAGTACTTTGCCACACTTTTCTGCACTTTGGCACTTCTTTTCAGTACTTTGCCACACTTTTCAGCACTTTGCCTCTACTTTTCATCACTTTGCCACTACTTTCAGCACTTTGCCACAACTTTTCAGTACTTTGCCACACTTTTCAGTACTTTGCCACTACTTTTCAACACTTTGCCACACTTTTCAGCAATTTGCTACTACTATTCAGTACGTTGCCACAATTTTTCAGTACTTTGCCACACTTGTCAGTACTTTTCCACTACTTTGCCACTACTTTTCTGCTCTTTGCAACTACTTTTCAGTACTTTGCCACAACTTTTCAGATCTTTGCCAGACTTTTAAGATCTTTGCCAGTACTTTGCCAGTACTTTTCAATACTTTGCCACACTTTTATGCACTTTGCCACTACTTTTCAGCACTTTGCCACTTCTTTTCAACAACTTTGCCACAACTTTTTAGTACTTTGCCACACTTTTCAGTACTTTGCCACTACTTTTCAGCACTTTGCAACTACGTTTCAGTACTTTGCCACTACTTTTCAGTACGATGCCACACTTTTCAGCACTTTGCCACCACTTTTCAGTACTTTGCCACCGCTTTTCAGTACCTTGCCACACTTTTTAGTTCTTTGCCACAACTTTTCAGTACTTTGCCACAATTTTCTGCACCTTGTCACTTCTTTTCAGTACTTTGCCACACTTTTCATCACTTTGCCTCTACTTTTCATCACTTTGCCACTACTTTCAGCACTTTGCCACAACTTTTCAGTACTTTGCCACACTTTTCAGTACTTTGCCACTACTTTTCAACACTTTGCCACACTTTTCAGCAATTTGCTACTACTATTCAGTACGTTGCCACAACTTTTCAGTACTTTGCCACACTTTTCAGATCTTTGCCACTAATTTGCCACTACTTTTCAATACTTTGCCACAACTTTTCAGTACTTTGCCACACTTTTCAGTACTTTGCCACTACTTTTTTTCAGCACTTTGCCACACTTTTCAGCACTTTGCAACTACGTTTCAGTACTTTGCCACTACTTTTCAGTACGATGCCACACTTTTCAGCACTTTGCCACCACTTTTCAGTACTTTGCCACCGCTTTTCAGTACCTTGCCACACTTTTCATTTCTTTGCCACAACTTTTCAGTACTTTGCCACACTTTTCTGCACTTTGCCACTTCTTTTCAGTACTTTGCCACACTTTTCAGCACTTTGCCTCTACTTTTCATCACTTTGCCACTACTTTCAGCACTTTGCCACAACTTTTCAGTACTTTGCCACACTTTTTAGTACTTTGCCACTACTTTTCAGCACTTTGCCACACTTTTCAGCACTTTGCAACTACGTTTCAGTACTTTGCCACTACTTTTCAGTACGATGCCACACTTTTCAGCACTTTGCCACCACTTTTCAGTACTTTGCCACCGCTTTTCAGTACCTTGCCACACTTTTCAGTTCTTTGCCACAACTTTTCAGTACTTTGCCACACTTTTCTGCACTTTGCCACTTCTTTTCAGTACTTTGCCACACTTTTCAGCATTTTGCCTCTACTTTTCATCACTTTGCCACTACTTTCAGCACTTTGCCACAACTTTTCAGTACTTTGCCACACTTTTCAGTACTTTGCCACTACTTTTCAACACTTTGCCACACTTTTCAGCAATTTGCTACTACTATTCAGTACGTTGCCACAACTTTTCAGTACTTTGCCACACTTGTCAGTACTTTTCCACTACTTTGCCACTACTTTTCTGCTCTTTGCAACTACTTTTCAGTACTTTGCCACAACTTTTCAGATCTTTGCCAGACTTTTAAGATCTTTGCCAGTACTTTGCCAGTACTTTTCAATACTTTGCCACACTTTTATGCACTTTGCTACTACTTTTCAGCACTTTGCCACTTCTTTTCAACAACTTTGCCCAACTTTTTAGTACTTTGCCACACTTTTCAGTACTTTGCCACTACTTTTCAACACTTTGCCACACTTTTCAGCAATTTGCCACTACTTTTCAGCACTTTGCCACTACTTTCAGCACTTTGCCACAACTTTTCAGTACTTTGCCACACTTGTCAGAACTTTTCCACTACTTTGCCACTACTTTTCAGCTCTTTGCAACTACTTTTCAGTACTTTGCCACAACTTTTCAGATCTTTGCCAGACTTTTAAGATCTTTGCCAGTACTTTGCCAGTACTTTTCAATACTTTGCCACACTTTTATGCACTTTGCCACTACTTTTCAGCACTTTGCCACTTCTTTTCAACAACTTTGCCACAACTTTTTAGTACTTTGCCACACTTTTCAGTACTTTGCCACTACTTTTCAGCACTTTGCCACACTTTTCAGCACTTTGCAACTACGTTTCAGTACTTTGCCACTACTTTTCAGTACGATGCCACACTTTTCAGCACTTTGCCACCACTTTTCAGTACTTTGCCACCGCTTTTCAGTACCTTGCCACACTTTTCAGTTCTTTGCCACAACTTTTCAGTACTTTGCCACACTTTTCTGCACTTTGCCACTTCTTTTCAGTACTTTGCCACACTTTTCAGCACTTTGCCTCTACTTTTCATCACTTTGCCACTACTTTCAGCACTTTGCCACAACTTTTCAGTACTTTGCCACACTTTTCAGTACTTTGCCACTACTTTTCAACACTTTGCCACACTTTTCAGCAATTTGCTACTACTATTCAGTACGTTGCCACAACTTTTCAGTACTTTGCCACACTTGTCAGTACTTTTCCACTACTTTGCCACTACTTTTCTGCTCTTTGCAACTACTTTTCAGTACTTTGCCACAACTTTTCAGATCTTTGCCAGACTTTTAAGATCTTTGCCAGTACTTTGCCAGTACTTTTCAATACTTTGCCACACTTTTATGCACTTTGCCACTACTTTTCAGCACTTTGCCACTACTTTTCAACAACTTTGCCACAACTTTTCAGTACTTTGCCACACTTTTCAGTACTTTGCCACTACTTTGCCACTACTTTTCAGCACTTTGCCACTCTTTTCAGCACTTTGCAACTACTTTTCAGTTCTTTGCCACTACTTTTCAGTACGATGCCACACTTGTCAGCACTTTGCCACCACTTTTCAATACATTGCCACTCTTTTCAATACTTTGCCACTACTTTTCAGTACTTTGCCACCACTTTTCAGTACGTTGCCACACTTTTCAGTTCTTTGCCACAACTTTTCAGTACTTTGCCACACTTTTCTGCACTTTGCCACTTTTTTTCAGTACTTTGCCACACTTTTCAGCACTTTGCCACTACTTTTCAGCACTTTGCCACTACTTTCAGCACGTGGCCACTACTTTTAAGCACTTTGCCACTACTTTCAACACTTTGCCAATACTTTCAGCACTTTGTCACAACTTTTCATTACCTTGCCTCACATTTCAGTACTTTGCCACTAATTTTCAGCTCTTTGCAACAAATTTTCATTACTTTGCCTCACTTTTCAGTACTTTGCCACTACTTTTCAGCACTTTGCCACTACTTTCAGCACTTTGCCACAACTTTTCAGTACTTTGCCACACTTGTCAGTACTTTTCCACTACTTTGCCACTACTTTTCAGCTCTTTGCAACTACTTTTCAGTACTTTGCCACAACTTTTCAGATCTTTGCCAGACTTTTCAGATCTTTGCCAGTACTTTGCCAGTACTTATCAATACTTTGCCACACTTTTATGCACTTTGCCACTACTTTTCAGCACTTTGCCACTTCTTTTCAACAACTTTGCCACAACTTTTTAGTACTTTGCCACACTTTTCAGTACTTTGCCACTACTTTTCAGCACTTTGCAACTACGTTTCAGTACTTTGCCACTACTTTTCAGTACGATGCCACACTTTTCAGCACTTTGCCACCACTTTTCAGTACTTTGCCACCGCTTTTCAGTACCTTGCCACACTTTTTAGTTCTTTGCCACAACTTTTCAGTACTTTGCCACACATTTCTGCACCTTGTCACTTCTTTTCAGTACTTTGCCACACTTTTCAGCACTTTGCCTCTACTTTTCATTACTTTGCCACTACTTTCAGCACTTTGCTACAACTTTTCAGTACTTTGCCACACTTTTCAGTACTTTGCCACTACTTTTCAACACTTTGCCACACTTTTCAGCAATTTGCTACTACTATTCAGTACGTTGCCACAACTTTTCAGTACTTTTCATTACTTTGCCACACTTTTCAGCACTTTGCCACTACTTTTCAGCACTTTGCCACTACTTTCAGCACTTTGCCACAACTTTTCAGTACTTTGCCACACTTGTCAGTACTTTTCCACTACTTTGCCACTACTTTTCAGCTCTTTGCAACTACTTTTCAGTACTTTGCCACAACTTTTCAGATCTTTGCCAGACTTTTAAGATCTTTGCCAGTACTTTGCCAGTACTTTTCAATACTTTGCCACACTTTTATGCACTTTGCCACTACTTTTCAGCACTTTGCCACTTCTTTTCAACAACTTTGCCACAACTTTTTAGTACTTTGCCACACTTTTCAGTACTTTGCCACTTCTTTTCAGCACTTTGCCACACTTTTCAGCACTTTGCAAGTACGTTTCAGTACTTTGCCACTACTTTTCAGTACGATGCCACACTTTTCAGCACTTTGCCACCACTTTTCAGTACTTTGCCACCGCTTTTCAGTACCTTGCCACACTTTTCAGTTCTTTGCCACAACTTTTCAGTACTTTGCCACACTTTTCTGCACTTTGCCACTTCTTTTCAGTACTTTGCCACACTTTTCAGCACTTTGCCTCTACTTTTCATCACTTTGCCACTACTTTCAGCACTTTGCCACAACATTTCAGTACTTTGCCACACTTTTCAGTACTTTGCCACTACTTTTCAACACTTTGCCACACTTTTCAGCAATTTGCCACTACTTTTCAGCACTTTGCCACTACTTTCAGCACTTTGCCACAACTTTTCAGTACTTTGCCACACTTGTCAGAACTTTTCCACTACTTTGCCACTACTTTTCAGCTCTTTGCAACTACTTTTCATTACTTTGCCACAACTTTTCAGATCTTTGCCAGACTTTTCAGATCTTTGCCAGACTTTTAAGATCTTTGCCAGTACTTTGCCAGTACTTTTCAATACTTTGCCACACTTTTATGCACTTTGCCACTACTTTTCAGCACTTTGCCACAACTTTTCATTACTTTGCCACACTTTTCAGCACTTTGCCACTACTTTTCAGCACTTTGCCACTACTTTCAGCACTTTGCCACAACTTTTCAGTACTTTGCCACACTTGTCAGTACTTTTCCACTACTTTGCCACTACTTTTCAGCTCTTTGCAACTACTTTTCAGTACTTTGCCACAACTTTTCAGATCTTTGCCAGACTTTTCAGATCTTTGCCAGTACTTTGCCAGTACTTTTCAATACTTTGCCACACTTTTATGCACTTTGCCACTACTTTTCAGCACTTTGCCACTTCTTTTCAACAACTTTGCCACAACTTTTTAGTACTTTGCCACACTTTTCAGTACTTTGCCACTACTTTTCAGCACTTTGCCACACTTTTCAGCACTTTGCAACTACGTTTCAGTACTTTGCCACTACTTTTCAGTACGATGCCCACACTTTTCAGCACTTTGCCACCACTTTTCAGTACTTTGCCACCGCTTTTCAGTACCTTGCCACACTTTTCAGTTCTTTGCCACTAATTTGCCACTACTTTTCAATACTTTGCCACAACTTTTCAGTACTTTGCCACACTTTTCAGTACTTTGCCACTACTTTTCAGCACTTTGCCACACTTTTCAGCACTTTGCAACTACGTTTCAGTACTTTGCCACTACTTTTCAGTACGATGCCACACTTTTCAGCACTTTGCCACCACTTTTCAGTACTTTGCCACCGCTTTTCAGTACCTTGCCACACTTTTCATTTCTTTGCCACAACTTTTCCTTTCTTTGCCACACTTTTCTGCACTTTGCCACTTCTTTTCAGTACTTTGCCACACTTTTCAGCACTTTGCCTCTACTTTTCATCACTTTGCCACTACTTTCAGCACTTTGCCACAACTTTTCAGTACTTTGCCACACTTTTTAGTACTTTGCCACTACTTTTCAGCACTTTGCCACACTTTTCAGCACTTTGCAACTACGTTTCAGTACTTTGCCACTACTTTTCAGTACGATGCCACACTTTTCAGCACTTTGCCACCAATTTTCAGTACTTTGCCACCGCTTTTCAGTACCTTGCCACACTTTTCAGTTCTTTGCCACAACTTTTCAGTACTTTGCCACTACTTTCAGCACTTTGCCACAACTTTTCAGTACTTTGCCACACTTTTCAGTACTTTGCCACTACTTTTCAACACTTTGCCACACTTTTCAGCAATTTGCTTCTACTATTCAGTACGTTGCCACAACTTTTCAGTACTTTGCCACACTTGTCAGTACTTTTCCACTACTTTGCCACTACTTTTCTGCTCTTTGCAACTACTTTTCAGTACTTTGCCACAACTTTTCAGATCTTTGCCAGACTTTTAAGATCTTTGCCAGTACTTTGCCAGTACTTTTCAATACTTTGCCACACTTTTATGCACTTTGCCACTACTTTTCAGCACTTTGCCACTTCTTTTCAACAACTTTGCCACAACTTTTTAGTACTTTGCCACACTTTTCAGTACTTTGCCACTACTTTTCAACACTTTGCCACACTTTTCAGCAATTTGCCACTACTTTTCAGCACTTTGCCACTACTTTCAGCACTTTGCCACAACTTTTCAGTACTTTGCCACACTTGTCAGAACTTTTCCACTACTTTGCCACTACTTTTCAGCTCTTTGCAACTACTTTTCAGTACTTTGCCACAACTTTTCAGATCTTTGCCAGACTTTTCAGATCTTTGCCAGACTTTTAAGATCTTTGCCAGTACTTTGCCAGTACTTTTCAATACTTTGCCATACTTTTATGCACTTTGCCACTACTTTTCAGCACTTTGCCACAACTTTTCATTACTTTGCCACACTTTTCAGCACTTTGCCACTACTTTTCAGCACTTTGCCACTACTTTCAGGTCTTTGCCACAACTTTTCAGTACTTTGCCACACTTGTCAGTACTTTTCCACTACTTTGCCACTACTTTTCAGCTCTTTGCAACTACTTTTCAGTACTTTGCCACAACTTTTCAGATCTTTGCCAGACTTTTAAGATCTTTGCCAGTACTTTGCCAGTACTTTTCAATACTTTGCCACACTTTTATGCACTTTGCCACTACTTTTCAGCACTTTGCGACTTCTTTTCAACAACTTTGCCACAACTTTTTAGTACTTTGCCACACTTTTCAGTACTTTGCCACTACTTTTCAGCACTTTGCCACACTTTTCAGCACTTTGCAACTACGTTTCAGTACTTTGCCACTACTTTTCAGTACGATGCCACACTTTTCAGCACTTTGCCACCACTTTTCAGTACTTTGCCACCGCTTTTCAGTACCTTGCCACACTTTTCAGTTCTTTGCCACAACTTTTCAGTACTTTGCCACACTTTTCTGCACTTCGCCACTTCTTTTCAGTACTTTGCCACACTTTTCAGCACTTTGCCTCTACTTTTCATCACTTTGCCACTACTTTCAGCACTTTGCCACAACTTTTCAGTACTTTGCCACACTTTTCAGTACTTTGCCACTACTTTTCAACACTTTGCCACACTTTTCAGCAATTTGCTACTACTATTCAGTACGTTGCCACAACTTTTTCAGTACTTTGCCACACTGTCAGTACTTTTCCACTACTTTGCCACTACTTTTCTGCTCTTTGCAACTACTTTTCAGTACTTTGCCACAACTTTTCAGATCTTTGCCAGACTTTTAAGATCTTTGCCAGTACTTTGCCACTTCTTTTCAACAACTTTGCTACAACTTTTTAGTACTTTGCCACACTTTTCAGTACTTTGCCACTACTTTTCAGCACTTTGCTACTACGTTTTCAGTACTTTGCCACTACTTTTCAGTACGATGCCACACTTTTCAGCACTTTGCCACCACTTTTCAGTACTTCGCCACCGCTTTTCAGTACCTTGCCACACTTTTTAGTTCTTTGCCACAACTTTTCAGTACTTTGCCACACTTTTCTGCACCTTGTCACTTCTTTTCAGTACTTTGCCACACTTTTCATCACTTTGCCTCTACTTTTCATCACTTTGCCACTACTTTCAGCACTTTGCCACAACTTTTCAGTACTTTGCCACACTTTTCAGTACTTTGCCACTACTTTTCAACACTTTGCCACACTTTTCAGATAATTTGCTACTACTATTCAGTACGTTGCCACAACTTTTCAGTACTTTGCCACACTTTTCAGATCTTTGCCACTAATTTGCCACTACTTTTCAATACTTTGCCACCACTTTTCAGTACTTTGCCACCGCTTTTCAGTACCTTGCCACACTTTTCAGTTCTTTGCCACAACGTTTTCAGTACTTTTGCCACACTTTTCTGCACTTTGCCACTTCTTTTCAGTACTTTGCAACACTTTTCAGCACATTGCCTCTACTTTTCATTACTTTGCCACTACTTTCAGCACTTTGCCACAACTTTTCAGTACTTTGCCACACTTTTTAGTACTTTGCCACTACTTTTCAGCACTTTGCCACACTTTTCAGCATTGCAACTACGTTTCAGTACTTTGCCACTACTTTTCAGTACGATGCCACACTTTTCTGCACTTGCCACCACTTTTCAGTACTTTGCCACCGCTTTTCAGTACCTTGCCACACTTTTCAGTTCTTTGCCACAACTTTTCAGTACTTTGCCACACTTTTCTGCACTTTGCCACTTCTTTTCAGTACTTGCCACACTTTTCAGCACATTGCCTCTACTTTTCATCACTTTGCCACTACTTTCAGCACTTTGCCACAACTTTTCAGTACTTTGCCACACTTTTCAGTACTTTGCCACTACTTTGCCACTACTTTTCTGCTCTTTTCTGCTCTTTGCAACTACTTTTCAGTACTTTGCCACAACTTTTCAGATCTTTGCCAGACTTTTAAGATCTTTGCCAGTACTTTGCCAGTACTTTTCAATACTTTGCCACACTTTTATGCACTTTGCCACTACTTTTCAGCACTTTGCCACTTCTTTTCAACAACTTTGCCACAACTTTTTAGTACTTTAGTACTTTGCCACATTTTTCAGTACTTTGCCACAATTTTTTCAGCACTTTGCCACACTTTTCAGCACTTTGCAACTACGTTTCAGTACTTTGCCACTACTTTTCAGTACGATGCCACACTTTTCAGCACTTTGCCACCACTTTTCAGTACTTTGCCAACGCTTTTCAGTACCTTGCCACACTTTTCAGTTCTTTGCCACAACTTTTCAGTACTTTGCCACTACTTTTCAGTACGATGCCACACTTTTCAGCACTTTGCCACCACTTTTCAGTACTTTGCCACCGCTTTTCAGTACCTTGCCACACTTTTTAGTATTTGCCACAACTTTTCAGTACTTTGCCACACTTTTCTGCACCTTGCCACTTCTTTTCAGTACTTTGCCACACTTTTCAGAACTTTGCCTCTACTTTTCATCACTTTGCCACTACTTTCAGCACTTTGCCACAACTTTTCAGTACTTTGCCACACTTTTCAGTACTTTGCCACTACTTTTCAACACTTTGCCACACTTTTCAGCAATTTGCTACTACTATTCAGTACGTTGCCACAACTTTTCAGTACTTTGCCACACTTTTCAGATCTTTGCCACCACTTTTCAGTACTTTGCCACCGCTTTTCAGTACCTTGCCACACTTTTCAGTTCTTTGCCACAACTTTTCAGTACTTTGCCACACTTTTCTGCACCTTGTCACTTCTTTTCAGTACTTTGCCACACTTTTCATCACTTTGCCTCTACTTTTCATCACTTTGCCACTACTTTCAGCACTTTGCCACAACTTTTCAGTACTTTGCCACACTTTTCAGTACTTTGCCACTACTTTTCAACACTTTGCCACACTTTTGAGCAATTTGCTACTACTATTCAGTACGTTGCCACAACTTTTCAGTACTTTGCCACACTTTTCAGATCTTTGTCACTAATTTGCCACTACTTTTCAATACTTTGCCACAACTTTTCAGTACTTTGCCACACTTTTCTGCACCTTGCCACTTCTTTTCAGTTCTTTGCCACACTTTTCAGAACTTTGCCTGTACTTTTCATCACTTTGCCACTACTTTCAGCACTTTGCCACAACTTTTCAGTACTTTGCCACACTTTTCAGTACTTTGCCACTACTTTTCAACACTTTGCCACACTTTTCAGCAATTTGCTACTACTATTCAGTACGTTGCCACAACTTTTCAGTACTTTGCCACACTTTTCAGATCTTTGCCACCACTTTTCAGTACTTTGCCACCGCTTTTCAGTACCTTGCCACACTTTTCAGTTCTTTGCCACAACTTTTCAGTACTTTGCCACACTTTTCTGCACCTTGTCACTTCTTCTCAGTACTTTGCCACACTTTTCATCACTTTGCCTCTACTTTTCATCACTTTGCCACTACTTTCAGCACTTTGCCACAACTTTTCAGTACTTTGCCACACTTTTCAGTACTTTGCCACTACTTTTCAACACTTTGCCACACTTTTGAGCAATTTGCTACTACTATTCAGTACGTTGCCACAACTTTTCAGTACTTTGCCACACTTTTCAGATCTTTGTCACTAATTTGCCACTACTTTTCAATACTTTGCCACAACTTTTCAGTACTTTGCCACACTTTTCTGCACCTTGCCACTTCTTTTCAGTTCTTTGCCACACTTTTCAGAACTTTGCCTCTACTTTTCATCACTTTGCCACTACTTTCAGCACTTTGCCACAACTTTTCAGTACTTTGCCACACTTTTCAGTACTTTGCCACTACTTTTCAACACTTTGCCACACTTTTCAGCAATTTGCTACTACTATTCAGTACGTTGCCACAACTTTTCAGTACTTTGCCACACTTTTCAGATCTTTGCCACCACTTTTCAGTACTTTGCCACCGCTTTTCAGTACCTTGCCACACTTTTCAGTTCTTTGCCACAACTTTTCAGTACTTTGCCACACTTTTCTGCACCTTGTCACTTCTTCTCAGTACTTTGCCACACTTTTCATCACTTTGCCTCTACTTTTCATCACTTTGCCACTACTTTCAGCACTTTGCCACAACTTTTCAGTACTTTGCCACACTTTTCAGTACTTTGCCACTACTTTTCAACACTTTGCCACACTTTTGAGCAATTTGCTACTACTATTCAGTACGTTGCCACAACTTTTCAGTACTTTGCCACACTTTTCAGATCTTTGCCACTAATTTGCCACTACTTTTCAATACTTTGCCACAACTTTTCAGTACTTTGCCACACTTTTCAGTACTTTGCCACTACTTTTCAGCACTTTGCCACACTTTTCAGCACTTTGCAACTACGTTTCAGTACTTTGCCACTACTTTTCAGTACGATGCCACACTTTTCAGCACTTTGCCACCACTTTTCAGTACTTTGCCACCGCTTTTCAGTACCTTGCCACACTTTTCAGTTCTTTGCCACAACTTTTCAGTACTTTGCCACACTTTTCTGCACTTTGCCACTTCTTTTCAGTACTTTGCCACACTTTTCAGCACTTTGCCTCTACTTTTCATCACTTTGCCACTACTTTCAGCACTTTGCCACAACTTTTCAGTACTTTGCCACACTTTTTAGTACTTTGCCACTACTTTTCAGCACTTTGCCACACTTTTCAGCACTTTCCAACTACGTTTCAGTACTTTGCCACTACTTTTCAGTACGATGCCACACTTTTCAGCACTTTGCCACCACTTTTCAGTACTTTGCCACCGCTTTTCAGTACCTTGCCACACTTTTCAGTTCTTTGCCACAACTTTTCAGTACTTTGCCACACTTTTCTGCACTTTGCCACTTCTTTTCAGTACTTTGCCACACTTTTCAGCTCTTTGCCTCTACTTTTCATCACTTTGCCACTACTTTCAGCACTTTGCCACAACTTTTCAGTACTTTGCCACAGTTTTCAGTACTTTGCCACTACTTTTCAACACTTTGCCACACTTTTCAGCAATTTGCTACTACTATTCAGTACGTTGCCACAACTTTTCAGTAATTTGCCACACTTGTCAGTACTTTTCCACTACTTTGCCACTACTTTTCTGCTCTTTGCAACTACTTTTCAGTACTTTGCCACAACTTTTCAGATCTTTGCCAGACTTTTAAGATCTTTGCCAGTACTTTGCCAGTACTTTTCAATACTTTGCCACACTTTTATGCACTTTGCCACTACTTTTCAGCACTTTGCCACTTCTTTTCAACAACTTTGCCACAACTTTTTAGTACTTTGCCACACTTTTCAGTACTTTGCCACTACTTTTCAGCACTTTGCCACACTTTTCAGCACTTTGCAACTACGTTTCAGTACTTTCCCACTACTTTTCAGTACGATGCCACACTTTTCAGCACTTTGCCACAACTTTTCAGTACTTTGCCACCGCTTTTCAGTACCTTGCCACACTTTTCAGTTCTTTGCCACAACTTTTCAGTACTTTGCCACTACTTTTCAGTACGATGCCACACTTTTCAGCACTTTGCCATCACTTTTCAGAACTTTGCCACCGCTTTTCAGTACCTTGCCACACTTTTTAGTTTTTGCCACAACTTTTCAGTACTTTGCCACACTTTTCTGCACCTTGCCACTTCTTTTCAGTACTTTGCCACACTTTTCAGAACTTTGCCTCTACTTTTCATCACTTTGCCACTACTTTCAGCACTTTGCCACAACTTTTCAGTACTTTGCCACACTTTTCAGTACTTTGCCACTACTTTTCAACACTTTGCCACACTTTTCAGCAATTTGCTACTACTATTCAGTACGTTGCCACAACTTTTCAGTACTTTGCCACACTTTTCAGATCTTTGCCACTAATTTGCCACTACTTTTCAATACTTTGCCACAACTTTTCAGTACTTTGCCACAACTTTTCAGTACTTTGCCACACTTGTCAGTACTTTTCAGTACTTTGCCACACTTGTCAGTACTTTTCCACTACTTTGCCACTACTTTTCAGCTCTTTGCAACTACTTTTCAGTACTTTGCCACAACTTTTCAGATCTTTGCCAGTACTTTGCCAGTACTTTTCAATACTTTGCCACACTTTTATGCACTTTGCCACTACTTTTCAGCACTTTGCCACTTCTTTTCAACAACTTTGCCACAACTTTTTAGTACTTTGCCACACTTTTCAGTACTTTGCCACTACTTTTCAGCACTTTGCAACTACGTTTCAGTATTTTGCCACTACTTTTCAGTACGATGCCACACTTTTCAGCACTTTGCCACCACTTTTCAGTACTTTGCCACCGCTTTTCAGTACCTTGCCACACTTTTTAGTTCTTTGCCACAACTTTTCAGTACTTTGCCAGACTTTTCTGCACCTTGTTACTTCTTTTCAGTACTTTGCCACACTTTTCATCACTTTGCCTCTACTTTTCATCACTTTGCCACTACTTTCAGCACTTTGCCACAACTTTTCAGTACTTTGCCACACTTTTCAGTACTTTGCCACTACTTTTCAACACTTTGCCACACTTTTCAGCAATTTGCTACTACTATTCAGTACGTTGCCACAACTTTTCAGTACTTTGCCTCACTTTTCAGATCTTTGCCACTAATTTGCCACTACTTTTCAATACTTTGCCACAACTTTTCAGTACTTTGCCACACTTTTCAGTACTTTGCCACTACTTTTCAGCACTTTGCCACACTTTTCAGCACTTTGCAACTACGTTTCAGTACTTTGCCACTACTTTTCAGTACGATGCCACACTTTTCAGCACTTTGCCACCACTTTTCAGTACTTTGCCACCGCTTTTCAGTATCTTGCCACACTTTTCAGTTCTTTGCCACAACTTTTCAGTACTTTGCCACACTTTTCTGCACTTTGCCACTTCTTTTCAGTACTTTGCCACACTTTTCAGCACTTTGCCTCTACTTTTCATCACTTTGCCACTACTTTCAGCACTTTGCCACTACGTTTCAGTACTTTGCCACACTTTTCAGTACTTTGCCACTACTTTTCAGCACTTTGCCACACTTTTCAGCACTTTGCTACTACTTTTCAGTACTTTGCCACAACTTTTCAGTACGATGCCACACTTTTCAGATCTTTGCCACTACTTTGCCACTACTTTTCAATACTTTGCCACAACTTTTCAGTACTTTGCCACTACTTTTCAGTACGATGCCACACTTTTCAGCACTTTGCCACCACTTTTCAGTACATTGCCACACTTTTCAATACTTTGCCACTACTTTTCAGTACTTTGCCACCACTTTTCAGTACGTTGCCACACTTTTCAGTTCTTTGCCACAACTTTTCAGTACTTTGCCACACTTTTCTGCACTTTGCCACTTCTTTTCAGCACTTTACACTTCTTTCAACACTTTGCCACTACTTTCAGCACTTTGCCACAACTTTTCATTACCTTGCCTCACATTTAATACTTTGCCACTACTTTTCAGTACTTTGCCACCACTTTTCAGTACGTTGCCCCACTTTTCAGTTCTTTGCCACAACTTTTCAGTACTTTGCCACACTTTTCTGCACTTTGCCACTTCTTTTCAGTACTTTGCCACACTTTTCAGCACTTTGCCACTAATTTTCAGCACTTTGACACTACTTTCAGCACTTTGCCACTACTTTCAGCACTTTGCCACAACTTTTCAGTACTTTGCCACACTTGTCAGTACTTTTCCACTACTTTGCCACTACTTTTCAGCACTTTGCAACTTCTTTTCAGAACTTTGCCACAACTTTTCAGATCTTTGCCAGTACTTTTCAATACTTTGCCACACTTTTCAGTACTTTTCCTCACTTTTCAGCACTTTTCTACTACTTTTCAGTACGATGCCACACTTTTCAGCACTTTGCCACCACTTTTCAGTACATTGCCACACTTTTCAATACTTTGCCACTACTTTTCAGTACTTTGCTACCACTTTTCTGTACGTTGCCACACTTTTCAGTTCTTTGCCACTACTTTTCAGCACTTTGCCACTACTTTCAGCACTTTGCCACTACTTTCAGCACTTTGCCAAAACTTTTCATTACCTTGCCTCACATTTCAATACTTTGCCACTAATTTTCAGCTCTTTGCAACAAATTTTCATTACTTTGCCTCACTTTTCAGTTCTTTGCCACTACTTTTCAGCACTTTGCCACTACTTTCAGCACTTTGCCACAACTTTTCAGTACTTTGCCACACTTGTCAGTACTTTTCCACTACTTTGCCACTACTTTTCAGCACTATGCAACTACTTTTCAGTACTTTGCCACAACTTTTCAGATCTTTGCCAGACTTTTCAGATCTTTGCCAGTACTTTGCCAGTACTTTTCAGTACTTTGCCACTACTTTTCAGCACTTTGCCACACTTTTCAGCACTTTGCTCTCTACTTTTCAGTACGTTGCCACAACTTTTCAGTACTTTGCCACACTTTTCAGATCTTTGCCACTACTTTGCCACTACTTTTCAACAACTTTGCCACAACTTTTCCGTACTTTGCCACACTTTTCAGTACTTTGCCACTACTTTTCAGCACTTTGCCTCTCTTTTCAGCACTTTGCATCTACTTTTCAGCACTTTGCCTCTACTTTTCAGTACATTGCCACACTTTTCAATACTTTACCACAACTTTTCAGTACTTTGCCACCGCTTTTCAGTACCTTGCCACACTTTTCAGTTCTTTGCCACAACTTTTCAGTACTTTGCCACACTTTTCTGCACTTTGCCGCTTCTTTTCAGTACTTTGCCACACTTTTCAGCACTTTGCCTCTACTTTTCATCACTTTGCTACTACTTTCAGCACTTTGCCACAACTTTTCAGTACTTTGCCACACTTTTCAGTACTTTGCCACTACTTTTCAGCACTTTGCCACACTTTTCAGCACTTTGCTCTCTACTTTTCAGTACGTTGCCACAACTTTTCAGTACTTTGCCACACTTTTCAGATCTTTGCCACTACTTTGCCACTACTTTTCAACAACTTTGCCACAACTTTTCCGTACTTTGCCACACTTTTCAGAACTTTGCCACAACTTTTCAGATCTTTGCCAGTACTTTTCAATACTTTGCCACACTTTTCAGTACTTTTCCTCACTTTTCAGCACTTTTCTACTACTTTTCAGTACGATGCCACACTTTTCAGCACTTTGCCACCACTTTTCAGTACATTGCCACACTTTTCAATACTTTGCCACTACTTTTCAGTACTTTGCTACCACTTTTCTGTACGTTGCCACACTTTTCAGTTCTTTGCCACTACTTTTCAGCACTTTGCCACTACTTTCAGCACTTTGCCACTACTTTCAGCACTTTGCCAAAACTTTTCATTACCTTGCCTCACATTTCAATACTTTGCCACTAATTTTCAGCTCTTTGCAACAAATTTTCATTACTTTGCCTCACTTTTCAGTTCTTTGCCACTACTTTTCAGCACTTTGCCACTACTTTCAGCACTTTGCCACAACTTTTCAGTACTTTGCCACACTTGTCAGTACTTTTCCACTACTTTGCCACTACTTTTCAGCACTATGCAACTACTTTTCAGTACTTTGCCACAACTTTTCAGATCTTTGCCAGACTTTTCAGATCTTTGCCAGTACTTTGCCAGTACTTTTCAGTACTTTGCCACTACTTTTCAGCACTTTGCCACACTTTTCAGCACTTTGCTCTCTACTTTTCAGTACGTTGCCACAACTTTTCAGTACTTTGCCACACTTTTCAGATCTTTGCCACTACTTTGCCACTACTTTTCAACAACTTTGCCACAACTTTTCCGTACTTTGCCACACTTTTCAGTACTTTGCCACTACTTTTCAGCACTTTGCCTCTCTTTTCAGCACTTTGCATCTACTTTTCAGC